>NC_138375.1:27233572-27250302 GCF_054177405.1 Leptonychotes weddellii | reverse complement strand
GTGAGCTGCCACCACCGCCCCGAGGGAGCCAAACCCTAGAGTCAGCTCCCAACTTGTGGTTCTCAAACTTTAGTGGGCATCAGAATCACCAGGAGGGCTTATTAATACACAGATTGCTGGCCCCAGCCCCCAAGTCTCTAACTCTAGTCAGTAGGTTGGTAGTTCATGGTGGTGGGATCTGAGAATTTGCATTTCTAACAAGTTTCCAGGTGATGCTGACGGCTGCTAGTGGGGACCACACTCTGGGACGTGTCAGTGTGAACTGCTTTGGCCCCCGTCTCCTAGACACAGTAGGATTGAGGAGGGATCTGGGCTTCCTCCCACCCCTGTGGAATGTTCCGGGGTCTACAGGATGGCCAAATGCACCTTCTCCAGTGTTTCTGAGGACATTCTCTCAAGATCCTGCTGGGACTGTGATTTTTCGCAACAGAAGCACTAGCCCTCTCTCCCCACCACAGCTGAGAGGAGGTCTTTTCTCTGAAAAGACACTAATCTTGAGCGCTTGCAGAGGATGAGAGCCACCTATTTACCAACCTGCCACTGGCTTGGCACTGATGTTTGCTTAACCTCTGCTCAGCTGCCGCCTCCTGAGGATTTTCTTGTCCCACCCTTGGCCAGGTTAGTGTTTTTCAAGTTCGGTCCTGAGAAACCTCTTATTTACCAGTTTGAGGAATTTGGGTTTCTTTCCTGCATGTGCCTCTTCTGGATTCCCCACGTCTGTTGTTCTCCGTCCCACAGGGCCAGTGGGGCCAGAGGGTAGGGCCAGGCTGAACCAGCTGTCCGGGCAGGGAGGGTATTTTATCACCGCAGTGAATTGTTGGCACGTGATGATCATAAAAATCAGTTTGTTTCATTACTGCTTTTAAATTCTCAGGGCGCCTGGGTGGCTCAGTCGGTTAAGCGACTGCCTTTGGCTCAGGTCGTGATCCCAGGTAGGGGATCGAGCCCCATGGCGGGTTCCTGCTCTGCGGGGAGTCTGCTTCTCCCTCTCTCTCTGCCACTCCCCCTGCTTGTGTTCTCCTGCTCTCTGTCAAATAAATAAAATCTTAAAAAAAAAAAATTCTTGACAGACAATGCACTCCCCTCCTCTACCCCTATGGTCTGCACCTGGGACAGATGGCGCCCACCCACCCCCACCTCGGTACACCAAGGCCACACCAGGTTGCTATTCTAGAAGCCTTTAAGTTGAGCACCATCCTTAAAAGGACCATTGTCACAAGGTTCCCTGGGAACAGGAGTCAGGGTGGAGATACCAGTCCCCTTGTTGTCCTAGCAAATTTCATGCTACCTCCCCTTTCTACCACCTCCACCACCAACCTGCACAACCCATCAGCCTCAGTGCCCCGAAATCAGTCTTCTTCATGCCTGCTTGCTGTTCCCTTCTCTCCTCAGCCCACCACCCATCCAGACCTGCCCCACCTCCTGCCTTTGTGGCTAAATGATCTGCCAAATTCATCCACCCTAAGACCTTCATGGAAAGGCAGAACTTATCCGAGACCTTGCTGCACCCTAAATAGCAGGACTCCTAGGTAGAGGGGTGTCCCTTTGTGAAAGATCGTATTGGTAATGGTGGCAATTAAGCAATTTGAGGCTTTAAGAAGGGTCAACGTGGAAAAGGTAGCCTCTGACCAGGACACCTAGGATCAGCCTGTGTATGTGAATCCTGAATGTTCTGTGGCACCAGGACATTCTTTTAATATCCAAACAAAATGGCCTGATTCCCATCCCATGGGAATACAGTGCACTCCTCCAGATTCCCAAGGGAGGGCATGGTGGGGGGACTTGAGGTCTCCTAGTCACCCGCACTTAAATTCTCACTTCAAGGGACTTGTCGGTCTGTGCTCCCCATCTTGCGCCCTGCATTTGTGGTCTCCGCTGCACCCCTGTATGTGCTCTCCTCCTCGGACACTACCCCCTCCCCCAATCCTGTCCCCAAAAGAATGGCGAGTCACTGTCTCGCATAATCATACTTTCACTGAAGTGTGGGAAAAACAGAACACAGCTTAAAATTGAATATTAGTCATCAGTGTTCTTAAAGTTGATGTTCTATCCCTGCCACTCTCACCCTCTCCAGCTGGATCTTTCCTTGCTCATCATCTCCCCATTTTTCAGGCTCCAGATCTCTGTTCCTCCCTCCATGCTCAAACTGCCAAGGGAAAATGGAAATTTCTGTTACTTTATCATATAGACATGTTTAGGTCTGAACCACCCCCTTCTAGGGACTTGGGGCCCTCTTTTACTCATCTGCCTAATAAGGTTTCCTTAACAAAGACCCGCCTTCCCCTGGCATGAAATCCTCTCTTGCCTGCTCACCAGGAAGCTGCAACAGTCATTTCTGTTCCAAAAGAGCAATTTTTCCTTCCCTGTTACACAGGCAATTTCCGCTTCTGCCTACAGGCCTCACTTTGATTCCTAAACCATAAGAAGCTTTTCTTTGTGCCAGTTCCGTTTTCCAATTACTTATATATATTTTTTCATAATTTCGTCAAACCATTTCATATGTGATTGAAAACAAAGAGCATGATCCCATCACTCTTCCAGGCATTTTCATTTTCAAATGCCCCATTTTAGTCTCTATCCACCCATGCATATTTTAAGACATCTATATTTTCCTCATCTGCTTTTTGACTTGACGTACTATGACTTTCCATGTCTTCATTGCTATTTTTTAATGGCTGCCAAACATTGCATCTGGTTATTGCCCCACAGCTAAGCTACACATTCCCCATCACAAAAGCAGGGACCTTTGTCTGTCGTGTTCACTGATGAATCCCAAACAGTGGGAAATAATGCCTGGCATGTAATAGGATTTCAATAAATACCTGTTGAATTGAATGAATGAATGAATGAGAGAGATTGTTTCTATTTTTTTTTTAAAGATTTTATTTATTTATTTGAGAGAGAGAATGAGACAGAGAGAGAGAGCATGAGAGGGGGGAGGATCAGAGGGAGAAGCAGACTCCCTGCTGAACAGGGAGTCTGATGCGGGACTTAATCCCGGGACTCCAGGATCATGACCTGAGCCAAAGGCAGTCGCTTAACCAACTGAGCCACCCAGGCACCCCTTGTTTCTAATTTCTTATTGCTATAGGCAGGATGCAATAAACATCTTCATGCATACCACATTTTTCTCTAGCTTACGATTTCCTTGATATAATTATTTCCCTGATATTAAAAACTGCAGTGGCAACAGTTTTAATAAAAACTGCTTTTAAGAGTTAATAAAACCAGCAGCAGCAGCAGGGATTATAATAGCTAACATTTAGTGAGCAGTTACTACATGCCAGGCTCTGTGCTAAGCACTTTATACCCAAAAAATCATTGACTCCTCACAACATCCCTATGCAAAAAGTACAACTTACCCTCATTTTACAGATGAAAAAGCAAAGGATTGTTATTTGTCCACAATCACATAGCTTGTACAGGGCAGAGATGGGATTTGAACTAAGGTCTATCCCACTCCACACTCTTGAGCTCTTAACTATGACTTATAAGATCAAAGGGTATAAATGAGCTTATGACTCTTGGTATATATTGCCCTGATGCTTTTGAAAAGACTGTGGCTATTTAGAGAATCCTTATTTTAGGGTATATCACCTTATAAGGTGCATGTACTTGGGTTTTGTTTTTTCTTCAGTATGACAACATTTACCTTTCAATTATAATATTTAGCTCACTAACATTTAATGTAATAATGGACTCATTTGTATGTAAACACCCAACCTTACTATTTGTCCAAACTGTTCTGTGTTCCTTTCCTCTTTTTTTCTTGCCTTTATCCAGATTGGTGTTGTCTTTTTAAATTCCATCTTCCCTTTCTATTAGCTGGGTAGGTATATATTCTTTTATTCTTTTTAGAGGTTATCATAAAAGGGCCTTTATTATAAAATCTCCTGGCACTCAATAAATACAACTATTGGCACATTTTTTGCTAGACACTCATTAATCAACCTCAATTAAATCATCTCCCAGAGCTGTCTTCTCTGCACATGGCACTGTAGGTCATAGACTCCCCCAGAGCAGGACAGCAGAATTCCCGCTGTATAGGCAGTGCTAAATTCTGGCTGTAAAATATTAAGCAGCTCCTGTTGTCCTCAAAGGCGTTCACTCCAGTACAAACAAGCAGGCGAACCATTCGATACCCAAAATCAGATGGCCATCTGTGTAAGACACAACCTGAGCATGGTCTGATGGCAGAGATGTCCTCAAACCCAGCCCCTGGCACGGACAAAGCCCAGCCTGCCTCGTGCTGGCCTCACAAACCCCAGAAGACTCTCTCTGGGGAATAGAACCTTCTCCCAAAGATCTGATCCAAAATGTTGTTCATCCTTGCAGAGGCTACCTACCTTCAAACATGATATGGTAACCCTTTAATTATTCATTCTAACAGAGGGTATCCACATATCCCTTATTGTTGGCTTTGGACGATGGTTTTATATTTACGTTTGAGATATTCTCAAAACTTTAAAATGAAACCATGTTGCCAAGGGCTGGAGCAAAATCGGCTTGAAAATAGCCTAAGACCTTCCTCCTCCTTCCATCCTGCAGCTCATAGATCCAGAGTTTGGGGTGGGATGCAAATTGTCTGAGACGCCAGGGTATCTATGCATGCATTTCAGCAGTAAAGTTGTCTAGGAATCCCTAAAAATTATCTCCCTGTGGCCATGGACACAAATAATGAGAATGGAAAATATCCTTCGCCAAGGAAGTAAGTTATTTCTGTTCCTCTAAAGTATGATTGTGAATCTGTTAACAAAGCTTTGCTGTCTTGTCTGGAGTCAGAAAGGTCAGTTTGAGGTTAAGCCCAAGTGAACAGTCCATCATGGAATAAACACAGCACAACCCAGGGCTATGTGCAATGTTATTCTTTTACCTTCTTCCTGGAATTTCAGAGGTTGTGCAAATGGAATACAAAAATGGACAAAACAGTGCAAAATAAAACCAGGGGTGAAATCTGCTTACTTGAAGATTCAAAGAAATAAGACACACTTTAACTATGGATCTGCCCAGCTCTGCTCCCTGTTCCCTGATAACCATCCCTTCCCCCAAAAAAGAAAAACTTATAATTTCTCTTTCTTTCTTTCCATGAGACTTTGGTTTCTAAACCTTTTTCTTTGTCCTTCTCTGTCTCTCTCTCCTATATACACACAGAAAAAGAAACTTAGGATGTTAGAACTGGATGGGAGAGCTGAAAAAATCAGCCAATCCAGAGCTTTTCAAACTTCTTTTAAACCAAAGGATTTGATTATTGATTAAACCTTATTTGTAAGCTATATTAGCTATGACTGGAGTAATACTGTGTAACAAACCACCCCCTAAAATAGAATGCTTTTAACATTTATTCTCCAGCTTACAGATCTGCAGGTTGAAGATAAGCTGGTCTAGGTGGAACTCAGGCTATGGGTCGGGTTTGGGTCTGCTACACACATCTCTCATTCTTTCTAGACCAGCTGCTACCTATGGGCCCATTCTCCTAGTAAATGGAAAGGCAAGACAACTCTGGCAAGCACATTTAAAACCTCTGTTCATGTCACATCCTTCCCCATTCCATTGGTCAAAGTAAATCACGTGGTCAAGCCCAAAGTCAGCAGGATAGGAGAATGTGGTCTGTTCCAAGGAAGACAGGGGAGGGAGTGATTATTGGCTAACCAATGATCCAATCTATCACAGAAATCAAATATATAAAATAGACACAGGTGATTCTTTGCTAGTTGAACGAGGAATGAAGGGAGCCTAGATCCCATGCTCTTCCCCACCCCCCAAAGTCCCAGTGAGTCCTCTGGCAACCCTGGGGGCTTCAAAGAAGATGGCATGAGGCATGCCCACTCATTTTGCAGATAAGAAAACTGAGGTTCAAATACTTGTAACAGCTTGTCTACCATCTGAGAAGTATCAGGTAGGAGGCCACCCGAGAGAGGACCTTTTCTATGAGTTTTCACATCTGATGACAACCGGTCATTTTCCAGTCTCTTGTCATAGTTACAGGGATTACAACAGTTACATGGTTTACAATTTGTGTAAACTGCTTGCAGGTGGAGAAAATGTCCTCAAACCAGGTAGCATAGTAAATAAGAAAAAGAGGGAGAGGCGAATACAGTTCTGACTACCAAATCTCAAACTACTCATTGCACAGTACAAAACTCAAAACCAACTCCTTCTATTCCTGGCTACCCATCCATGATTTGACGTAGGTTAGAGCAGTGACAGACAAAATGAGGGAGAACATGGTTGAGTTAAATTCTAAATGCATCTTTGATGAAGACAATTCTCAAATTGAATAAAAATGATATCAGAATTATATTTGTTGGTAAATGAAGCTTTCAGAAGCCAGAGTGTTAGGAAGAGGCTAGAAGCTTTCCCAAGGCTGTAACTCTGAGCACTCAAGACACTGCAGGGATTGCCCAGGGTCTGAGGATGTTGGCCACCAAGGAGATCTATAGGTCTGGCTAGAGACTTTACCAGGTGTCAGAAACAGAGAGTAGGCTGAAAGCCATGAAAAGATTCACCACCGGGGTGAGGTCAGAGGCACACCAGAATCCCAAAGAGGGACAGGTGTTTCCAGCCTAACGCAGACCCTGATTGCAAAGTTGAGGATCGGTGTAAGAGATGTAAGCCCTCAGTGCTTAGGGGGTCAAAAGAGCCCAGCTTCTGAGGATAAGACAAAATGGCCAGGCTATTCCACGACCTGAGAGTGGAGAGGGCTCTGTGGTTCAGTGTCCAGCAGCCCCTGAGGTCGGCTCTCATTATCCTTGCCTTTCTGAGCCTGAAGTGCTAAAGCTGAGCATCAGGCACATGCCCCTCTTGGTTCTGAAGCTTTTACTCCATCTAAGCTGCAGGAGGCCCCCCCGGTGGTGGTCGTGTTCTGTGTCACAGGGGCCAAACAATGTCCCTGCGTTCCTTCCCTCTCCGGCTCTGATTTCAGGCAGGCAACAAGAGAATCGGTGTGAGCTCTGGAAGGCAGCGTGAAGCTGTGACCCTCCGGAGGTCTGAATGGGGAATTTGCGGGCTCAGACCCGCTGCTCACCTCGGTGGGGTTGGCACTGGCTGGGCCCACAGCATCTCCACTGCCCACAGGGTCTCCTCCAGCTTCTCGGAGTCCTGGGCCGGGTGCACGCGAGCCTCCGCGATGATGGGCGTCCACTTGTCCTGCGGGCCACCTGTGTTATGAATATCGGAGGCGGCGAGAGTCCAATGCAAGCTCGTTTGTTCTTGCTCTCCGCCACGTCACATCCAACTTTCCACCCCACGTGCAGGCCCTGCTGACCTGTAGAAACTTTAGGCCCAACATCAGACACAGAGGCAACAGCCTTGCATAGACTTTTCCACTAGCTCTCAAACTGGGTAAGCCTAATCTCTGTAACAAATCCCTTATTCCAGGTCGCCCAGAGTAGCTCTGCCTTCCTCACCAAAGGCTAACCGATACAACCAGATTCCCATTGCCTCAGCAAATGCAAACGAAGATCCTTCTGTTCCTCTGAACAGAACATTGATACCTCCTCCAAGCTTCTGCTTTCTTGATTGAACTTTCATCACCACCAAAAGCTCATCACCACCACCTCTACGGCCCCCAAATGACCAACACTGCTACCGCCATCCCCAACCCCACCAGCACCACTGTCATGGTCCCCATCCCCACCACCAGCACCACTGCCTTGCCTTGTCACCACCAGCATAACTGTCACCCCTATTCCCTCTCCGTAATTTTCACAGCCGTACAGTCATCTAGGTATGATGATTCTACTTTACAAATGAGGAACTGAGGCCCAGAGAGATTAAGTAAGTTGTCAGCAGCCAGGGAGAGGCTTAAACCCAGGTCCGGCTCCAAATCCCTGCTTCCTTCACGACACCCTGCAGCCTCAGGAACTTCATGCGACAGAGCAAAAGAGCGTGGTGGTCAATGAACAAAACTGCTGACCAGGAGGGGAGTGGCAGAAGAAGGCGTGGATTCAGACAAGACCGCCAGAGCAGAGCTGGGGTGGGGGGACCAACTACCTGGGGTGGCACCTCTGACCCAAAGCTGCCTGGGGTTCAGAGGACAGGTGGCTCTGCTTCTGCAGATCTCAAGGCCAGGGCCCCAGAGCAAAGCTTGCTCATGGCAGGAAGGTCAGCAATCAGGAGGATAGAAATCCCACCTGGCCTCCAAAGGAAGGGCCAGTAAGTTAAAAGGGGTGAGAGTCCAACTGACAATGGGAAACACCTGCAAAGCCCACTCTATGCTTTAGCCAGGATGGTTCTCAGCCCTTGCCGCACATTAGAAGTATCTGGAGAGGGGTGCCTGGGTGGCTCAGTCATTAGGTGCCTGCCTTCAGCTCAGGTCACGATCCCAGAGTCTTGGGATCGAGTTCCGCATTGGGCTCCCTGCTCATCGGAGAGCCTGCTTCTCCCTCTCCCCCTGCTTGCGTTCCCTCTCTCACTGTCTCTCTCTGTCAAATAAGTAAATAAAATCTTTTTTAAAAAAAAGTATCTGGAGAGTTTTACACTTGCTAATCCCCAAGGTTACACTCAATACCTCTATTATCTTTCTAATGTTCCCCCAGTTCATCTTCAAGTGCAAGAAGGATTGAGAAGCAATGCATTAAACCAGTACAACACTGGGCTCATGATTTTCTTCCATTTCAGTGCCCAGAATTCCCTCACACTCCAGTGGGACTTAGGTGGGCTCTTGAATTAAGTGACTCTGGGGGCCAGATGGTGGTAAAGCGGAGGAGAGAAAAGGATCCTCCCCAGAATGGAGGGAAAAAAATGAGCATAATTTTAGACAGAAAACTTCACCTGTTTCTTATTGGGGGGTGAAAGAAGTAGAGGATTCATCTACAAATTGAAGCAGTAAGAAAAGGAAGACAAGCTGGAGGGGACCCCTGCAGTTGGAGTAAGGTGCTGCCCTTGTCCTCAGCCTCAAGGTGAAGCGGACTTATTTTCTACAATATCCAAAGGCTTAATGGAACAAGAAAAATCAACAATAGCAATTGTTAACATTTGCCCAACACTTATGTGCCCAGCACCGTGCCAAGTTCTTTACATGTAGTAACTCTTTTAATTCTCAAGGCAACCCTATGTGGTGGATGTTTACATTTTCCCCATCATACAGATGAAGAAACTGAGGCACAGAGAGGCTAAAGAACTTGCCCAAGTTCACGCAAGTATCAGAGCTCTGATGGTATCCCAGGAATATGCCTCCGGAGTCCATACTCCTCACACCACACTGTACAGGATCTCAATCCCCATGGGCCCTCGGGTAGGTAATATCATCCCCACTTTACAGGTGGGGAGACTGAGGTTAAACAACTTTCTCAAGCTGCCATATTTCCCCACTAGCACAGCCTGGACTTGGAACCTCCACAAGTAAAATACACCAGAGCGGCTTAGGGATAGTTTGACCCAGAGGCAGAGAGACATTTCTAAATGCCCATCTCTTCGCCAACACCACTCCATCCTTCACACTCAGAGACTACACACGCAATATCTTTCAAAATAACTGCCTTTTAAAAAATCTCCCCGAGACCCAAACCAGCATTGGCATGTACGGCACGTCTGAAAATGGCACATAAATAGAAGGAAAGGGTGAATCCAGCCCACTCTAGGTTGGGCAAAACATCTCAGATTATTTGTTTCAAACATTTTGCAATTGGCAAGACCCAAACCACATTTTTCCAAGCATTCCCTTCTCCACCCCAGCCCCACCCCCACTGCCCGCTTTACATCGTAAGCCCATGTGTATTTCCCCAAAAATGGAATCCATATGTCTCTGATCCGTTTACAGTTAACTCATCAAATTGTACTTTGCTAGTTGTTTGTTGCCCATGAAGCCTTCTGAGACTGTCTGTGAAGCCTTCAAAAGGCTCTTTCAGCCTCTTTTCTTAGAAATAGGAAGCTACATTGAGCTCATGGCAAATGGAACTGGAAATATTGGAAATAGGAGGGAAGACCCTCTGCGACCAGAAGGTTTCTTCTTATTCTCCACTTGGCAGAAGAGCAAGGAGGATTCCCCCTGAGGTCGTACCGTCAAGGTCCTAGAAACTTGCTCTGGTTGGAACACCAAGGCCAGGGTTGGGTCCGATCTTGTTTTCAGCCACACCACAGTCCCTCTGTTGCCATGGCCTCTAGAGTGGCTCTGGAATGTAATGGAGAGCCAGCAGCACGTCCCTGCCCCGGGTCACCGGTGATCCTGATGGTATCAACGGCTTTGGTGGAACTAAACCCTGTATACTGGGTTTCTACCTTGTCAGCCAAAGATCTTGCAAGGTCTATTTTTCCAACTGCCTTAACAAAACACGCACACATGTAGACAACAGACCAAATACTTCTCAAAACAAACCATTACATCTGATATGGTTTAACTCATCCATGTTTTTTGGCTTTAGCAAAAGGTTCTAGTTTGGGGTTTGTTTTTTTTTAATTGCTTAAATTCAGCTCACTTATGTCCTTTGGGAAAACTGATCTATGTAAATGTGATTTAACTAAAGGGATTTGAGCCATTCACATGTGTTTTACATTTTCTAATCATCCTGAGCTCTGTACATAGTGAGCAGACTGAAAAATGATGGTGGTCTCATTTCAACATCAATTTTTAGCCATTCTATCTCCCAAGAATGCCAAATGATGCCTGGGGAGAATCTCGCTTCCTATTTCCAGACGATCAGAAGTTGGTATGTATGAAAACCCTGGACGTGTGTGAAGTTGATTGGATGGGCAGAAGACCCATAAGAAGACAGTAATTCTTTAAGATATCTCCATTCTTGGGCGCCTGGGTGGCTCAGTCGTTGGGTGTCTGCCTTCGGCTCGGGTCATGATCCCGGGGTCCTGGGATCGAGTCCCACATCGGGCTCCCTGCTCTGCGGGAAGCCTGCTTCTCCCTCTCCCACTCCCCCTGCTTGTGTTCCTGCTCTCGCGATGTCTCTCTCTGTCAAAAAAATAAATAAAATCTTAAAAAAAAAAAAAGATATCTCCATTCTTAAAAATTGGCCAAAACTTTAGCAGAGATTCACTTTAAATGTTCTATTCCCCTGATTAAATTAAATTCAATAAACATTTAAGAAATGCCTACTGTATTAGTTTTCTATTGTTGCATAACAAATTACAACTTCAGTGGCTTAAAACAACATACATTTACTATCTCATAGTTTCCATGGGTCAGGAGCCTGGGCATGGCTAAACTGGGTCTCTGCTCAGGCTTTCATAAGGTTGCAATTAAGGTGTCAGCCGGGCTACATTCCCATCCAGAGGTTTGACTGAGGAAAAATCAACTTCCAAGTTCATTTGACTTGTTGGCAGAATTCACTTCCTTGTGGCTATATGGCTGAGCTCCCCGTATTCTTGATATCTGTTGGCCATGAACTGCACTCAACTCCTCAAGTCCTTGCCTTGTGGGCCCATGTTCTTAAAACATGGATGTTTGCTTCTTTGAAGCCAGCAGAAGACTCTTTTCCTTTGGGAAGGTCTAGGCTGGTTTAAAGGCCTCTTCACCTGATTAAGGCAGGCCCAACAGCATACTCTCTATTAGGGTTAACCCCAAATCGACTGATTTGGAAACTTCATTATATCTGCAAAATCCCTTTCCTTAGCCATATAAGGTAACCTAATCAGGGGAGTTACATCCTTCATATTCACAGGTCCCATTCACATTCAAGGAGGAGGAATTATATAAGGTGTGTATACCGGGGAGGTGGGAAGCTTAGGGGCCTGGGGAATCTTAGAATTCTGCACATCTGTACAAGAGTAGGGAGCTACATAAGTTATGAACCCTACCTTCATGAAACTCATACCCTGACAAGGGCCGTGGGTATGCAACAAATTAACTACTTCATGAGATATGTTCTGTAACAGAGGTATGTTCAGTGTTAAGAAATAGTACAAAAGTGGTCACACAGAAACTGGGATTTGTGAGATAAATAGGAGATTGGTGAGATAAATAGGCAGCAAGTGTGGGGAAGGGGTGATTAAGTGGGATTGGCTTAAAAGAATATGGTGTGATTAACATTACCAGAAATTTGATTTTGCTAACAGTTAAGCAAATGTGCTGAGCATTTTTATTTGCTTTATTTTTATTTATCTTCTTAAAACAGAAAGAAAATTAATTGCTTTATTTTTTAAAAGATTTTATTTATTTATTTATTTGAGAGAGAGTGTAAGAGAGAGCGAGAGAGCACGAGCAGGGGAGAAGGGTAGAGGGAGAGAGAGAGAAGCAAACTCACCACTGAGCAGGGAGCCTGACTCGATCCCAGGACCCCGGGATTATGATCTGAGCCGAAGGCAGATGCTTAACTGACTGAGCCACCCAGGCACCCAAAAATGAATTGCTTTAAAGCCTGGCTGATGGACCATATGTACGTGTGTGTGAGATATGCTGCATATGACTCAGCTATTTACAGCAACCATAAAAATAACACCGAGGGGGAAAATGTATCATAAATTAACACTCTAGCTGTGATGGACTGAATGTTTGTGTACCCTCAAAATTCTATATTGAAGCCCTAATCCTCAGCATGATGGTATTTGGAGGTGGGATCTTTGAGAGGTAATTAAGTCACAAGGGTGGAGCCCTCATGGCGGGATTAGTGCCCTTATAAAAGGCAACATGAGAGAAATGATCTTTCTGCCATGCTAGGCTATAGTAAGAAGGCAGCCATCTATAAACCGGGAAGAGGGCCCTTGCTAAAACCCAACCAAGCTGCCACTCTGACCTGACTTGCCACCTCCGGAACTGTGAGAAACAAATGTTTGTTGGTTAAGCCACCGGCTCATCTTGTTATAGCAGCCTGCACCGACTAGGGTAGCAGCCATTTGAGAAAATATGCTCCTGGGTCTCCTTGGGAATGGATAGACCTTTTACAAGCAGGAGCACCCCTGAACTGGTGTTTCATTCCAGAAAGGTGGGATAAGTCCACCCCTACAAACTTAACCACAAGAAGAGCCAAGGCAATTTCTGTGCCCAGAGCACAGAGAACAGCAACTGAGGCTGGACGCAAAGTCAGGCCCATCCCAGCGCCTGAGGTGACACATGCTGACCTGCACCCCACATCCTGGCACTTTCAAAACTTGAGACAGGATTCACTTTTGAAGCTGGAAGCCTCTGATTCTTCCACCACAATGTATAAACATAGGCCAGAAAGGAAATGCCTCTAAAAAACACAGTAGTCTCTATGTCAACCTCAAAATACCTCTTGAGCCACTAGGAAGATGACAATATTGTAAACCAAACGCAACCAGCATGCAGGTGGTTGGGTCCATGGGTTTCATTTCCATTGTCAAGTCTGCCCCTGGGGCATTTCCTGGTGACTCAGACCTGCTCACGTTGGTCTGCTTCTCTGTGGGCCTCTGCTTCTCTGTGGGCAGAGGGAGCGCTTGAGATACGACATGAGGAGGCCTGCACTCCTGTTTCCATTTAATTTGCTCTTTCATTGACCCAGGATTGTTGGAGGACAAGTTTTCCACGAATTGGATAAATGAGTTTTCTAGACAACCAAAAAACTCGCTAGCTACAAGATGTTTGCACTTTACTGTTTAAATTCTCCTAAGATATGGGCACATATTAAGAGCATGGGCTCTGGGGCCAAGATGCCTCGGTTTGAATCCCAGCTCCACCACACACTCGTTGTGTGACATGGGGCAAGGGAACTAACTGTTCTGTGTCTCTGGGGGACTGCCCCTACTTCATAAAACAGTGGTGAGGGTTAAATAAGTCAACTAGATAAAACACTCATGTACCTGGCACATAATAATCATCTCAATAAGTAGTACTGTTGTTACTATAAAACAAATGTAAAATATAAAAGATAAGGGAGGCTTTATTTCTCTGGGTCATTTTCATAAACACTAAACAAAATACTGTGTATATATATGTACGTAGTATATACTCTATACTACTCTGCACCCACTCCCACTAAGTATATATAAATACACACACGCACATATAAATATATACATAAACACATAAAACCATGCCTCTGCGACCCACTGGAACATATTAGGAAGATGACATTTACCCCAAATGACCTCAGAAGGTGGTTTTTAATGCCTTGTGTTTGTCTTTTTAAAACATCTTTGCCAGGCACCTGGGTGGTTGGGTGATGGCCTTTGACTCAGGTCATGATCCTGGAGACCCAGGATCGAATCCCATGTCAGGCTCCCTGCTCAGCAGGGAGTCTGCTTCTCCCTGTGATCCTCCCCCTTCTCATGCTCTCTCTCTCTCTCTCTCTCATTCTCTCTCAAATAAATAAACAAAATCTTAAAAAAAATAAAACAGAAAACATCCTTGCCTCCTCTCATTGGTCTCACGGTTATCCACAGTCATGTCTGGCTAACGGTCTTCCCCTCTGAGTTCTTCTTCTGCACTTCTGTGACTAGGAAACCAGATTACACAGCTTGCTCTAAGTGTGGTAGAATAAGAGCACAGAGATCTGAATAACATTGAGCTTGCTTTCTGGATCTTGAACATGTTCTAAATCTGTGGATTTCAGCCACCTGCACAGGTCCTTCCTGCTCTGTGAGCACATCTCAAGGGCCCCCATGGTGGGGGGAGGGGACCGGCCAGAGGGACATTTACCCAGTAGGGCTCCAAGCCCTCCACTCCCACTTCAACCAGAGAAGCTCTGTTAGAGGTTTTATGTAATGAAGTTCTGCATACAGCACCATTCGAAGAAAAGCTTCCACTGCTAAGGCAATAAATAAAGTGACAGCTACTTTTCTCCAGAATCATAGATGACATCTGGACATACACTCTTTTCTGTAAGTTTGAAATATCTCAAATATTAAAAAAAAAAAAAAAAAAAAAGAGTCACAAGCCAAACCATCACTGGGAATTAAATATAACAAGAATTCATATATGATAAATGAGAGGAGACATCTATAGAAAGCATTTTCAAATAAGCCACCATACATATGATTTGTAAAAAAAAAAAAAATGAGATTAGGCTAACCTCATGTCTCACCGGAGACCCACCAAATTAAAAGTAAATAAATGTAAAATGAGCTATAATTTTGAGAAGTCTAAACTATTAACGATGGATACATATTGATGGGAGTGAGTTGCACAGTTGGGAAAGGGAAAATGGTTCACAATCATTCGTCAGAGTTTTTCTAGAACTCACCAAAAGAGAGTCCAAGAGCTGAGGCCATGTTTCTACTCAGAAAAATCCTTTGAGTGAAGATGGACACATTAGCATGACATAAATGACCTTTCAGCAACATCAAACTCCCTCTTGTTCAAACTCTATCCTTACTAACTGTAGCAGTTAGGGCTGTTTTGGCTGCAAAAAACGTAAAACACAAAAGAGACTTTTAAAACCTTAAACAAGATCAAAATGTATTTCTCTCTCATATTCTGGAGGTAGTTAGCCCAGGGCAGGCACAGCACTCTGTGATTTCAGGGATCCAGGCGTCATTGACCTGTTGCTCAGCCTTGAGTAGCTTCTGTTTTCAAGACCCCTTCCGATCCAAAATGACTGCTAGAGCTCTAGACATTACGACTGTGTGCTAGACAGCAGGAAGGAGGAAGAAGAAGAGAAAGAAATTCCCCTTCCTTTCAGAAGATTTTTTCAAGTTTCACATACCCCTTCTGTTTTCATCATATTGGTCATAACTTAGTAATATGGCCACACTTAGTTGCACAGAAGGCTGGGAAATGTAGTCTTTATTCCAGACAATTCTGTACCCAGCCAAATCAGGCAGTCCATCACTATGAAAGAAGGGAGAACAGATAATGGATGACAATAAAAGTCTCTACTATGCCAACTCACCTCCTGATTTCTATTTTAACTTCCTAAATGGACCTATTCAACAAAAATAGAGTGATATCCCCATTATCCACTCTTCCCCCAATTATATTTTTAAAAATTAATTTTCAAGTCAATGTAATGCCACAAACATTTGTTAAGTACCTATTATGATTCATACAATGGAAAACTATTCAGCAATAAAAAGGATCAAATTATTAATATATGGAACAACATCAATGAATCTCAAAATGATTATGCTGATTGAAAACAGCCAGACCACAAAAAATAGAGTACATGTTATATGATTCCATATATATATAATTCTAGAAAATGCAAACTAATCTAGAGTGATGGAAAGCAAAAACTTGGTTGTCTGAGAACAGTGAGAGGAAGGGAAGAAGAATTGCAAAGGAAGCTTTGGGAGCAATGGATATGTTCATTATCTTGATTGTGGTGATGGTTTCATGGGTATATATATATCAAAACTCATCAAATGGAAAACTTTAAAAATGTGCAGTTGAGGAGGGGAAAGATGGCGGAGAAGTAGGGGACCCTATTTCAACTGGTCCCCGGAATTGAGCTGGATATCTACCAGACCACTCTGAGCACCCACGAAACCAGCCTGAGATGTAAGATCTGGATCTCTACAAACAGAATATCGCAGGCAGTTGGTTTTGCGGTACGAAGCGGAGAGCCGTGATCCTGCGGGCAGATATCGGAGGATAAACGGCAGCGGGAGGGTGCCTGGCCGTGGGGATCCTACACCGCCGGTGAGTGACAGCATCACGCACTGCGGACAGGGCACAGACTCGCAGACCGGTAGCATTGGGAAAGAACGTTAGGGCAGCCCCCGGGGTGGAGGACCAGACCGCGGGGTCAAGTGCACGCGAACCGCAGCCCCCCGGACAGAAACCCAGAGCGACGGTCGCACGCACGCGAACTGCAGCCTCCGAGACGGAAACCCGGTGCGCAGTGTCCCGCTGGTGAACTGGAACCGCCGGGGGTGGAAACCCCAAG
>NC_138375.1:27138716-27233072 GCF_054177405.1 Leptonychotes weddellii | reverse complement strand
AGGACACAATAGAACTTGATAATACACACATTAGAATTATATATGAAATAAATAAGTTCTATACTAAATTCAGAAGGGACTGGGGCATATATATGATGATTCAAGAGTTTGAGCTTTTCTGGTGATTTCGAATTTGTACCCAGATGTTTTGTTCAATGCTTGTTTAGTTGATGAAGGAGAAAAACAAGCAGGGCAAGGAGAAAAGGGAGAGTGAGGAGGGAAAAAAAGGAGAGAAAGAGGGAAGAAAAAGAGAAAGAGGAAACAAAAAGTGGAAGTAGAAGGAGCACAGAGGGAGAGGAGGACTGAAGAGACTTGCTGCATTCAGCATCCTGGGCTCCATCCCTGGCAAAGTCAGGAGGAGGCTCCTCTGTGAGCTACACAAGTACAGTGTGATTTTGGTCCACCTGAAGTATCTTTGCTGTTCATTAAATACATGGAACATGTAGAAGAGACCTTCAGTACCTCTACATCACACAGGCAGACATGTCCCTCACAGAAGAAGCTTTGACATCTAAGCAGTGTGGCCACCTAGAGGGTTCTCCAACTACCTCGTTGGCTGGGTGTTTCTGGGGTACATGGTGCTTGGTTTGGCCAATTCCCAGTTGGTAGCATTGATGAGCAAGGCTGAGTGGCAAGTCTGGGTCTGGGCTTAGTCTAATTTCTTGTGCTCCAACCTTGAAGACAAAACAGAGGACCTAGAAGTTAGTATTAGAAGTTTTCAAACAAGCACAAAACTTTTTGCAACTCAGTAGGCTACCAACCATCACACACCCAGCAAAATGGATTTAATTTAAGACTGACAGTATCAAGTTTTGGTGAGGATGTGGATGAACGAGAACTCTCAATCACTGCTAGTGTAAAATAGGACAGCCACTCTGGAAAATGGTTTGGCTGCTTTCAGTGTAATTTCACTCCTGGGTATATATACTTAAAACATACATGCATATACCCACAAAAAGACCGAACAAGAATGTTCATGGTGACCTTAGTCATAATATTTCACATTTGTTCCATCCATCTCCTTTCTGTGGTATGACAGACTGCCCAAGACAAGGTTTTCTCATAGTCGAGCCCAGGGGCACAAGAAAGCAGAGGACAGACACGTGCCATGCCTCTTGAAGTCCCACCTAGAACGGACACATGGCCACCTCTGTCCTCTTGCTGTTGGCCAAAGCAAGACATGTGGCAAAGCATTTACTGAGCATTTATTGCAGGTCTGACTTCTTGTGCATTTGAACTTTTTCAGCGATGCAATGAGGTGGGCACAAGTATTATCCCCTTTCATGGGTGACGAAAGGGAGACTCTGGGAAGCTAAACAAGTTTTCCAAGGTTACAAGGCTAACAAATAGCAAGGAGTTAAGTTGCAGAGTCAGACTCCAAAGCCCCTCACCCTGAGCCAAGTTGGCAGATCCTAGATATGGATTGTTCTCGACTTGCACAGCTATCACAAAAGCCTGTGGGGTGAGTTGGGGCATAAATTTTTTTTTTTTAAAGATTTTATTTATTTATTTGAGAGAGAGAGAGCACACGAGAGGGGGGAGGGTCAGAGGGAGAAGCAGACTCCCCGCTGAGCAGGGAGCCCGATGCGGGACTCGATCCCGGGACTCCAGGATCATGACCTGAGCCGAAGGCAGTCGCTTAACCAACTGAGCCACCCAGGTGCCCTGGGGCATAAATTTTTAAGTGGTTTGAAAAAAACAAAAATCACTTAACCTATCTGGCTTTCCATTTCTTCTCCCGTAAAATGAGAATTATATTGGATCTCTAAGCTCATTCCAGATATAAATTTAACACCAAGATTCTGTGAACGCAGTGGAACATTTACAACAGCTGTAAATGGCTCATATGCTAATCACTAAAAGCAAGCCTGCAAACTACTGGATTTTGGTATGAGCAACCGTATTCTGGGAGGTCACAGTGAAATGGTGAAATTTCTTTATGTAGAACAGATACCAACTTAATCCTCATTTTTTAAATATTGAATTTTGTGTTGTGGTTGATTCTAAAAGCACTAGAAAAAAGGAATTCATTGTAAGATTCAATTCCTCTTGTTAATTCAGGATTTTGCTTCAATTTCCATGGAAGTGTAGCTGGGCTTCTGGCAGTGGGTCTTCTCCTCTGCACCTTCTCCATGGGCAAAACAACCAGGGTGGGGTTGATACCCAGGAGGGCTGCATCTGGGTGTTCACTCAGGCAAATTCCATTCCAGTAAGAGCCATAGCGAGCGCTAAAATTGCCTTACATCTATTGTTTCTTAAAATAACCTAACATTTTCTGAGGATTTTTTTAAACATACTTCTCTGGTCTCCCTAAATGGACTTACAGACTCAAAAAACAGAGAGCTTCTTCTGGTTTGCACGTCCATGATCACTTAGTACCGTCCTGTCATCAAACAGGAAGGATGGATGGATGGATGGTTGGACGGACGGATGCACAGGTGAACACATACTGTACCTCTCTTAGAAATGCTCTTTCCATCCCACTCTACCCGCTTCTCCTAATTAGCTCCTAATCACATGTTGGTTCTTAGATCAAGCATTGCTTCCTCAAAGAAGCCTTCCCTGACCCCCAGTCAAGGGAGGCAGCTTCCTGCATGGTCCTTTCATAGCATGGTGCTCCTTTCTTCAGAGCACTAATCTGTGTGTAGTTATACATTCATCAGTATAAGCAGCTGTTTAATGTTGATCTCATCAAGGCTGTAAGTTCCATGAGAGCAGGAACAACGTGTGGGCTAAGATGATAGATGATAGATAGATAGATAGATACACAGACACACACACATATATGAACAAATAGATGAACAGAGAGGTGAATGTGTGGATAGTGGGCTATGAGCTTGGAACTTGATTGTAAAGACATTTCTACGGTAACCACAGAATGGCCATATTTAAGAAAAGCAGAAACCTTCAAGGTTAAATGATGCTCACACGATGAAAGAATATTAGAGTTTTGAGGGACCTTTGGTTCAACCTCCCACATAATGTGGGAATCTGCACTGTAATGAGATTTGACCTCTGAACAGAGTATATATTTTCGGTGAGGCTTTCTTTTTGGAGTAGGTATTTTTAATTCCTTGGAAAACATCATTTGCTCTGGTACCCTGAAGCTCTGAAATGCTTAATTTAACCCACATTAGTGTACATTTTATTCTAAAGGATTATTTTACTCATGCTCTTTCAATTAATCAATTTATTGGTCTACCTAGCTTAATGTAATGCAATAGATATGTATTAGATACACACACACACACACAAATTATGTGGAAGTCATACTTCCATCAGTGAAATCATTTAAAGTACACCAAAGTATTTTCTTCTATAAGATGGAGAATATTTTAAACTTGAAAATTTTTATCCCCTAATTTGTGTTTTGTAAGTCCAGATTTTTAATCTGAGCTTCCTGAAAATGAGACATACCTACAAAGGTACCTCCAGTACCAGATTTTACAAAGAAAAGATTCCTCAGAAAAATGACAAATATATGGGCATTAAACTGGTTTCCTCTAGTATGTTCCAGAAGCCATATGGAGATGACCACCAGGTTCCTCCCTTCTTCTACTTCCTTCTCAGGTTAGTGCAGGTCAGTGTGGAGATTCTGCCCTCATGCCATCTCAGCTCATAGCCTGACCCTGCCAGCTAACTACCATGGTCTTTGTCCGTGCCTATGTGGACAGCTTGCCGGGCATCTGGAAGATTCCTCTCTAAATGTCCTTAGGGAATTAACTCATCAGCTATTCCCCAACCTGATGCCAGCCACACACGGGTAAGAGGAAAGGAAAATCATGTGGCAAACCCCAGTAGTTGCTCTCACTTGTCTTTGCCAGCAGAATCCTCACTGCTTAGGCAGCATTATATCCAATTGCAAAAGCTGACTCATGGTTGGTTTACACACCAGGCACATCAGTCCTCTTCCCCTTTGCCAATGATGTGGCAAGGATGAGCATGTGAACCAGTTCAACTCAATGAGATGGGAACAGAAGGCTGCTGGGGGTGTGCTAGGAGAGATTTTCCTCCCTGATAAAATGAGAGAGGGCTGTAAGAAGATCCCTTTTCTCTCCATTCCCCCCACCCCTTTCTTCTCATTTGGGACACCGCCAGGTGAGGACATGACTTTGGAGTTGTGACATCCATCTTGCACTGTGAAAGGAGGTATCGCCAATACCTGGATAACAGCAGAATGTAGAGAGCAAACATCAGCTCTTGAATGACGTCATGGAGCCACTGCACAAACCCTGGGGACCTTGCACATTCAGGTAAGTGAACAATAAGTTTCTTTATAGTTTAAGCCACTGTTACTTCAGTTCTCAGCTACTTGTAACCAAATACTTTCCTTTTTTAAAAAACATTTTATTTATTTATTTGAGAGAGAGACAGAGAGAGTGTGCACAAGCACGAGCAGAGGGCAGGAGCAGAAGGAGAGGGAGAAGCGGGCTCAATCCCAGGACCCTGGGATCATGACCCAAGCTGAAGGCAGACGCTTAACCAACTGAGCAACCCCGGCATCCCACCAAATGCATTCCCGATACAAATAATAATATAGTCAATATCTTCTATCAGCATGGCACTTCCCATTCTTCAAAATACTTTTACATCCATTACCTCATTTAATCCTGCCAACAATCCTGAGATTGAGTGCAGGGAGTCAGAGTCGAAAACCCCTCAAACTGAATGGGGAGTTAGAAGATCCTAGATCCTTGTTCTTGAGTTACACAGCCATCACAAAACCCTGTGGAGTAAGTTGGTGAAGAGATGGTTTATTATGCCTATTATCCCTCATTTTACAAATATATAGAAATGAAGATTTAAAAAGAATTAATCTTGTGAGAGGAAGAAGAAGAAAGAAAGAAAGAAAGAAAGAAAGAAAGAAAGAAAGAAAGAAAGAAAGAAAGAAAGAGAAAGAAAGAAAGAAAGAAAAGAAAGAAAGAAAGAAAGAAAGAAAGAAAGAAAGAAAGAAAAAACAGGACTAAAACTGATTAGAGACGCTTTGCTTTAATCCAAGGGATAGCAAACTATGGTCCACAGGCCAAATAAATGGTGGACAAACAAAGAGTATTTTTTGCATTTTTAAATGGCCGGAAAAAAATTTAAAGAACAATAATATTTCCTGACATGGGAAAATTTTGTGAAATTCGAATTTCAATGTCCCCAGTAAAGTTTTATTGAAACACAGCCATGCTCATTCGTTTACATACTGTCTATGATTGTTTTAATGCTTAATGTTTAATGCAGAGCTGCATCATTGTGATGGGCTATATGGCCCCCAAAGCCTAAAATATTTACTACCTGGCCCTTTACAGAAAAAGTATGCTGACCCCTCTGCTAGCCCTATCAAGCCCACTCCAAAAAACTCATGTCCCCATAAAAACCACATAGGGTGGTCAGGACACCATATTTTACATGCTCATGTCATGATCTAAGGTTTTGTTTGCTGTTTGTCATTTTTTTCATCATCTGAGTCTAATCTACTGACAGCTTCATAGTCCCCAGACTACCCGGAGAGGAGCAGGGAAATGTCTTGCCTAACTGCTAATTAATCAGTCTGGCTTAAATTCTCCCCTCAGTAAACACCAGAACACATCTGTTTGAAACAATGTTTTGATGAAACAGCCCCTCCATCATAAAGCAAAAACTAACATCCCAGGCATGCCACACCGCAGTAAGTTCTCTTCTCTGAGTGGTCATCGCATGAATGTAAATGAATCATGCTAAATCTGGTGTAAAGCATACAAAAGACTTCCTCCAGAGAGAGATTATGGGCAACGATATTATGCAAACCAAGATCATCCAAACCAGAAAAAGCGGATCTAAAACAAATACATCATTTTACTTAATTTTTTTTGGTTTTGATCATTGTAACATAATATTTAATGAACAATTCATTCCACTGGATGAGAAAATACACATATAAACATAGAATAGGGTACCTAGTATATATTTTGTGCTCGTTAAACTTAGTTCAACCTGAAATTCCATGAATCATGGGGAAGAATATTTTTAAACTACTTAATTGTTAAGATATTTTTTTTAAAGTATGCATCTTCAGCATGTAAATGCTAGGAATCGCCAGTCTACTAAAATTCATCTGAAAATAAATTTTTTCTCATTTTTGTGGCTTTGGTTTAAACCACTTCATAGAACTCCCACAAACATGCCTCGGAAGATACAACACCAGCTTTATTCCAGCCAACATAGGTATGCCGACATGGTTTTGCCACAGTTCACAAATCTTCGCATTGTTCTAAAGCAGAAGCAACATACTGGTCTGTAAAGATTCCTTTAAGAGTTTTTATTAAAATTATACCCACTCACTATCATCATCACATAGAGGCATGGGTTCTCCATGATAAAAGTGTCTGGGTTTTTGTTTTTTTTTGTTTTTTTTTTTTTAGGGCTTCTGGGCTCCTGGCTCCTTGTCACCCAGGGAACTCAATGTTTTGAGTTGATCTGCTCCCCCTGCTGCCTGGTTCCATAGTAATTACCAGGCTCTTGGAGCTGGGCTGACACCTCATGTGATAGAAGAAGTATACAAGCTAAGAAGTAAACACAAACAGCTGTGTTAATTCCAGCAGTGTTCGAACCTTAAGGCTGAGGGCAAGTTGCTGAATCAAAAAGGAACGAACTCCGGGAGGGGAACGCTCTCCCAACATTCTAGCAAAGAACCGAAGGGCTTCATCCAGTAGGGCCCAACCATCGAAAAGAAAGGACACTGTAAAATGCGCAGGCTTTTAAAAATACAATGGTTAAAAATCCTCTTTCTTCCCTAGACAAAAGCTTTATTTTAATAATTGCACATTCTCTGGAAGAATTGATAAGAATCCAGTAATTGCGTTACCAGGGGAGTGGAGGGCTTGAAGACGGCATGTGAGAAAAGAATCGTTTATCACTGAAATTACCTTTGCACCTTTTGAAAGGTATACCATGTGCGTGTATAATTTCATCACGTAACTGCATTAATTTTTAAGATTACATATTACATACCAAACACATGTGACTAGACCAAAGTTACTAAAAGTATACAATGCAAGTTCTGACTGCTAATGGAATTCTTCACTTTCCCACCGTTTAATGCCATTTATGTGTTAAGTACTAGGGATGCAAAAATTAAAGATGTGATTCCTGGCCTTGCAAAACATTTGATCTAACGAAGCACGAATAGGCATATAAGCAATTGCATATAGTACAAGGTGCAGTAGGAACAGAGGCAGGATGCCCAATAAACACAGGCACGGATATCCCCAAATGTATGTTACCACCTGCTAGCAGTTCCCTGGAGATACCATTCACTTATTCCACGAATTCTATTGTTGTTCAGCATCGGGAGTTCCTCTTTTGGAATCAGTTTACAAGCTGTATTATAGTTATCGATTAACAATGCTGTGTAACAACCACAGAATCCCAGGAGCATAAAACAAGAAGTATTTATTGCTCATCCATCTGGAGTGCTCAGTGAGGCAGCTCTGCTGATCTTTACTAAGCTCATTTACACATGTAGGGGTGGAGTGTGAGCTAACTCTCAACAGATCGGAGCTGACCTTGGCTGTGATGAATGGAGCAGCACTACTCTGTTCCACAAGTCTCTCATCCTGCATCAGGCTAGCATGTTCTCACGGTAACGGCAGAGTCTGAAAGAGTAAGTGGGAACATGTCGGCCTTTGGGGTCCTAAACTCAAAAGTGGGAGATGCTCACGGCCATGGCATTCTGCTGGCCAAATCAAGTCACAGTTCCAGTTCAGACTCAAGGGATGTGGAAACAGACACTACCTTGTTAGTAAGAACATTTGCAAAGTCACGCGACACAGAGCGTGGGCACAGAGAATGAAGAGGAAGAATTGAGTCCCTCGACCACAATGTACCCCCAAGCCGTACCAAAAGAACAGTCTCCAAATTACCTTCTCTCGGTTTTAACCCACCTCTTCCACTAGAATTTATTTCAGGTGGCTTGGTCTTTGCCCGAAATTAAACCCATCCTCAAAATCCAGATAACTGCCGCCACTGAATATAGGGGTATTATCTCATGCCTTTTTATGCCCCTTGACAACTGCCCACACAAGTCCTTATGAAGCAAGGTGCCTGCACAACTCTTTGTTAGATGAATGAAGAAACACACTCACATATCATAAAAGTGTTTTTAAGCAATAGCTGCATATTAGAATATGCAGATAGTTTCCTCAGGTGGCCCTTGTAAAACAGATGACACATTCTGATATACTAGTGCTCCTATGTTTGTATAAAACATCAATCCACTATATTTAGGTCATATTCCTACCATTCAACATTGTAAAGTAGATATTTTATTACATTTACCTTACTTTTACCTTTTGTTTTTACTCATATTTCTAAAATGAATCTTTCACCCATTATTTTTCAAATAGTGAAGTCATTCTACAAATATGCTATTCCCTAACCTCGTGTTGGGTATATTATGGGCTGATCTTTCATTGGCTAGAGAATGACTCTGGACAGGATAACCATGACCTACCCTATAGGATTGTTCTGGGAAGCTGCATGATGGATTCTGTAAAGAGTGGTCTGCAAATGTGCTTTTCGTAATATAATTCTTTACATTTCTAGAGCTGATTTTCTCTCAAAGAACTCCAAACGCCTCACATATGGCAGGCCAGATCCTCTTGGAGTGTAAATTATGCCCCAGGAGTAAGTGAATTACTTGGAGGGAGGCATTAACTCTTTCAGGTCACCAGGGTTTCACTTAGAGCACAGCAGGAGGGCAGTAATTTATCAAATAGTACCCCGGTGGCCAGAAAGTATACATGCAGTATAAATTATTCCCAGGGAGTAATTTATGAACTCAGAAAATCTAGCTTATTATCTCATCTACTCACATAGTGTCCAATGAGGGAGAGAAGGAGTAAGAAGAGAAAAACAGGCAGGGCTAGAGATGCTATGAGTTTCTCACAGCTCATCCAGGGCAGAGGTCCAACTTGAATTGCCTGATCATTGGCATAACTTCCTCCTAATTAGTGGCTTCAGGATTTGGGACTCTCACCTTGACATTTCTACTAATCGGGGATGGGGGCCCAGGTGAAACAAGTGTGGTGCCCACCACGCAAATTGGGAGGCCCCAGCTGTCTCCCCCTGGTCTCAGCCCTGCTACTGACTCATGAAGAATATTTGGGTAGTTGCTTGAAATATCTAAAGACCACGGAATTACACTTACATTTTCTACTTGCTTCTCATAAACCCATAAACACTGATGAAGATTCATTAGTTAATTAATTCATTTTCCCACACTGAGAAAATGTGGGAGTCAATAATGATAGGGCAGAGAGGCTGTCCATATTGTTTTGTTGCCAGAGTTGGAAATGGTCAAATAGTTCGTCTATTTTAGGAAGGAGAAAAGACTGAATTCAATCTAGATTGAAATCTGTATGATGTAATTAATACATGGCAAAGAGGTCCCTTGGAATATTTTGGCTTGAAGGCCCAAATATGGAGTTTTTGTCCCTGAGTCAACTCTTTTATGGCAGTATCTTTAACTATCACCAGTGCTTTCAACTCTTTAGAGGACTCCAGAAGCTCTGCAGCAGGCTCTAGGTGGCCTACAAAAGAATTAGGATGCAGGTATCTTGATTCCCCACTCAAAGCTCTCTCTCACACTCACACACACACACATGACATATCTCTGTGCCTTTGTGATGAGATCCTGGGTAGCTGCTGTCTGAAAGCCAATCACAGGAATAAAATGGCCTTTTAAGGAGGAAAAAAAAAATCTACCTAGTGTTCCGCTTTGCCTGGGAACTCTGCTATGCTCTAAAAGGCAGCAATCGACCTCTTTTCAAAGTTCTGTCCTCATTCAGCCGGACATCAACCTCTGCCACCAATAAAGATTCCGACTGATTTCTCCATATTTTGACTCATTTCTTGCCTCAGTGAAATATACTAACTCACAATTTGAAAGAAAGGTGATACAACACACCCCCCATGGCCCCCCTTGCTGCCATAATGCATACCATGAACACACACACACACACACACACACACACACCAGTGAAATAATTTGATCCCACATTTTCTCGGAGGGTAGGGGTATGTCACTCACTCAAAGAGTGGTTTTGGCTAAGTCACTTACTCACTCCCGGACTCAGTTGTCTGGTCAAATGAGGAGATTGGACTAGAAGCCCCAGGTCCCTTTCAGCTTTGGTGTTTCGTAACTCTAGAGCTGATCCACGTTCAAGTCACAACTTTAGCCAAAGCTGGAGCCAGCCAACTACAGCCTTTAGGTGAAATCCTGCCTACTGCCTGCTTCTGGATGATCTATGAGCTAAGAATGACTTTTATATTCTTAAACGGTTGGGGGGAAAAATCAAAAGAATAGTATTTCATGTCAGGTGAAAATCATACAAAAATTCAAATTTCAGTGTCTATAAAATGTTTATGGGAACACAGCTCTGTACATTCATTTACATATTATCAGTGTCTGCTTTTGTAATATAAGGGTAGAGCCGAGTGATGGCAACAGAAACTGTATTGGGGACTACAAAGCCAAAAATATTTACTATCTTTTTTTTTTTTTTTTTTTTAGATTTTATTTATTTATTTGAGAGAGAGAGAATGAGAGGGAGGAGGGTCAGAGGGAGAAGCAGACTCCCTGCCGAGCAGGGAGCCCGATGCGGGACTCGATCCTGGGACTCCAGGATCATGACCTGAGCCGAAGGCAGTCGCTTAACCAACTGAGCCACCCAGGCGCCCAATATTTACTATCTTTACGGAAAACACTTGTTCTTTACAAAAAAAGTTTGCCAATCCCAGATCTAAGCCATTAGACCATCTGCATAGTAACAAAGTCTGCCATAACCCTCTTACCTGATTGAAGTTTTACTTCTGGAAAACAGGAGTGCCAGAAAGTAATCTCAAGAACCAAGAATAAAATTAATGGATAATTAGTCAATCGGATCCTTATAAAAGACATTGCTGGAAATCACTAATAAATCTACCACGTCGATGTTAGAATTGATTTCGTATGAGAAACAATTTACTCCAAAGAATTTATCCCTTACTACTACTTGGCAAAGAGGCCATTACAGTCCATTTTCCCCTTTTCTTTTTTTTCTTTTCTCGTCTTATAAGTGGTCTGAAGCATAGCCAATTTATCTTTTCTTTATGAGGAATAGTATCATTGGTGAAAATGACTGCAAAAGAACAATCCCACATGAAACAAATCCCTCCCTAATAAAGCGGTGACTTTGAAAAGGAAATTGCCCTGCTCGAGTGATGGATTCTGTTTCAGCCGTCATGACCCATGTTACGAGGGAGTCCTGGGACGGGACGTGGGGCCTGGCCCTTACAGGCAGACCAGCTGCAGAGCCCCACTGGGAGCTCCCCCAGGACGTTCTGTGAATGGCCAGAGGCTGACCCGCCACTCCACCACCCCTAAGGGCTGCAGTGCTGAGCACTGAGTCTCCAGACACCCCTTCCACCTAGCCTGGAATGCTCCCCTCACCAACAGCCCCCCCACACTTACTTTCCCCAAGAAAGGCCTGGTTTGAGTTCCAAATATGGTAATAGTCATGGCCCACAGCCTCATGATACCCTATATTACTTTTTCTCATTTGGTTTGTGTTTTCTCTTCCCCGGGACTCTAAGATCCTCCAGTACAGAGAGCATCCATCATTGAAACCTCTTTCAGTTAGAGATCTACACCAAATTCCAATGAAGATGATGATAATGAAATGGGAAATTAGGAGGGTTTTGAACCTTTCTTCTTAAAGAGGAGATGAGATGCTTGAATAATCCTTGCTTCTCTCTTTCTGATTCTCAGGCAGGGTTTTCCGGATGAAAGGCTGAGATCTAGGGCCAATGTAAGGATTCTTAGCAGTGTGTTGCTGTTACTTTATCAGGAGACAATCGACCTACTCAGAGCAAAAGTGGGGCTGCAGATTGTTCTCTTCTGGACTTTGCTGAGGAATAGCTTCATATCGAACTTAGCTTTGTTTCCTAGAAAAAAGGAGAAGATAGGAGGGCACCTGGGTGGCTCAGTCTGTTAAGCATCCAACTCTTGATTTTGGCTCCAGTCATGATCTCAGGTTCCTGGGATTGAGCCCCGCATCAGGCTCCCTGCTCAGCAGGGAGTCTGCTTGTCTCCCTCTCCCTCTGCCTGCCCCCCGCCCGCTCATGCTCTCTCTCTCTCTCATTTAAATAAATAAATATTTTTAAAAAAGAAAGAAAGAAAGAAAGAAAAAGGAATAGATGGAGCTATGGAGGGGTCCCTACTTACAGCAGCTGGGAGCTTTGAGATTGTGACATCAGGCCATCCTCTTGTCCCTAAGACATCAAATGCTTGCTTCATGGTAGTCACTTTAGAAGAAACTTTTTTTCATTGTCTGTCAAGGCCTGAGTCTGAGGAGATTTTTGTCAATACCAATTACAGTACATTTAAATGTTGGGCTTTGTACTAGCAGATTTTGACCACTTCAGACCTTCTCCCTTTTTCTGCAGCCATCTGAATGTTGTAATCACACAAATAAATGTTCTTTCAAAACTAGAAGTATTCGCTTTAACTCTAAATTCAATTTTACATTTTCCTTTACATTACAATTTCAAGATAATCAGTTGTATCCAAAAAAAATTCAATATTTTGGAAGCGTCTTAGTCCTAGGAGGTTCTAGGACTATCAAAATAGGTGAATCTCTTAGTTTTGCTCTCAGAAAGAATCATAAAATGATTATAATCATTGAAAAAAAAGTGTTAATTCATACCTCAACCCCAGGTGTACTTAGAACAACTTGGGGAGCATTTAAAAAAATACCAACTTCTGGGCTCCACTGCTCCAGAGAGTCTCATTGAATTGCCCAAGAATAGGCCCAAGGCATGAGTATGTTTTCATAATCTTTCCAGGGTTTGACTGGCCATGTGAAGATCAGACATGAGCACCTCCTACATACCTCTGTGTATGTATGAGCATTTATCACTCCACGCTGTGACTACTTGTGTGCATGTCTCCCTCTCTTACAGATGGTAAGTGCATGGAGACCAGGAGATGTAACTTATTCATCTTTGAGTCTTGTAGTAGACAAAGGTTTGTTAAACTCCAAGAGCCTACCATTAACACAGTTCTTTCTGGAGGCACAAATCCTGTGGAAAGAAAGCAAGGACAAACCCTGGGCAGTTTCTTTTTTTTTTTTTTTCTTTTTTTTAAAGATTTTATTTATTTATTTGACAGAGAAAGAGATAGCGAGAGCAGGAACACAAGCAGGGGGAGTGGGAGAGGGAGAAGCAGGCTTCCCGCTGAGTAGGAAGCCCCATGTGGGACTCGATCCCAGGACCCTGGGATCATGACCTGAGCCGAAGGCAGACGCTTAACGACTGAGCCACCCAGGCGCCCCTTCTGGGCAGTTTCTTAAGCAAAGGTGGCCAGGCTTGATACCATGTGACCCCAACAGCATGGCCATAGGTGACTAGCCCAGGAGTAAGCACCTGACCAAGGTCTGCTGATCTACAGGGTGTCCAGCAACCAAATGGAGGCCTGATATAAACGCTGAGTCCAACTCTAGCATCTGGTTAGTGCCCAGTGCGGCCAATTAGATTCTTTCACTAAAGGAGTTAAAATATGAGATCAACAGAGAGCTGAGCAGTTGGTAGCAGGATCACAAGCCAAGAGACAATCAAAGAAAAACAGAGAGAGAGAGAGAGAGAGAGAGGAGCTGAATCACCTTGGCGGCTAAGCCTGCTAGTAGGGATCCCAGATGCTTGCTGCTCAGGGGGCAGCGAGATAACCCAGCCACAGAGCCGTATCCTGAATGACCTTCCAGTTCCTGAACTTCAATCCAGTTTTCATGAGGCCTGGCTGGGTGGCCTTTCCGGAAGGCTTTTCAGAGACACGTGGCTGAGCGGTGGAGATTCCGGTCAGCCTTCCTTCCACAGTAAACTCCCATTACTTGGGGTGAACGCAGTGGTGTCTGTTCTCTGCAACCCCAAAAAGCCCAGTCAGCACAATTCTGGGGTCTAGCACATAACAAGTACTAAATCTTTGCAGGTGCTTGGACGACATGACCATCCCCAGTGAAAAACCTTCTGAAAATGAAGAAATCATTCATGGTAGGAACACTCACTAGGGTTGCCTTCGAATTCCCAAAACAATGCTAAACTATGATAAATATGTTAAGCTTATTCTGCCCTCCCATTTCCAAATCCATCTACATTTCTACCATAAATCCAACAAAAAAGGAAATGTCACATTCTGCAGAACTACAGTGAGCATCCTAACTTCAGCTAAGGTATGTTTGGATGACTTGATTTTCATTCCGCTTCATCTTAAATCATGGTAACATTAGTAAGAACAATTTTCCTCCCACACTAGCTTCACTGACAAACCTCCAAAGGTAGCTGATCTTTGCCTTTCAAGAAGTTTAATAATATGTGATCTTCTCCCCACATTGCCACACACATTTCCCCTGTCTATTGTCTGTATCAGCTACTTGAAGAACACATACTCCCCAACAACCGGATGAGTCACAGAATTAGAGGTACATGGATGTAAACTGAGCCTGTTTACGCTTTCCCTGGCCCCAGCTCATAAAATAAAAGAGGTCCCACTGAATTCAGGTCCCAATGGCTTCCGGAAAGCAGAGTTCGGCTGAGCAAAGACATACCTTATTTAGTACATTATTTTAAAGGCAGAGCTAATGTCATGCGCAGTGTGAATGAAATGTATTTATGGGGAGAGTCATGAGCAGGGTGTGTGTAAGGACTTGCCCTCCTCATGTCCTCTACAAAAGAAGGCTCTGGCTGCTTCTGGTGGTAAGCTAACCAACAAAAGGAATGCCTCAAAGGTCTCACAGAGATCAGGAATAGGAGCTGGGTCCCTGCTCACTGGAAACTGAGCACCCAAGAGAGTGCTTGCTTAGGTTTCCCATCTGCATTTTCCAAAATCAGGATAAAAGCAGGTTTAGCCCAACCTCCCTTGACCTGTTCCTGATAAAATGATCTTACCCCTCTGGAATTGGGATTTTGAATGTATGTGCCTACCCCACGTCTGATATTACATTACAACAGCATGAAAATGGAGCCTAGGACTGAGGAGCCGGCCAGCCTCAGAAGCCTTCTTCATTGCCTGCCATGTAATACATGATATGCAAAGCCTCTGACTTCAGCCAGCAGGTATTTGGAGACCGTGTTGGCCCTAGCATGGGGACTAAACTAATGTGTGTTTAGGTCAGAAAGCGAATCAGAAAAGCCACTGGAGGGCACGTCACAGAGTGAGAGTCCTATAAATTCATCCCCACTCTCAGCGTCCCCTGGCAAACACTCTGCCTCCCTCACTGGGCCGCTCCACATCTCTCCTTCGGAGTGCTAGGACTCCCGCAAGCAGCTCCTCTCCTCCCCCACTGCCTTCTGCCCTGCAGAAACGCGAGAGGGCTAGACACCCGGGAAGGAAGGAAAGCCTTCGACAGGCGCGAGGAAAGCCCAGTGTAGCCCTCCACCCGACGGAGCGCGGGGCGCGGGGGCAAAGCCTGGCGCGGGCACCGCGGTCAAGTTCAGATTGACCCCTTCGGTTGGTCTGCGCGGAGCTCCACACATTCCTCCGGATCTACCCGGCAAGAAGGGGACGCGAGCCCGGCAGCGTCTCCACGCGCTGAGCGCTCTCCCTGCACCCCGGGGAGGAGCGCCTCGCGTCACCCACTCGCACCCCGAGCCCCCTCCTCGGGAGCGCGGGCGCCTCCTCGCTGCTCTCCTTTCCCTCCTTCACAACCGCCTCCCGACCCCTCCCCTCTCGGGGCCCCGCGCCTCCCCTCCCCCACCCCGGCCCCCCGGCCCGGGCTCTCAAGGACCAGCCTGCGCTCCTGGCGTCCTCATGTCTTCACGGGACTCCCCGCGCCGGTTGACGTGGTGTCTCGATCGGATTTCCAGGCCAGACCTCAGCTCCGGCGGCAGCATCAGCCCGGCCCATCTCGTGCTCCCAGGCGCTGCGCCCCGAGAAGGCGCAGAGCGCGGCCGCCGCAGCTGAGCCTCCCGCCGCGCCCCGGGCCCGCGCAGCCCCGGCCAAGAGCGCGGCGCACGCAGCCGTGTCACCCCCCACCCCCCCCCACCCAAGGCAGCGGCGGCTGCTCGGACCTCGGTTTCTGGGGGTGCAGGGCATCGGCGGGGGAGCTGTCGGCATCCCTCGCCCTTCTCGAGGCGGCGGCGGCGGGAGTCTTGGCCACCGCCCCCTGCGCACCCTCGCTGCCCCAGGATTGCGAATTCGTGCCCCTGACCTGTTGGGCGGGGCTCTGCGCTCCTGCCCTCGGCCCTCGGATGGGGCTCCTGGCTGGGACTCGGGGCTCCTGGAGTTAATGTCCAACCGGGGGTCTGCGGAGACCGGAGCCGAGGTAAGTGGGAGAGCGGGCCGGGGTGGAAGGGGCGGATGGCGCCTGAGTCGCCGGCGGCCGCGGCGGCCTGCCGGGCGCTGGAGCCAGAGGGGGCGCGGCTGGACCCCAGAGCAGGCGGTGAGATTGGAAAGAGGAAAGATTAGATGGAACCGAGGCACCGGGAGGGTAGAGGAGAGAGAGAAGTTGGACGCGAGAGGGGCTGGCCTTGCAGAGACGCCGGTTGCCTTTCCACGTGGGCAAAGATCCCTGGTGCCCCGATGCCTGTGGACCCCGGAATGTCCGAGAGGGTCAGTTTCCCTCCCCGGCTCGGCGGGGCGCTCTTCTGTCAAGTCCCGGGACGGGGCGGGTTTGGGGTCATCTTTGAACCCACCGCGACCAGAAAGTGCCCTCTCTGGACGTACAGCTGCAGAGACACCATTGCCGGGCGTGTAACTTACTATTGAGATTGTCTTGGTGTGTTCCGAGGGAAGGCGCACACCATGGGAGGGACTGATGCAAAGGTGCTGGGAACTTAAAATAGTGGGCTCACCTCCTCCGGGCACTGTCTTGCAAAGCTACATTCCTCACCCTTTTCGGAACCCGGTTGCTTGCACTTTCCTAATGCCCGCAACCCCAACTAACCATGCCCGTCGAGGTTAGGAGAGGGGCTGCCTGGACAGTCCAGGACTTGGGTCTCTGCCTCGAGCAGGTTCTTGAAACTCTTCAATGTCTCCGCTAGGCCATCGAAGTGATTATGTTAATGACCTCTTCTCTCCTGCAACTCTGTGCCACCTCACCGATAACACCCTCCACCACTGCCTTGCACCACCTCTGGCCTGACTGCGCCGTGGTTTGGTTTACCAGCCCCACCCGGTGAAAACGAATCCTCATTGGGGAGGGGAATGGACTTTCACCGGAACCCCCTGCCTCCTGGCGCCTCCCTAGTTTTGGCTGTGGCAAACCCGCCGGCAGAGCCGACGTGCGCGCCCCGGGCGGAGGTGGGGGCTGCCCAACCCCGTGCTCCCAACATTTTTGCTCATTGGCGGGGACGAACCACTCTTCCGGCCCCTGCCGCCGGTGTGCTAGAGCGTACTCGACTCTTCCACGGTATTTTGAATATACACTTAAGTATTCCGAGGAAGAAATGCAACTTCCAACCTCACGCACGCACCTCTTCCTGCAAAGCCCTCGAAGTGGGAGCCGCTGGGCTTCTGCCCGGCCGGGACCAACTCTCACCCTCACTGTTTAGCCACACATTCGCTTTGGCGGGGTAGGGGGACAGTGTCGCCTTTTCAACAAGTGTCAGGTGTCCAGGGAGCCCGCAGCGTCCCCAGCCCACTCTCGCAGGGGGTTCGGGTGCCCCACAGACCTGGAACCTGGTCTCGGGCCCCTGACCAGAGAGACCTCTCCCCAGAACTGCATGCAGAAAACGTCCCTCATTCTTTTTCTTTCCCCTGGTCTTGGGCCCAACAGTTAGCCTCCGCCAGGCTACGACACGAGGCACACTTAAGAAAAGCAATACATCTTTCAGCAACTTCTGTCCCTATCCCAAAAGAAAACCCCCGAGTTACAGCACGCTCCCCACCACCCCGCCTCCCTTTTCTCTCCGAGACCTGGATCTTGAAGGCAAAGCCCAAACAAACCTCCCAGCCTGCCAGACAGAGGAAGGTGCGGGGGCACTGGCGGCGGGGGCGCTCACCCCGGGGGAAGCTGTCATGGTGACGCGGGGAATTGGGGGGGGGAATCTAAAAGCAGGTTACCCAGAAACCAGATCAGGTGAAGTGGGAAGGGGAAAAGTGGGGAGAGAGGATGGAGGGTAGGAACCTGAAAAGCAGGCATGCTGGCGAGCACATCCGGAAGTTTCGGGGGGTATTTTGGATTTGGGGGGATTGTGGGGGGATCGGGGGTGCTTGTTCATGGATTTGATACTTAAAATGACGCAGCCTCTCGTTCGCGTGGGCGCTACGGAACTCGGACGGTTTCTGGTGCCCCCTGGTGCTGGGAACCCAGAAGCGCCCCACCGCGAGCGGCGGCTTCTGTGGGCACTGGGGCCCTCCAGGGCGCCCTTTCCCGGGCGGGCCTGGGGACCGCCGGGTGCGGGCGCCCGCGACACGCCCCTTTTGCCCTGCGGGGCGCGCTGGTCGCGGGCGCAGAGGGGGAGGAGGGCAGAGGGGGCAGGCTGTGGGGTACAAGCATGGGTGCGGGGGCACCTGGCGGAGCCGACTTCGGGAGGAGAGCGTGGTTACCGCACGTGGCAGCGCCTTAAGCAATTCGAGCGCGTAGCAAAGGCGGCGGGTTGCACAGAAACACGTCCCGCAGCTGTGCTTTGAGAAAGCGATAAAGAAACAAACCGGGAAGCGCCGGGGTGGGAGGGTGGGGAGGTTCCAGATGGGCCCTGAGAAAAGCTTCCTAGTCAACCACTGTGTGCGCTCAGCGCCCCCCGCCCCCCCCCATCCCCTCCTCTTCCTCCGCCCAGCAAATACCGGGAACTAAGCCGTCGGAGTGGGGCTGGCCCGGCGGTGCTCCAAGGGAAGAATGCGCCCTCCCTGTCGCGGGGGAGGTGGGAGAGCGCTTTCCCGGCCTGCGCTGCACCCGGCCGCGGGCGGGAACGGGAGCTGGGAGACCCCTCTGGCGAAGCGGCGACTTTTCCGCTGTTTCCTCTTTTGCCAGCTTCTCCACACTTCTAATTGAGGATCTCCACGTCCAATTTTAAAATCTCTCCGTCGGCCAAGCGGGAAAAAAAAGGAAAAACCCTCTTAATGCGGAAGGGAAATCTGGTGCCTCCGTCGCTTCCTGCTGGCGGGCACGGCGATTTGGAATGGCGCGTTAACCCCGCGGCTCCCTGCTCCTCAGGGCCGCCAGCCGTTTTGCACGCACCCCTGGAGCTGGCACCGGGGCGAGGGGCCAGGGGGCCTCGCGTTCCCCAAGTCCTCTCCTATGCGCTCCTTTTACACGGCCTGGGTGCAGTGTTGCCTGGGCCCAGGCGCCAGAACCCAGAGCCTTTGCTTTTTCCCGAGTTTGTAAAGCAGCCCGCGCGGCATGAGGTGCCGGGAGCTGCAGGTTGCCGGGAGTTCCCAGTCCCTACAAACACCCCGAGGCCCACAGCTGCGTAGCCAACTGACGCCCGAGGCATGGAAAATGCATTCGTCTCCGCAGGGATGGGAGGCGGCGGCCGAATTAAAGGCTTCCCCGGGTGGCCTGCAGAGGAATCTGGGCGGGAGTTCTGGGTGGAGATGGGGGTAGGGCTGCTGGACGGGAGGCGGGTAAGCCTGGGAGCTCACGGAAAGATGCCGAGCCCAAGTTTTTGCGTTTACGTGCACACTGTCTTACCCTCTCCCATGGAAAAAGTTCAAGGAGGTTTTCCTTAGAATCGTATCTCGAGGAGGGGGGATAATTAAGTGCACGAATCCCGTAGTTTCCACTTAAGAATTCCCTCGGAAACTGGAACACGGGCATTGGGAAGACACTGGGAAACACCACACCCCGAAGTGCCTGGGTCTCCTCCACCCCCGAACTGGGTGGGACTTGGCCCTGAGTTGACAGTGCCTTTCTGTCGCCCGCCCCCGACTGCGCTGGTGTCGTCCGCCTTTCTAGGGGTTTTGAGGACTGAGAAGCCAAACGGAACCCCCTCGCTGAGAGAACTGAGCCCCAGCTCCGCACCCTTTCGTGGTCTAAGCCTTCCCCTGCCCGTGCGCCTCCGCAGTGTCCGCGGCGGCGTACCATCCTTCTGGATACCCGGCCCGGGGAGCTTGAGACTCCTCTTAAGGGGGAAGGGATTTAGGGCCAGATTCTCGCAAAACTGCAAAAGTAAAATAGAAGATGTTCGGGTATACCATGACGGATTAAAATTTGCAAGACAAATCAAACCCTACCTAACAGCAATGCTAAAGCGCTTACTCTATGCTCCCCTAGGTCTTTGATACATTATTTTAATGTTCATAACCTTGAGAGGTGGAAGTAATATTTTATATGGAGCTGATGCTTTGGGAAGTAACGTAACGCAGGTATTCCCACACAGGCCCAAAGTCCCCAAGTCCTTACTAACTTCTCGTTCAGCGACAGAATACTTCTATAAATAAGTGGGAGGAATGAAGCATGCGGGCGGGGTGAGGGGTGCCACCAAGCCTGCCCCAGCCAGCCGACAGCAGGATCGGGACCCCGGATAAAGGGTCCTTGATTGTATTCGTAAAATGAAAAGCTGACCGCTTGCTTGGGTGGAAGGCTGGCTCGCGGGACGTCCGGGAGCTGCCGGAAGGTGGGGAGGTCTCTGACCCGGGCGGAGGACGTAGGGTGACGGCTGCCTCCTCGTCCCCGCGGGGAATGGGGCGGTGGGGGCGCCAGTCCTGGTTCCGTCGTGTTGGCCAGGTATCGTGGTGTCGTCGTGTCGGTACCTGCCGGGGCAGCGGCCCCGCTGGAAAACCTGACCCCTGGGCTCCGGTAGCAGAAGTGAAGGGCAGTTGGAGGCGGAGAGCTAGCCGCGCCTGGGACGCCGCCGGGACCGGGGAGTGAGCCGGGGACTTGCAAGGAGGGCGCGGGATGCCCAGGGAACCAGTGGGCTGCAGCCGTCCCGGAGGAGGGCGGTGACGAGTGTGGCGGGGGGCACCGGGACCCGCGGGGATGCCGCGCCCTGGGCGTCCCGGCCTAACGCGCCTCCGCCGACCCTCTCCCCCGCCCGTGCAGGTGCCGCCGCCGGACGGGACTCTAAGATGAAGTTATGGGATGTCGTGGCTGTCTGCCTGGTGCTGCTCCACACCGCGTCCGCCTTCCCGCTGCCCGCCGGTAAGAGGCCTCCCGAGGCGCCCGCCGAAGACCGCTCCCTCGGCCGCCGCCGCGCGCCCTTCGCGCTGAGCCGTGACTGTAAGAACCGTTCCCTCCCCGCGGGGTGGGGGGCCGCCGGCGGACCCCCACGCACCCCTAGCGTCGCCCGCACGCACCCCAAGCTAGCCGGGACGGCGGTGCGGCCTCCCACGCCCGCGCGGAAGCCCACCTCCCAGGCCCTGACGCCCGGTCCGTCTATGACACGTGCTGGTTGCCCAGAGGGTATCAAATTTTTTGCTGTCGGTTTAGCGTTCCGGTGAACAGACATTTTCCCCACCACTACCAGCACCGTAGGAAAACACACAGTTGTTCCCTTTTCTCTGCTTCCTATCGTGTGCACGCACTCCCTTGTTTTCATTCTCCCAAAGCTCTTTATCTGTTTGGGTGTGCCTGGCTGTGCTGAATTCTGAAAACAATTGCATTTCCATCCTAAACTGCCCTTGCAAGGGAAGAGGCCGAGGTTTTCCAAAACCAAGCCAGAGTCAGAGAAAACACAGAAGGGCCTCGATTTGCAGAACAAGCATCTGGGCAGTGTCAAATCTGTTCAGAAAAGTTCCGGTTCTAGAAAGACTTAAGGGAAAATCGTGCTAGCTAGGACTAGGCAAAAAAGCTGTAGTTCGCTCCGCACTCGACAATACTAACATTTGGCTAAGATCAAGTGTAATACTAACTTCTAAGAAAAGACCATATAAATAAATAAAAATCTGTGATGTACCTCTCAAAAATGTTTTAGATAGCACTCTATTAGGGCATGTCAACTATGATTTGATATAATGTGCCCTAGGCTCGTCAGAAGTTTATCTGTTGCATAGAGCAGGGTATTTGCACACAAGTTAGAGGTTATTGGGGAAGTATGTAGGTAACAGAGGTAGCACTAGAAAATTTAACACAGCCCCAGAATAAAGCAATAGTGAGCTGTAGGCAGGATGTCACCCTAGCTACTCCCACCTTCCATTGTCCCTCGAGCTGTTTTGCACTTAAATCAAACTGAAGTCAGATGCACGGCAGAAGCAGTCCTGAAAGTCAGATGTATGCTAAGAGCCCCCCAGACTTAGTGGCCTTGAGCTGAAAACAGTGCAGGAAATGTGATGTGCTTATTCTATACTTAATTATAACAATAAAAACATCTTCTTCCAGAAGTCCCAAGAAAGAGGAAAAAGTGCATTTTCTAAGCAAATTAAGACTTCAAGAGTGACTTAAAGTTAGAAAAAGAACATGGTTGATGCCTTGGAATTAAAGTAACTGTTCCAAGAGTTTCTGTCAATTAGTTATATAAGTTTATTTTTTAAAAAAATTTCATTTATTTATTTGACAGAGAGACAGCCAGACAGGCAACACAAGCAGGGAGAGTGGGAGAGGGAGAAGCAGGCTTCCCGCCGAGCAGGGAGCCTGATGTGGGACTCAATCTCAGGACCCTGGGATCATGACCTGAGCTGAAGGCAGACGCTTAACGACAGAGCCACCCAGGCGCCCCTATATAAACTTATTTTTAAAGGCTTTGGTTTCAGCCACGAATTTCCACCTTAGTGTATGTAAATGTTTCTCCAATAGAAACTTAAATTTAAAATGCCCCTTAGTGTCACTGTCTTCAGAATAGTACCCATGAGAGCTGAGTAAGTGGTTTTTCATTGACTCAAACAGCCTAGGCCAGAGGAACAGGAACACAGTGTTAGTACTTCTCTAAGCAGGATGTGCAGGAGAAATATGAATGTGCCTGATTATGAAGCTGATTAATTCATGGAAATTTAATTAGCTTAGTATCCTATCTACCTAGGCTTATTTAATGCGGGCTCTCGGTTCTGGCTCCACTTTTTTTTTTTTTTTTAAGATTTTATTTATTTATGAGACAGAGAGAGAGCATGAGCAGGGGAGCGGGGTAGGGGCAGAGGGAGAGGGATAAGCAGACTCCCTACTCGGGGAGGAGCCTGACCCAGGGCTCGATCCTGGGATCATGACCTGAGCCGGAGGCACACGCTTAACCAACTGAGCCACCCAGGTGCCCCTGGTTCTGGCTCCACTTTCAACTAATTCTGACTTTGGACAACTTACTTATTTACTTTAGAACTCAATGAACAGTTTACAACCATGCAGTAAGGGGAGGCCTTTCTACTTCAAAACACCAGTGGCTATGAGATTTTGTCCCCTGGCCTTCATGTTCTTGCCCTCACTGTCCTCTGGGAAAAGACTCAGAAGGAGAGACCCCCCTGCTCACTGGAATCACCCAGGGATCTTTAATGGAATACTGATGTTGGGCCTCACCCTGAGTGATTCCAATTTAATTGGTTTTGGGTGTGGCTTGGGCATTTGGAGAGTTAGATGTCCCCAGATAACTCTAATGTGCAGTCAAGGTTGAATCATTATGACTCGATAATACCCCAAGAAAATCTGTGCCCCATGTACGATACAACCAGTGACAAAGCAAGCAAGGTAGCATTAATCCTACTAATTAGGGCAGGGGGAAGGTGTGCAAAGGACAGGTAGGAGAAGGGAGATTACCTCCTTTTTCCAGAACCGATGCTAAGTTGTCAATGGACAAGATTCCTACTACTCCATTTACATCTGAACCAGCAGAACACACCCAAGTCTGTTTTATCTACGGGAAGACCCAATAGATCCTAGAGGACACTTGAAACAGAAATGTTTCCAAAGAGAAACTGAGCGGCGTTCTAAGCCAAGTTGACTTCTTTCTAGGTATGTTCAATTCGGTAGCAAGCTGTTCGTGCAGGGAAGGCAGAATAATGACAGTGTGCAGACTTTGAACACTCAACCAGGGTCAGCATGCTCCTATCACGGTGCTGACATTTGTATCTTGCACACCGTACACCGTGCAACTGGTTAAAGCTTATGGAGAGAAACATTAAGTCACGAGTTGCATTTGAAAATAGTCCCTCTCCTTTTCAAATGCTTGTGACTCAGTGATTGAGCAAAGGCGCTTTCCTGCCTCCTTAACCACTCCGTGCCATTCAAAGGGGGCTAGCCTGCACACCCTCACCCTTGAGGTTTCATGTGTCCTGCTGCTTCCAATGTAAATGAAATGGCCAGAATTCTGTTCCTAGCATTTTCACAGGATGAACTACCCAAATAGAACGCATCACTGGCTCGCTTGCATGCCTACAGGTTGGCTATAAAGTAAATGGGCTGTGGATGCCTCCCGTGGCAACTGTGAACTTGTCTAAACCCCAGGACTTGTGGTTTTCCCTTTGGGGCATCCAAGGGCATCCTTTTCCCTTTAGCTATCTTTGTTCTTTTATTTTGCTTTTTATCAGTATCTTCTCCAAAGGGTGATTAGAGCAGGCAGGAGGAATCTAGAAGGTGGAATTAGCAGATGTCATAGCACTGTAGAACTGACCGTTAACCCCTTCCACTTCTCATGGTAAAGCAGCTTGTCCAGAGGGCAAGAACTACACTGTGGCGGGAGGCAGGTCAGCTGAAACTGGGACCAGAGTTTCCCAAACCACTGAGGCACAGAGCAGAGCATTTGGTTTTGCTACGTAGGGGAAAACACTTTGTATGGGAGGAAGGTCTTCAACTAGCCACTAAAACCCTGTTGCACAAGGTTGTCTGAATTTATTAAAGGTTAGTTCATCGTAGTCATATGTCAGATCTCGGCCGTGGATGATAGCTCTAAATGTGTTTCACAAGCAAAAGCATAAAGTGCATGTGGTTTTAAAACTTGCAATCTAAAAGCATGTATTCATTCAGCAAACAGTTCAGGTGTGCCTACGTGGGCCAGGCACTGTCCTCGGTGCTGGGAAATCCTTGGTACACAAAATAGGCAAAAGTCTCTGCATGGAACGCACCCTTTAGCAGACGTCCAGTGTGGTACAATTCGGTAGCGCTGGAAACCAGAACTAATCATGAACAGCCTTGGGCTAGGAAGGTGGACTTTTTGTGTGACCAGAGGCCAACTGGAAGAAAGACTGAGCCTTGTTAAATTATAATTACAGGCAATACACAACTTATTGTAATACGATGGGACTGTATTTCCCCAGTTTGGTATAAAGTCACGAAATTTCCTATGGAAACAATCTTTTATAAATCAAGGTATCCAGTTCCCAGGCTGGCTCACGACAAATCTTGGTGTAAACCATAATATAACTGAAATATAATTCACAGTATTATTAGGCTAGAGCCTCTTCCTGGGGTGCCAGGCCCTACAAGTTGCAGAAAGAGGGCACAGAGCAAGAAATCAGGGAGTCCCGACAAGCAAGAGTTCCAGTTCACACCGTCGGATCAGACTAGGGTTTGGATCCCAGCCTTGGCACACAACCAGCTGTTACTTCATCTCTCAAACCTCAGTTTCCTCGTGCGGAAAAGCAGGACGCTATTACACCTGTCTCCTGGGGTGGCTCTGGGGTTAAATAAGATAATTCTTTGTAAAGCCCGTGCCCCATAAGTAAATACTGCAGGTGTGAGGGGCCATTTTCCTCCTTCCAATGCCCGATGAGAGCCTTTTTCCCCACCCTCACCCCTTCACTTCAGCCTCTGCCAAGACGTTGCTCTAAATGGTGGGATTTCAAGCAGCACAAAATAGTATGGACAGTGAAAGAAATGCAGGCCTTAGGGGGAGGCTATTTTGGGCCCCCAAGTCTGTCATTTGGTCAGCACTTGGTCAGGCCAGCCTTGCCTGGGATTCTGCTCCCCGGTTTAGGCCCCCTGGCTCTTCCCAGTTTCCACAGGTCCTTCCCTTCCGCATTTTCTTGAGCCCACGGAGTTCCTATGGAATTTTTCCCACCAGCTTCCCATGCACACGTTAGGGAGACCCTCTTTCCCCACTGGGGAGAAGGGAGCTAAAGCAGGCAGACCCTTCTGTGTAAGTGATAAGGGGGGTGCGGTTTGGAGGCTACCTGTATTGAGTATTTTTGTTTTAAGTGATCCCTGCTGCATATTTAAAATGCTTAATTTAATTTGAGATGTTTCAGAAACCCAGCAAAACACTTCAGTGAACTTTAGTAAATGTTCAGCCCATTGTTAATCAACAAAGGAAGCTTCTAGAAGCTGGTTCAATGTTAAGCTTTCCAATCTAATGTTATGGGATATAGAATTTGGAATAAATAAGCACCATCTACCTATTGCTTCTTCTTATTTTACTGACTATATGAATGAGCAGTACTAAAATAAAGTAACTATGTAAGCTTTTGGAAAGGTCCTCTGCCCTTTGGGATGAAGCTCTTGAAATCAATAAATTTCATGTCAGGTCCTTTCAGGAGGCATAGATTCCTCACTTGAGATCTGAGACCAACCTCTCACTCTGGCCCCAGTGTGGAGACCGATATCAAACTGTTGCTGTTTAGAGAAATCTATTTTAGGCTTAATTTGGATTGGCTGATTTTAGGACCTTCGGCTGATCTGACAGCTTAAGAATTATGCTTAAAAGATTCTACTTTCACTGATACAAAAATAAAAGCTATCTGGCTTCCCCCCCCCACCAACATCCCTTTCATCTTTGTTCGTTTAGCATTTAATGGTCCATAGCACCTTCATTCAATTAAAACACTTATTCTTTAATTAATCACTTGAGCTCAATCAAGAAGCAAGTGTTAAATATCTTTCATGTGCTAGGTGCTGTGTGGCATCAGACAGAAAAAATTGTGAACTAAACAGCTTATGGTCTAGTTGTCAACTATGGAGAGGCAGATGGGCGGGTGGGCAGATTGTCAGACAGACAGATATGTCTACCAAGGGGCTTATATTAGCTGAGGTCATGGTAAGAATTCCTAGCAATGAGGTCACTGGGATTTGGAGATCATAGCAGGAAAGGATTCAGGGAAGAGCGAGGATTTGAGCTGGTACTTGAAAGATGGGTATTAGGAAGGGAAGGGAACGGGGAAAAGGCACATTCCAGACTAGGGAGAAGCCTGAGCAAATTTATGACCATGATATGGGGAAGGGGCAGGTGGTGAATCCCAGGAGGAGGCCAGACCGGTCACCAAGTGCTGAGAACAGGTGGCGGGAAGTGGTATGAAATTTAGGAGATCTCCATAGGTGATACCTAGATGATGAGATGCTATAAAATCCGGACAAGGAGGGGTTTGCTGTTTTTGATGGCAGCAGAGCTCCACGGGAGAATCTCGAGCTGGCAGGTGGCTGTGGGTGGGATCCTGCTGCAAAGCGGTCTCGCCGCAGAAGTTACTCAGGGACACAGGCTGCTCGGGAGTGGAGTCCGTAGCATTAGGCATATTTTTCACTTTGAGGTATTGTGCCCTCATTTTTAAAAAGTTTCTAGGCATAGGCACAGTTGAATCAACCTATTAATCCTCCAGGAAGTGAATAACTACAAATAAAAACTGAATATTAAAATTAGTGTCGTAGCCCCCTTGGCTGTCCACATGGTTGACCCAGTTTTTATGCTTTTAAGCATATTTTTAACTTATTTTAACAAATAAGTTTTGTATCTTGTCCGAAAATTGAACAAGTTTGAGCTCTACTAGACTGGAGGGGATACTTGTATCCCGATTTTACAGATGAAGAAATGGGACCTAGAGAATTGTTCAAGGTCACAAATGTAGTAAGTGGTGAAACCAGAGTTCAGACCTCAGACTTCTGGCCTCAAAGCCAGTATTTCTTGGCTTTACACAGACTGTGCTCCCATATTAGTAGATTAAGAAAACACAAACATTGGCTTGCTAAAAATACATTCACTAACCCTGAAGCACAGATTTTCAAGAAAATCAAAAGAGCAAGCTAATAGGAGTAGGGAATATTAAATTTTTAAACCCCTTTAAAAAAAAAGATTTTATTTATTTATTTGACAGAGAGAGAGAGCACAAGCAGGGGGAGCGGCGGGCAGAGGGAGAAGGAGAAGCAGGCTCCCTGCTCCTGAGCGGAAGGCCTGACGCTGAAGCTGAGCTGAAGGCAGACGCTGACCAACTGAGCCACCCAGGTGCCCCTAAGGCCTTTTTTCATTTCCATTTGGGTGGCAGTGGACCTAGTCTCCTATTATTAGTGGCTCCTTTGAAGCCCGGATCAGAAGCTTTTAAGGAGGGGAACGTGAATTTCTGTACCGATTACCACTGATGCTTGTTGCAGTGGGAGGAGGCTTCCTAACATCTGGGGACAAGGTGAGGTCTGCTCATATGTTTGGTAGGCTGACAGCATTTGGGAGACCTTCTGGGAGGTACTTGTGCTCAGATCACTCGTGTTCAGCCCCAGGAAAGGGGACATTGACTTAGGAAATCCAGGGTGATTGCACACGGGCGAGAGTGACCCCCACGGTGGGAACAGGAGTGGGCTTGCCCAGGCAGAGCTGGGCTCACCATTGGGAATCTACCAGTTAGCTCAGGAGAAGGCAAACCCACTTTTTGCATGACTTTAATAAGGTAATGGAGGTGGAAAGTCATGGTTTTAAAAGTCTTCAAAGTTTTTTGTTTGTGAACCTGCCGAAAGAATGTTGAAAAACTTCTCATTGCACACTTCTAAGACAATACCTAAAATGTTTGAATCACAAGTTGCATAGTCAGTCGTACCAGATGTAATTTCCAGACCATTGGGGAACTGTATGTGTGCTTCACATGTATTTTTGGTGAAATCTTGGAGCTGCAAATTTAGCTTATTCAGTTCAGGGGAAACTATCAAACTAATCAGCGCAGATAAATTGACTTTTTGGTCAGAAAAGATCTGCCTTCATTTCCAGTTCAAAGACACTTGTTAATATACATCCATGACAACCATCATACTTCCGGATCCTAATTACATGATGAATAGATGGATGGGTAGATGGACAGGCAGACAGATAAAGCACAGAACCTTGCCGTTGAGTGTCCAGCCAGAATGAAACATGGAACCACCCACTTCAGTATATCTTGGTTTATTCATATGGGACTTCATAGTACATAGTTCATAGTACAATAAACACCCATGCATCCTTCACCAAGACTGACCTCGTGTGAGCATTTTGCTTCATTTTTTTTCCCCCTGAACCACTTGAGAATTAGTTGCAAACATAACATCAAATACTTTGGCATGTACCTTCTAAGAACAAGGATATTACCTTATACAACCACAGTTCAATTATCAGTCTCAGGAAGTTTAACAATACTGTTATCCAATAGATAATCCATATTAAGATTTTCCCAACTGTGGCAATCATGTCCTATTTTATAGGGTTTTTTTCCTTAATCAAGAACTGCAAATTGTATTTGATGACCATGTTTCTTTTTTTTTTTTTAAGGATTTTATTTATTTATTTGAGAGAGACCGAGAGAGATAGTGAGAGAGAGCACAAGCAGGGAGGAGAGGGAGAAGCAGGCTTCCCGCTGAGCAGGGAGCCCAACATGGGGCTCGATCCCAGGACCCTGGGATCATGACCTGAGCCGAAGGCAGACGCTGAGCCGACTGAGCCACCCAGGAGCCCCATTGATCGTGTTTCTTTATTTTCCTTGAGAATAGCTGCCAAGCCTTTTCTTCCCATGACATTGACAGTTGTCAAAGTTCAGGATGTTTTGCCTGCTGTTTTGCAGACTGCCCTTCAATTTGGATTTGTGTGACTGCTTCCATTTATGAGATTCAGGTGAACATCCTCAGAATAGAAATTCCTGATGACGTGTCCTCACGTCAGGAGCCCCCGACATCGGTTCTCTCCCCCGGAGCCATGCGTGCCTCCCAGTAAAATGAATGAGATGGGCAACAAGCACGCCTCTCTCATGAGGTGGAAGGCTGAGCATAAGCCGGGAGTTGGGAAAAGGTGCGTTTGCAGGCTGACCAGTTTCAGGGTGCAGCACGTGTGGAAACCAAGTCTCCTAACCTGCCACAGGCCCTGTAGAAAGTTTTCACGTGCCTTCAGCCGGGACACATGGCTCAGTTTGAAGACACCGACCCACACCCATAGCGGACCCCAAAACACCATTCATGGGCTGTGGACTCAGTGGATGTTTGTATGTTAATTTGGGGGCATTTCGAGGGAGCACAGACGAGACAGCAGCAACTCCTAAGACAGGCCTGCTCCTTCTGCCCACAGACCATAGACCGCTGTACCAGGGGCTCCCGGCCCCCTCCTCTGTAGAACACACTAGACTAACAAGGGACCAGGGTCTGCGTCTCCTCTGGGGGACTCTTGCTTTGTCTAGAGCCTGCAGAGTTGACCACCACACTGCTGCCCCCCGTGTAGATGTCCCTGAAGAATGATCACAGACAACCATATCGACTGAGCTGAAAACTTGCTTCCACTGTGGTAAACGTGTGACTATCCCCATTTTAGGGGGCTGTTGGGACTTCACAGGGTTAAGCAACTCAGCAGCCTCTGGACCAAGGGCAACCTGAGTCCAGCACTCACTCTGTTTTGTTTTGTTTTGTTTTAAAGATGTATTTATTTATTTATTTGACAGAGAGAGACACAGCGAGAGAGGGAACACAAGCAGAGGAAGTGAGAGGGGGAGAAGCAGGCTTCCCGCGGAGCAGGGAGCCCGATATGGGGCTCGATCCCAGGACCCCGGGATCACGACCTGAGCCGAAGGCAGACGCTAAACGACTGAGCCACCCAGGCGCCCCATGTTTTGTTTTGTTTTTAATTCAGTTAGTCCACATATAGTACATCATTAGTTTCAGATGTAGTGTTCAATAATTTATCAATTGTGTATAACGCCCAGTGCTCATCACATCACGCAGCACTGATGCTTGTGACCACACCACCAGGTCACTTCCTCCCCACCCAAGACACTCCTACAAAACTCTTCTAGCTATGTCAGAAAGTCAGGAAGGGAAAAGTCAGGCGTTGGGATTTTGTAAATGCAATCATTTTTGAATGGTCTGTATAGCTGATTCCATGAAGAGTCTTTGAGATGCCAGTAAATTCATTCCCGGAGGCGGCGGGGGCGGGGGGGGGTTGCGTAGCAAGTCCCTCCTCACATTTGACCACAGGAAGCTGGTTCAAATGATAGAGAACACCTTTCTTTCACCCCCTTTATTTTCCTTTCATCTTCTCTTGGCCCTTCCTCTTCTTGCCCAAGTCCCTCAGATCAGCCACTGCTCCGTGGGCCCCTGGGAAGGCCTGAGAGAACGAGAAGGCAGAACCCTGGAGCATTCTGGGGCCTCGGGCCTCGGGCAGGGCTTTGTGGGAGGGAAGAAGCAAAAATTCCTTTGCTTCCAGGTTCCTTCGGCGTTTCCCCTCAAAACCCACCTGCCTCTGATAACACCGCAAGGGATTCTTTTCCCAAGTGGCTTTTTGTGCTTAATTTTACGGGGTAACTATCTCATCCTTCCCGTAAGGTTTTCATAAAGGCATCAGCTGAGCTCATGGTGCGTGCTCGTTAGCGTGGGCCCTTTACGGCTGACCGTGGAGTGCTTTTAGCTCACACCAGGTGTTCGTGGATTAGTTAACAAATGGACACCCTGTGGGGTGTGTTTGGGACTTAAACGCAGGAGGATGGACGTTTTTCCCTCCAGGGGAGCCGTGCCGTATTACCGTAAAATTATTAACATAACTATAATGAAAGCCGGGACCACATAGGTGGAAATCAGAGCCAGGCAATCAGAAGCTGATGGCAAAATGAATATACTGTCTGTCTCTTCCTCAGTGAGGTTTTGGGGCTATTTGTCTTCCTGGAATAATTTCCATTACACTCATGACAGGTTTTCTTAGGTAAGTTGTAGGATAAAAATTCACGGATCCAGCCCGCCTTGCAAGCTGCTGACTCTTGTTCTTATTTGACCTTCAGCGACCTCTGAAATGTGTGGTGTTATTCACAAGAAGGTTCCAGTTCTCTGAAAAATTCTAGAGTTTTATCATCTGCTACTACTTATGTGTTAATTTTGCCACTGATTTGAATTAATTAAAAATAAAATGGTCTGTATAGCTGATTCCACGAAGAGTCTTTGAGATGCCAGTAAATTCATTCCCGGAGGCGGCGGGGGGCGGGGGGCGGGGGGGGGGGTTGCATAGTATTAGTATACCTAATACTCGTGTGCGATGTTGGTCAAAGTAGGTGGAGATGATAAAATGGCATTTTGATGAGCAAAGTGGCTTTTGAAAGTATACCCAAGGCTCCTTTCTCTATATTCTGAAATGGTGTGCATCCTGGTTGGTCTTTTTCTTCTGCCTTGAGAGGATCCGGAAATGCTTTTTTTAAACAACAAAACACTGGTGTTTTTATGACGCAAATACCTATCAAATAAACCCATGTCATGCCTTACTGTCAACAAACCACGGGTCATGAGGAGAACGTGCTGGTAGCTCTGTCAGTGGTCACAATGACTTAGTAAATCGCCTCAACTGGTGATTACTCTTAGGGAAATAGATGCCACACCCCTCTTGAAGTTAACCCAAGAGACCCAGTGACTAGGCCGGTCTAACACTGGGTGACTACTCTGTCTAAAATAGGAACGCGAGGATGATCGTTACATAATGTGACACACATCCACATTCTGGTGCTTAGTGACCTACAGGCTTTTTATTTTTAATTAATTCAAATCAGTGGCAAAATTAACACATAAGTAGTAGCAGATGACAAAACTCTAGAATTTTTCAGAAAACTGGAACCTTCTCGTGGAATAACACCACACATTTCAGAGGTCGCTGAAGGTCAAATAAGAACAAGAGGCAGCAGCTTGCAAGGCGGGCTGGATCCGTGATCCATTTGGTAGCAGTCGCAGTGGGTGATTCTAGCCTTGGATTCATAAGCCGGGTATGACCCAAACATGCTTGAAGCAGTGAAAAGAAAAGGATAAAATAGAGATTTTTAAGAAAATAGCAGGTTTAGCGTTCGACTTCCGGGTGATGGAGATGGAAGGCTGACAGCGTGTTGGTGTAATATGTCCTCTCAGAGGCCATGGGCTCCATCCCTTCCTTTACAGATGGAGACTGAGGTGTAAGGATGCCTCCCCCTAGAACCCCCTAGAACCTAGGGTGTTTTGAGACTCAGCACCCTTCCTACACATCTTTTCACCTCTCCTGCATAGGGCAGAGGAAGATGGTGAGTTGAGAGACACTTCGTGGTGATTATTTCAAATGTAACCAACACACTGAGCCAAGAGGTAAACTGAAAAGGTCGAGAACTGCTAGACCCTAAAATACCTCCTGTGGGGTTTCACGGGGCCCTGAGCAGAATGCTGCCAGGACATCAGCCAGAGGCGGCCTCTCCCTGACAGAGGTCACTGAAAATGAATGTTTTCAGCACTCCCCGCACCACCCCCCCAGGACGGAGGCTGTCTGCTTCTTGGGGCATTAGCACTGGGGAGGGCCCCAGAGAAGGTCCAGCCAACCTCAGTAGCACTAAGTCACTAGCCCAAGGTCACGAGACTGGTCAGGGACTGACCCCAGACTGGAATTCAAGGCTGTGTTCTCTCCAGCTCTGCAGCGAGAGCCTCATCATTTGGTGCCAGAGTGAGTTTGAGGAGCTTCCGGAGATGCGGCCTCTCTGTCGGAATCTGCCACCGCCCTTGGCTGCTGGTTTTCCGGTTTTAACTGGGAAGGTGCCAGATCTGCCTTAGAGTGATATGCAAGACCCAGGGCATGGGAGGTGCCCCTGAACAGCCTGGCTTTTCCCTTTCCAGAGACAACTTACTGTATTCTGTGGCCCGAGGCAGCCTGATTTTAGAATCTACTTCACGTAACTCAGTTCACGCCGAATTTTCCAACAGAAAGTATATTTCTCACTGGATTTGGTAAATGTGTGCAGGTGAAATCAGCATATCTTGAACTTGTTCCTGAGTAAATTACCACACACCTCGAGACTTAAAAAGCTGCCTAGTAGTAGGCTTTTTTTTTTTTTTTGGTACTTAAAAACAGATAGGTGGCATGGAGGCCTAGAATGAGTTTGAACTTTAAAACTAAACCAACAGATAATGAATCATTGAACACTACATCAAAAACTAACGATGTACTATATGCTGGCTAATTGAACGTAATAATAAAAATAATTAATTAATTAAAAAAAACTTTTCAACATAAAACGAAACCAACAGAGTCCACATTTATGAGTCACGTGGCCTTTCTTTTCATCTCCTCTGAGCCTCAGTTTCCCGATCTGTGAAGTCCAGATAATACGCAGTCCCTACGCTAACCTTGCAGCGATGTTGTGGGGCTTCAAGTTGATGCTGTAGGGAAGGAGGTATCCATCCCCCCTTTATATCGGTAATATTTTATGAGCATCAAGGAAGCTGTTATTTTAAACATAGAATGATTCAGTTTTGTAATATGAGGAATTTTAAAGTTTTTTAATACTTATAATATTTCAGTATTTCAGTATTAGTGAAGAAAGATCATGTTTGTATCTTACTGAAAAGTAAAAATAACATATTCCAAAGAATGACATGAGTCGGGAATTTTCTTGAGAAGCTCTAACAATCATCAGGCTGATTCTCATGTAAACATGTATGTGCGCACGTGTATGCACACACGTATGTACGTATACATGTGTGTGGGTAGATGGATAGAACTTGTGTTCTGCATATGCATACTTGGTCTACAGAGCAGTCTGTACTTTCCCCGGGGTACAGGCAGGTAAAGAATATCAGGTTCAATAGTCCCACAGGCCTCCTGTCTGTGAACAGCCTTCTCGGGGAGGCTCTACCTGTGAGGACAGGCTGCCCAGCTCCTCAGCAGCCTGCGGCATAGCCTTCCATGGCCTTACACCGCCCCCCGCCCCAGGGTGTAGGCCACCCTGGATGCGGCATTATTTGGAGTAAGGCCATCTGGGCACTGGGTCCAGATGCACCTCTCACCTGCGCGGCCTTGGCTTGCGCAGTTGCTCACCCCATGGACCTCCGTGTATTAACCCTTGCCCTTCACCCCAGTACATAGCAGCTGGATGCTTTCCAGCAGGGTACAGAGGCTACTGTTCTCCAGAGCAAGAAATAGTCGGGCCTTTTCTCTGGGGCCCCTGCATCCTTGAGGCTGACTCTGGCCTGGAAGACAGTTCCTCTAAGAGGGGCTACTGTGGGTACTAGGATCCAGCCCCCCCTTTTTTTCTGGAACTCTCAGAGCCTCAGAGACCTTCCCTCTGTCCTCAGAGCCCACTTGCACTCTGGGGTGGACTCTCCTTGTGCTGCCTCCCTTTGGGGCCCATGGGTTGAAGACAGGCTGAAGGCTGGCTTAGCCCCCCAGCCTGGCTGGGGCAAGGAGGGGGACACCCTAATACCACTCCTTTGATTAAAATAGAGTTAAATTTGACTCTACTATTCTCTACTAATTTAACTCTACTATTCTTAAGAGAAATCTAACTTTTAGGAGACTGTTTTGTGCATGGAATGGTTTGAATTATGTACTTTTTCCTTAGGCTATTACAAGTACTCTGAGTCCTTACCATTGTTCCTATAAAAACTCAGTTACCTTTACAAAATGGTCAATATCCCAGTCCTTTGTTCCTGAGGTGACTTTACTATCTTTCCCCCATAATCAAGGGAGGCAAGGTCTCTGCTGTGAACGGTTTGTTCCCAAAAATACCCCCCAGTACAAGGTTTCATTTGCTTGAATAGCACTGTTTATACAAAGGACACATCAAAGTTAAAATATCTTAAAGAGAATAATGCCAAAATATTTGGTTGCATCCTGAAGGATCACTTAAATGCATTTGAACATTTTGATTTTTCAAAAACTTTAGCTTTTAGATGGACATGTTTTTCCAAGACATATCCTCCAAGTGGGTCTGGGAAACGAGCAAGTGTTTGACCTATTTTTTAAAAATGATGCTCCTCTTCTGTGGTTTGCAAGTATTTTACTATCAAAGTTCGTACTCACGAGGGCTGTTTGGATAGCTGACATTCGGCCAAGCCCTTTATAGGATGAAGAAGAAAGTGATATGCCATTAAGTTTTAATTTAGGGAACTAATCCAAACCCTAACCCTCTTCTTTCCCCTCAGCTCCTTGAATTCTTGGAAGATACAGGCAGCTATGGGTTTGCCAGAGCCCGGGTTCGAGGCCTCTGCAGAATTTCTAAGAACAGGCACAGTGAAGCGAATGGCTCCTCATGGCCCCGAAATGCCTCGTGTTGATAAATTAAGGGAACTCAGGCCTGGAATTAGGAATTTAGTTGGAAGAGACAGGCCTATTTGCTCTGTGGTTTGGAAAATATAATGTTACCCTTTTCTGGTTTCCAAAATTCATATCCATGTAAAACTTGCAAAATAAATATTTATTTTTTTGCTCTATTTTTCAAGAAGGAGAAGAAAGGAAAAAGGGAAGGAAAAAAAAAGTAAGAATCGCCTGGGGCCTAAAACTGGGGCTTCGATAAATATTTCCACATCACCAATAAGGTATGAGGCAGATTTTCCCACAAAAAGGAGAAGTACTTATTAGCTATATCCTTCGGTTTAACATCGAGCATTTATTGACTGCCCCCCAGGTTCCTGGAAGCCTTTTATTTCAGGATTAATAATCTGTTTACCACCTTATCCAAAAGCGTAAGTGGTTGGTGCATTCACACTGCTATCCTCATCACCCTGAAAAAGCCAACTGGAATTTAAAATAAAGGAACTAAACGTTCTCATAACAAAGTGTAAGTATGTCGCAAACATCATTTAGTACTGCTTAGACGAAAAATTTATTTGCAATTTATCTGAAATTCAAATTTAACAAGGGCTCTGTATTTAATCTGGCAAGCAAAACCAATGGACAGAGCCATGCCGTCAAAATGTCATAAAAAGGAGGGAAAATGGTTTTGGGGAACTTTGAAAGGATCAGGCAATAAATAAGAACATACTATATACTGATTGAAATTGTTATTATAACTCCAGTAATATAAAAGTATGTGATTTATTGTTGCATAAATTAGAGAGTCTCTTCACCAGTGTAAGTTGAACTTTTACAACTTGAATGTTTTCCTGTGAGTTTATGTTAAAATTTTAGTAATGTTTCATCTTTAGTAAAATTTCTGATTAATCTTCAGTTGATTCTTAATTGATTTTAACTTTCTATGTCCCCAGGTTCTTAAGTTACTGATCTATTCAGGAATTCTTGAATAGAGTGGGGGGGGGAATCCCCTCATGTGAGTTCTTTTGTAACACAAAGGGTCTTTTTGGGGAACATGAAGACTTTTTTGGTATTTTGATTAATCACCCCTAATATATCAATTTTAGAAGTTCAGATTTCTATAAAAGACACGGTTTTTTGAAACTGAGCACACCTAATTTCCTCTTCAGAGCTTATTATTGAAAAAAATCACAAATAGCATAAGCAGCTCATTCCTCAAAATAAGCCATTCATTTCTTTAAACAGAGTGATTTAAAGGTTTTTGTGTTTTCGGAAGAAAAGAAAATTTCTTAAGGAAGTCCAGTTAGAAAGTGATTCCGAGGAAATGACTGACTCCGAGTTCCTCCCACAGCAGTCCTCCCCGAGGGAGCCCCTTCCGAGACCCCGAGGGAGGCGGACACTGAGAGAGAGCTCTTGGCGGCTGCAGGAGGCTGGCGAGATGGGTATTTCGCTCTCAGCTGGAAAATGACGGTGCCACTGGGCACGGCCGCTTCCCCCGCGACGTGGGCTTTTGACCTGGAAGCCGCTTATTTCATTATGGTGTGGTCCTCAACCGAAATCCGAGTGTCCCCTTGAAAAATCAAGGACTCCTCCTTCTCCCCTTTTAAAGTGTCCTATTTTATTCAAAAATTATCGAGGGCTTCCAGGGACCAGATCCTATTTTAAGCGCTTGGGATCCATGGGTGAACAAGCCAAGCAAAGGTCCCTGCCTCCTGGAGTTGTGAAGACAGACAGTAAATAAAAAACACAGGAAATCAGTTATGCAGCGTGATGTTGGAAGGTAGTATTATGGTGGAGGGTGGGGAAGCAAGGCAGAGGGGTCTGGATTCGGGCTTGGGAAAGATTATATTTTAAATGGGGAGGTCAGGGTAGGACTTGGGGGAGGTGACCTTTGAGTGAAGACTTGAAGGGGATGTGGGAGTGAGCCACTGGGTGCTGTGCAGGAACAGTGTTATATGCAGAGAAGGAACAGACAGCACCAAGGCCCTGAGCTCCTGGTTGTGTCTGATCTGTGGTTCTCAACCCAAGATGATTTTGCCCCCAGGGACATTGGGCAATGTCTAGGGAAGGGTCGGGGGGATACTCCTGGCATCTCCTGGTTTGAGGCCAGGGATGCTGCTCAGCATCCTGCAGTGTGGGAGGACAGCCTCCCACGGCAAAGAATGATCCTGCCCCAAATGTCAGTAGGGCTAAGGCTGAGAAACCCTGAGTGTGAGAAGAGGTAAGGAGGCCCGGAAAGCTGGAGGAGAGGCAGTAAGGGAGAAGAGAAGTAGAAGAGAAGGCCAGAGGTGACAAAGGCTGGAGGAGAAGGGGTGGCTAGGTCAGGTAGGGCCTTAGGCCAGTGTGGACTTCGGCTGTTACTCCAAGAGAAATGGGGAGCCATTGGAGGGTCTGGAGCGGAGAGGGACATGACCTGCATTAACAGTTTGAAGAGTATCGCTCTGGCTGCTCAGTGGAAAGGAGACTGAAGGAGGGTAAGGCTGGAATGAGGGGGGGGTCGAGGCTGCTGTGGTAACCCAGACAGAGACCATGGGGCTCAGACCAGGGTAGGAGCAGCTTCGTGACTCCCAGGCAGCAGGACTATGCAATGCCAAATCCTAGATACCGGACAATGAGGCGTTCTGGGGTTTCCACACAATCTGCACTCTTTTCATTACTGTGTATCCTATATTATATATATTCTATGTAATCTAGATAGATAGATGAGTGTCGATCAATAGACCTATCAATTGATCGATCGATCGATTGGTTGATAGAGTTAAGTCACCTTAGCTGGATTTTGTTTTACACAACAGGATAACTGACATTTGCTTTAACAATCAGTCCATGACAAAACAATTTGACAGGAGTCAGGCCCAAAGTTATCCCTCTCTGCTTTACCACAGTCTTGGCAAAACATGTTCACTCTTGCCAACAACTATTTTGAGGTGTCTTTTTCTGAGCCACATATAACCCTAAACCTGCTAAATTACCTGAAATGGGGATGAGGGGAGCATAAAAGGCCTAGGACCTAATAACGAGGGGTTTGAATGGCTTTCTTCTTTTAGAAATGCATTACATTGTTCAAGCAGTTCCTCACCTCTTACTTGATTAGCCAAAGCAAATTCTGCAACAGAGCAGTTCCTCACCTCTTACTTGATTAACCAAAGCAAATTCTGCAACAGAGCAGAAAACCCCAAGGGATTGGGAATTCTTGCTCTAACCCAAAGGTCTCAAACCTCTGAGAAGCATCGCCTCCTTGTTCCTCCATGTGATCTCCCTAAAGCGCACATGTCTTGTCCTGTGGGCCACCAGAGGCCGTGGGAGTCGTGTGGCCGCCTGCAGCAGAGCTGGGCCTCTCTCCACAAACAGCATCTCCTTCCATTTTTTGCTGATCCATATAAATGTCTTCTTACAGTTTACCATATTTTTTTAAGTCATGCTGTTCCGAGGAAGTGGTCGTCTGTTAGTGAAAAGTGGGCTGTTTTTCAGGGAGTTTTTAAGGAACTTTTAACACACAGATGAAGTCATGAGCTTTTCATTTGTTCTACCAAAATGCTTCCGGCCCCACTCAGCGGCGCAGAGGTATGGAGTCGGGGAGAGATTCCAGGGAAGAGCTCTCGATATTCCAGATGAAAGTAGCAATGTTGGAAGACTTCCCGATCCAAGATAATCCTTGTCTCACCCTCTAACCCAGGGTTTCTCAAAGTCATGTCAGAATTCATTGAAAATGAAGAATCTCTGGCCCCTCCCCGTACCTCCCACTAAGGGTAGGGCCAGGAATCTGCATTTCCATGAGCCTCCCAGCGCCATCTCACTCACACTCACATCTGAGAGCCCCCTGCTCTAGCTCAGATCATCAGCCAAGAAAAAATGGTCTTCAAGGAGCCGCCTGCTCCCAGCAACCGCAACACAGACTTATTAAAAATGGCAGATGGTACTCAAACGAAGGGTGTGCTTCTGAGGACTTGTTCTCTGCAAGGAAGCGTGTCTGTCGCCGGGCACGCTAGTCTCCTCTTTGAATTGGATACTCTCCCTTCTGTAGGGGCATTTTTGCCTCTGTTCCCCTGGGGTTTGGGTGGGGAGCGCAGTGGCCAATAGGCTGCTGGTCCCGCTGGGGATCCCCACTAGGCTGACTTTGGAGGCACTTTCCTGTAGAAGCCTGCCTGAGACGGTACTTGTGGTCTCATGTGACCTTTTCTGTTTTCTCGTTGAACAGCAAACACGCCAGAGGATTATTCTGATCGGTTTGATGACGTCATGGATTTCATTCAAGCCACCATCCGAAGACTGAGAAGGTCGCCCGAGAAGCAGGTGGCCGTGCCGCCCCGGAGGGAGCGGAATCGCCAGGCCGCGGCCGGCAGCCCGGAGAGTTCCAGGGCCAAAGGGCGGCGAGGCCAGCGGGGCAGAAACCGGGGTTGTGTCTTAACGGCAATACATTTAAACGTCACTGACCTGGGTTTGGGCTACGAAACCAAGGAGGAACTGATTTTTCGGTACTGCAGCGGTTCCTGCGACGCGGCCGAGACAATGTACGACAAGATATTAAAAAACTTATCCAAAACCAGGAGGCTGGTGAGTGACAAAGTAGGGCAGGCTTGCTGCAGACCCATCGCCTACGACGACGACCTGTCGTTTCTGGATGACAACCTGGTTTACCACATTCTAAGGAAGCATTCCGCCAAAAGGTGTGCGTGTATCTGACTCGGGCTCCGGAGACTGCCGTGTATTGCATTCCTACTACGGTGCATAGGAAGGGACCAAGGTTCCCAGGGAATGTTAGCCCCGATCGGAAGATGAGGACCAAGGAGGCGGAGGAGGAGGAAGGAGGAGGAGGAGGAAGGCAGCCGTTGGGGGAGCCTGGTAGAGGGAGATCCAGCTACAGAGAACTGGACGGGAGAGAAAACAGCCATCTGGACTCTCCCGGCCGCCAGCCGATGTCACCAGAAGCTCAGGGCTGGGGTCCCTGGCTGGGTGTTTCCTGTCATCTGACACAGCCCACCATGGCCAGTCCCGGGCAAAGTTGCGGATGCACTTGAAACCAAACCAGTGTATCTCCTGTGGTTTATTTTCACATGTCTGGAGACACCCGGGAAGCGGTCATCCTGGTGTCGTTCCTTGTCATGACGTTTTACCGTGGAAATCGAGAAAGGTTATTTTTCTGTCACTCAGCGGAGACATACCCCGGAAAGGAGGAAGAAAACGAAACAACACAACACAACACAAAAAGCAAAGACACAAGAGATCGTTACCCTTGAATTTGAAAGTTGAGGCCTGAGGTTTGCTAAAGCCAGCATGTTTTGCGAACGGTCGGCCGGTGATTGATTTGGAACCTGGTGTGTGGGGTGGGAAGAAGCTGGCTAGGAACCAAAAAGGCTGTCCTCCTGACTAAAAACAAACCTGAAGGTATTTCCTTGATGTCCTTGGAAATAGCAGCATTCTTGCAGGAGAGTGAGTGGGGAAGGCCTCCAGCCGCCCCGGGGCAGGGGGACCCGCTGGGCCTGTCGGTTTACAGAGAGACAGATGTTACATACCCCCAGCTCCATTTATGCATGGTCACCAGTGACCAGAGAAGCTACTCGATGCAATGCATCTGTTTCAGAATACAGAAATATAGAGAAGATATTTATTGAGATTTAAGTTATTGTTATTTATTACCGTTCACTAATGAGTTGCTCTTCTTTTCCCTTATTTATTAAAGTTTCTTTTCAAAGGTGCCAAAGTATATGTGCTCGCAAAATGCAAAGAAAAGTGACAAAGGAAATTTTGATTGGGAACAAGGGTCCATGCTTTTCAAAGTATTAAAAAAAGTTTTTCGCTAGGCAAAAATCACTTACTTTACCTTTTTAAGAAAAGCCCTCCTTAATCTCCCTCCCCCCCCAACCCATTTCGCCTCTTCCCTATTTTAATTTTTGAAAAAAGGAATGCGTCAGAAGGAGCACTTCTGACAGGCCCCCTTCTCGGGAGCGGCGCACAAAGACGCGTGCTCGCTGTTCCACCGCCCAACAGATCCACCACACGCTTCCCTTTCCGTTGCGTGTAAGCTCTTACTCCCGACCACACAGATCTATCTATGAGATGCATAACCGTGTATATGAAAGGGTAAATCCCTTTTAGTAAGTAGTCCTGGATTCAGTGCTGACCTAAAAGTAAGATCAAAATCCTGTCAGCTAGCCATGGTTCTGCTGTGACTTGTGGAGACTCTTCCTCCATCCTTCCATCCACCCACCGTCTTCTAGAGAAATATGCTCACGCCCAGTGCAGTCAGGGAGCATGTTGCCGGCCTTCCAGAAATGGGATCTACCTGGGTGCCATAAGAGCCCCTTGGCTGTCACCCTGGGACAACAGTCGCTGTCCCTGTCAGAAGAAGGTGGCCCAGAAGGGAGGACGAGGAAGACGTGTCTGGCCTAGCTGCATGCACACACCAAGTCTCCTGCCCACAGAATGCCCTACCTGTACGATGAACGCTTTTGGGGGGGGCAGGGGTGTAGGACGGGAAAACCCAGCTCCTCACATGAGTCCCAGAGGTGGGTTTGCCTGGCAGCTGACCCAGGCTCAAGGTGCTGGGCCCTATCTTAGAGTTTGTTGCATGTTTCGTAAAAGGGATTTTTATCAAGGAAATCATCTATCACTATCCAAGTAGCTAATAGCCCGAAAGTGTGACAGATTTAGCAGTTAAATGACCTACTGGCCTCCCTCAATCATGTGAATTTTGCAAAGTAGCCAAGAGGCAGCATTTACCAGACATCCCTTCCCCCAAGCCCCAAAAGACTCAAGTTCACCATCATTCTGTCCCTCTCTGTCTTTTCTGCTCCCCTTGCACAACCTGGAAATAAAGGAAAAGGACCCCCCTCCCACCCTCTCCTGGGGCCAGAGTGGGGACCCCGCTGAAGAGCAGCCTGCTTCAAACAGTGACAGACCCAGCCGTCTGGTCATTCGTGAAGCACAATGTAATGTAACCCCAGGATCATCTGTCCGGTTCAGAGAATCCTGGCGGATTTGGTGGCTGGTGTCCCCAGGTGTCAGCCTCAGTTATCCCCCCGATTCCCATGGAGAGTCCCTGCTCACAGGGGCTCTAGGATACAGTGGATGTGGACAGCTCGTTCCCGGCATCACCTACACACCATAAGCAAGTTTTAACTGAAGCAAATCACTCCACCAAATCCACAAAAAGGGTAAAGTTTGTGATTTTTCTATATCATTGCGATTACCATCTGATCCGGTAAGGAGTGCACTTCTTTGGAAGTTCTGACTTCTCTGATCTGTCTCAGTCGTTTGTGTTATACAACCAAAGTTCTCTACAGACTTTATTTTTGTACAATATCATTTTGTAACTTTTTACAAATAAAAACTCGTTTCTATTGCTCCCTGTCCTTCTGTCCTTCCTCCCTTGCCCGTGGACCACAGCTAGCCCAGGCGGCCATCCCAAGCATTTATGTTCAGTCGGGCCCTGGACCAGAAGGCCCCCCCTTCACCACCACACCGCCCACAGTTTGGTCAATGGCCTTGCCCGTCGGCTCTCCACAACCAATCACACCAATATTTATGGAGTTCCTACCCTCTGCCAGGTATTATTCAAGGCACCAGTCATCCAAAAGTGGCCAAAACCAAAAATCTTTGCCCTCGTGTAGTTGGTATTTTATTTTAATGGACAGACAGTATTCAAAAAAGTAAAAATATGTAGTGATCCAGGCAATGATAAATGCTATGAAGAATACAAACAGGCTATTTTATAATAGGGGGGAAAAATGGGGCCTGCTTTAATTAGAGGTGACACTGAGGCAGGATTTAAGAAGCAGAGAGTGCTAACAAATAAGGAGCATCTTGGCTTCTGCCCTGAACCAGGCAAACACTTGGATGGAGCCACTGCCTTGCACAACTTTGGGGGACACCATTCACATCTGTTCTGTATGACAATCCTTGGAGTTGGCGCAAATGGTGGCCTTGAGCCGAGTGTATTCTGGTGGCAAGAAAAACACACCAAAGAGAGGAAATGCCAGTGCCCTGGGTTGGGAAGGAGAGCATGCTTCCTCCTCGGATGACACACAGCCTGTGTTATGTCACAGGCAGCCTTGTGACTATGAAAAGGTAGCCTTGTGTGGTATTTTAAACCCAAAACAAAACTCTGACACTCTTAATACTCATTCTAAGTGTCTGCCAGCTGAGGTTTTCCAACAGACAGCATCCAGAGCAGTGCCAGCCTCTGCCCGAAATGCCCTTTCCTTTCCGACACTCCTGGCCCCCCTGCACTGAGAGTCCCCGGCGTCTCAGGGCCCCACTATGTGCTCCAGCGTTTGGAGTCCTTCTGCCAGGGCCGTGCTGGGGCCAGCCGAGGTTTCTGTCAGCCAAATTCTGGTACAAAATTAGTGACATGCCGAGGGAATGAAAAGATTGTTCGCTCTTGCTACCTTCTGCTCCCTTTTTAGAGCCGTTTCCCCAAAGTAGGCTCCCAGGATCGTTAACTGGGTGAGACGCTCCGCAAAAACAAAAGGATGGGGTGGTTTTCTAATCAAGTAAGTTTGGAAAACATTGAGTTAAATAACATCAAACAGTTTTTTATAGCTAAAAAGAGAAGTGCAGAACTTATCAGAACCTTGATTAGACCAACAAGGACTGTGACCCTCCAGGAGGGGCGTGGTGGGCGGAGCTCCCCAGGTGGGTGAGGTCAGGGAACCGCCTGCTGCATTGTTCTCTTGCTCATTACACCTGCTGACCGTCCCTTGAAAACTACCTTGGGCGGTGTTGCCTGCTCCTGTAAGCATCAGGATGCGCAGAGAGGGGGCTAGAGATCGGTAGAGAGGCAGAAACTGCTGGGCAGCTCCCACGGGAAGGACACCCCCCTCCACACATACACACACATACACACACACACACACACATACGGGTACTGTGGTTTCTTGCTCAGCATGATTAACCAGCGGTCAGCTTTGGAAATTTACTTTCCAAAGGGAGAATGTGCAAATCAATGTCTCTCATGTAAGGGAGAATGTGTTGAAAGCTGGGAAATTCCTAGCAATAAAAAAGAGAACCTCCACCATGCTTACTGAAAATCCTCACCAGGCTCGAATCATTTTGAATCACGAGTGCAGGCTTGAGGGATTAATGCCCCCTTACAGTGGTCTTCAAAGGGAATGCTGCTTCTGTGGAGCTTTAGGCTCCGAATTCTTGCTGCCGAGAACGGTGGGAGCACTGGATGAGGAGCCCCGTCACCAGGCTCTGACTGTCTCCTGTGGCTTGTGCCCATGAGATCAGCCCAGGCCAGTTTTCTCCTCTGTGGCCAGGGCTGAGTGAAGCAAAGGTTTAAAAGAACTTTTTAAAGAATCAATCCACTCTTGAGGTAAAGGCAGAAAATCAGAATTTCCTGAACCTAAGTCTCAAAACCCAAAAGCACCGCCCCCCTTCACATGCAAAGTCCTACTTGGGTCACGGCTGATTTGCTGTCTGACCCCAGAGTCCCAGGGAGGAGGGAACCCAAGACCTCACACCGTCCACCTCAGAGCACAATGGCAGGGAGAGGACATAGGTGTCAGCCATGGGCTTGGGGCTTTTTTCCATCAGGTAATGAAAGGTCTCAATCCAGAGTGTCTTCTTGGGACGCGTCTTTGGTGACAGAACTGTTACTGTGATCCCATGCAATAGTTAACTTTGGTCTCACCATATCCTGAATGAAATTAAAACCAAATACTGCCCAGTCGTCCCTGAAAATAAATAGGTAGGTGGGGGAGATAAAAGGAAAACGCCCATTTACTCATGGGTGACAAGGAACAGACTGCCACATCCTGGCCCCAGGGCAGGTGAGGGGAGCAATGAGGAGGATGCAGACCGGGGCGGAGCATGCGTGCTGACAGGTGCACAGAGTGCGGGAATGCCCCGGCCAGCAGCAGGTGAGAAGAAGACCTGAGAGGGAAACGAGCCAGGAACAGCCACAGTGCTGGGTTGCCAGACCATTTGGATTTCAGATAAGCATACCACAGCTTCTCAGTATCACTGTGTCTTGTGCAAGATTTGGGACAGGCGATATTTGGGACATACTTACATTAAAACGATCACTTGTTGTTTATCTGAAATGCAGCTGGGCACCCTCTATTTTAATTTGCTAACGCTGGCAAGAGAAAGTGACATTTGAGCTGAGCCTTGGGGATGAACAGGAATCTGTCAGGTGGACAAGGGCAAAGGGTGGGGGTAGGATGAGGGACAGACGTTCCAGGCTGAAGGAACAATGCGACCCAGAAAGACGGAAGAGCCCTGTGCGTTCCAGGAGCAGTGAGCAGAGGGGTGGGCTCAGGGCTGACTTAGCCATTAGGCCCAGCAGACACTTGGCTAGGAGCCACAAGATTTTTAGAGGTCCTTTTAATTAAATATCAATTTTGATAATTTTTTAAATCAGAAGAAAAATTGAATAGAATAATATTGACTATATCATAAGAAATCCAGTCTGGATTATATTCCCCTTTATAAAGCCATGTGGTCATATACTTTTTAATATTTTACATAGAGAGGGGCCCACAAAGGCAAAAGTAACACAGCCCTGGGTGAGGGGCGAATAACAGCCTTGCCGGGCTCTCTACCTGCAGTTTCCTTCCGGGCTTCTCTCTCTCTCCCCATCAGGCAAGCCAACCTCATCATGAACATTGTGACTAATACTCGGTAAGAACTTGTTACATATATTATCTCATTAAATCTTTACAACAACACCACCACCACAAACCCTCTTCCCACCCTTCAAGTTCGGGTGTCTTCTCAAGATATTTGCACTCGCATCCCGCTTAGGGAAACACACCTAAGGGTAGGCCATCCACATTCCAAGATTCATTCACCCCCTTTGAGGAGACACGTGAGGCAGGTGGCCCGGAGCATACTGGCAGACAAGGGGACAGCGACAGAGGGAAGAAATGGTCAGACAGAAGGCAAGAAAGGTAGAGAGAAGAGTTAAGGCTCCGAGAAATCAGAGAACCAGCAGAAGTGAGCCATGACAAATAAGGATGAGGTTTTCAAACACACGGAATAGATTATTTTAACTAGGGAAATTCTTTAAAATGGTGTATGTAAGGAATTTTAACCCACTTGCGGCTCTGTGCCTGGGTTTCATTCATTCAACTAATTATTTAGCATCTATCTCCTACTGGGGAAGGATACAAATATAAAAACATATAAAGATAAAGCCCTCAAGGGGCCCCCAGATCAGAGGGACAGAAACAGTATAAAATACATGATGAGGACAGTGATAAAGACAACACAATGTTATGGGAGATTCAAGGAAGAACCATAAACCCAGCTGAGGTGGGGGCGGGGGGGTAGGTATCAGGGACAGCTTCCTGGAGGTGGCTGCCTGAATGTACTATTATAGGATGAGTAGGAATTTTCCAGACTGACATTGGGGGAAGAGAGGGCATTCCACACAGAAGGGACTTGAGAGCTAAGCCAACAAGAGTAGAAAGAGCCTGGTGTACTTTTGGCTTGGAGGGTGGAGACCGGTCAAGGCCAGAGCTTTGGAAAGCAGGACTAATGAGCCTTATTGGGCAGGAGAGGGAAGGAAGCAGCAAGGCTGGGGGCAGTGAGGGGCAGGGGAACAGAGAGCTCTTCCTCTCCTGGGCTCCTGCTCTGCATCCACACTCGGGAAAGGATCACTTCTGACTGTCACGCCTGACCCCGCCGTTTCAGACCCTCTGCCTCCCCAAACCCCTGTCTGAGTCTATTTTCTCAAGGCCTTGTGTGTACTGCTTTTATTCTCCCATGAAAAGCCCTCCAGTGACAGCTACTTTCCACAGGCGACTCAAGAGCACCAAAAGGCTTCCAGACCAACACTTCCCCAAACGGCCCAGTTGAACTCTAGGGAGTCATTCATAGATGCAAGGGTTTCTTGATTTTAAAAATTAGGAAAATGCTGCATATTTTGGTTCCATCTCAGAAAGACATAGTACATGTTAGCATATTAAACAAGGCCCTGAGAAGGCCTGCAGAGGAAAACCTGTGTCATTTTGTTTAACCCAGCAGCTCACAACCTTATTTGACCAAGGAGCATTTGGGAACATCTCTAATAGAAGTGTTCTGCTAGACACAACTTGGGAAATGCAATTCTACCAAAAGGAATGGCCAAAGGGTCAACCAAAGAGTCAACCAAAGGAATGACTCTCTAATGGAAGAATTGCTGATGGCAGATTAAGTTCTTTCTGTGCAGGGGATCTTTCCAGCCCAAGATCAGTAGAAGGCACCTTTGGCCTAAAGGACCTGACAACTGGCCACCACACTTTCTTATGTGCATCAATTGGACTGACCCAGTAAGCGACCACACTCAGCCATGGTCTCATTTCTCCCTGAGCTTGAGCTGAGGTAACCAATCCTCCTCCCCTGTCCTCACTCTCCACCCACTCTCAGTCCTAACCCCATCTGGCCAACCCTGCCATAGCTCAGAATTGCTGGGCTGGAAGATACTCCAAGGGGGTCTCATTCATGCTACACACAGAAAAAATCAGCCATCGTGGTCTTCATGAGCATTATTCACCAAATAATCACAGATCTTTCCACTCCTGGCTACATTGTAAGGTCACACATTTGGGTTCCCTTGTGGTTGACTGAGGCCAGTGAATGACCAAAGAGCATGAGCAGAAGTGGCTTGTGTTTCTTCTAAGCCTGACATTTAATTGCCATTATGAGACCCTTGAGAGTCTCTTTCTTTTCCTATAGGATGGCAACCAGAAACATTCAAGATGGTGGCTGTTCTGTCAACTTGGAGTGACTATGATGAATGGAGCCACTCTGCCAACCCATGACAGACATGCGTGGTAAAAGAGAAAGGACCCATTGTAATCTGAGCCACTGAGATGTGGAGGTTGTTTGTTACTGCAGCATATCTTAGTCTGTCCTGACAGAGGCAAGTTTTTATTCTGATGAGGCGTATTGTGGGCCATGAGGACAAAGAGAGCAGTCAGCAGAGGTGGGGAGAGTGGTAAATGTAAAGGCTCAAAGGGATAGGGGAGTGGTAGGAGATAAAGTGGAGGAGGTAACCAAGGGCCCGATCCTTTGGAGTCTTTGGGGCATTGTAGGGATTTAGGATTTCATTCTGAATCAGACAGGAAGCCATCAGGAGGTTTTAGGAAGACAGGTGACAGACAGGATCTGGTTTGTGATGTTAAAGGACTCTTCTAGCTGCTTTGTGGAGTATAGACTGTGGAGGAGACCAGCGAGGCCACTGCACTAATGCACACGGGTGATGGGGGGGACTTGGACGAGCGTCAGCAATGGTGGTGCCAACAGGACTTGCTCAAGGTCTGGGAGGGAGGGGCTGGGAGAGCAGGAGTGAAGGTGTGATCAGAATGGTACCGAGTCTGAAGCCAAAGCAGTGGCATCTCTAAGAAAGCCAAGCTGCACAGGTCTCACGCAGGGGACCTCCTCATTCAGGTCTCATTGTGGAGCTTTTCTGCTGGGAAGGTCACCAAGAAAGAAGAGAGATGCTCCGTCCTGACATCTAACTCTGGGTAAGGCAGGAGCCAGGGCAGGGGCCGGGTTCTGAGGGAGTCTGCCAGGCCCTGAGGTCTGGAATGCCATTAAAAGTGTGCATGCCAGGCCCGTTGGCTCATGATCAGGATGAATCTGCCACTGCTCCCTCTGACAATGTTTAGCATGAAATAAAAAGTATGGCTTTCAAATGATACCACAAGGAAGATTCTTGAGCAAATATGGCCAGAGCCGCTCTGCAGAATGTTCTTAGAGGCTGGGATTCCATTCGCCTCCAGCCCTCTTTTTCCATCTGGTCCTTCCCAGCCCTGCACTGAGGTCCAGCCGGACAATTGCATTGGCCTCCTCACAGGTCCCCCGCCTTCCAACCCTTCCCCTCCAACTGCACTCATGGCTGCCAAATTAATCTTCCGTACCTCCCCCTCCTATTCAAAATTCCTCTCTATCTTCCTGCAGCCAGTCAAATCCCTCAGACTGCCAATCAGAGTCTCCACAATTTGTTTCAAACATATCTTTTCTCTAGTTGTTGTGTTTATGTCCCCCAAATCTTCCTGTTTAACCTAACCTCTACCCTTCAGTCACTATGGATGACCTACAGAACCTCAAAATACACACTGAGCTTTCTACACTTCCCACGGCTGGACCCTTGCCCAAGTCTTTCCCTCTGCTGGGAATAAGGTCCTTCTTCTCTTCAGTGCTCCAGATTCTCCCCAGCTGGTGTCCATCACCCACTGTGATGGGTGGTCTTGCAGCCAAGCTCCTCATGTGTGGATCATGCTTTCTTGTGGATATGTGTGGACTGGTCTTATGTTCTCTGCTAGGTTGAGGGCTCCTTGAATGCATGGGCCACATCTGGCTCATCTTTGAATCCTCAAGAGCCCTGAGCACATGCTGTCACCTGTAGCAGAAAACTCAACTCAAGCTGCCTTAAACAATGAAAGGGAATTGATTAGCTCATGTCCCTGGAAAGTCCTGCGGTGGATCTGGTTCAGAACAAGCTAGATCCAGATGTTCAATTAACGTCATGAGGAAGAGCCCCTGTCAACCACTTCACTGTCTTCCATTGTGTGGGCCTCATTCTTAGACCGTCCTTCCCCAACCTGGTAGCAAAGATGTCCAGTGGAAGTTACAGGCTAAAGTCCCACTCTCTTAGCTACCCAGTAGACAGAACGAGTTTCTTATTTAATAATTTCATTAAGGACCTTGGAGGAGATTCTGACTGACCAACCAGAGCCAGATGCCAGTGTCTCCACCGATGGCTATGGCCAGGAGGATGGATAATTCTGTCCCGGCCTAGGCCATGTGTTCATGTTTGGCGCCAGCCAGTAGGCCAATTTGACTAAACTGTATGGGCTAAGAACATGGGAGGTCAGACGCTGTGAAGGAGATATGGGTGCTGTGACCTAAAGAAGGAATGAGGGATGCTGAGAAGCCAAAAACAACAGATGTCCATGACAGACATTTTCTGTGATAGCACATTCCAGCAAACAATTTGGCACCTCTTTTCTTAGATTGATTTTGACAACCATCTGCTCAAAGAAATTAAGGTTTCCATCTTGGCTTATTTTTTTGGCCATAACAGCAAGTTCATATAACAATTCAAACAGAACAACAGGGAGTCAGGGGCATCAGTTAAGACATAACTGGGAGAAATACAAGTATTGGTACTTTTTTTACAAAAAAAAAAAGGAATATTGAATGGGTGGTTAGATGGAAGGAAGGAAGGAAGGAAGGAAGAAAGGAAGGAAGGAAGGAAGGAAGGAAGGAAGGAAGGAAGGAAGGAAGGAAGAAAGGAAGGAAGGAAGGAAGAAAGGAAGAAAGGAAGGAAGGAAGAAAGGAAGGAAGGAAGGAAGGAAGAAAGGAAGGAAGGAAGGAAGGAAGAAAGGAAGGAAGGAAGGACTGTTTTATTTATTTGATTGTGCCACTGTCATATTAAAACCCTGTTAAAGGGCACCTGGGTGGCTCAGTCAGTTAAGCGACTCTTGATTTCCACTCAGGGCATGATCTCAGGGTTGTGAGATCAAGCCCCACATTGGGCTCCCAGTGGGGAGTCTGCTTGAGATTTTCTCTCCCTTTCCCTCTGCCTTTGCCCCTCCCCCTGCTCTCTCTCCCTCTCTAAAAATAAATAAATAAATCTTTTTAAAGAAATCCTGTTATAATGGGCCCCATTAAAAAGACAGTTCAAAGAAGGTTCAATTAATAGAAAACCCTATTGCAGTGGTTTAAATAGGAGCTTACTTATCTCACACAGTTGTTTATGGATATGTACGTGGTGTGTGCCACAGGAATAATTTTTGCAGGCATATCTACCAAAGGATGTTAACATTAGTGGGCATAAGGTTAAGGAAAAAAAAAAATACTTACATTATCTCAAAGTATCTTGCCCAAGATATTTATTAATTACAAAGGGAAAAACAATAAATTTACATTGGAGAAACTCAGCAGACACCATCTTAATGAGGTGATCAGGGCTAAGATCACCACTAATAAGAAATATTGATATCATGTTCCCTGATACAAATGAGAACACAACATCACTTCTTTTATTTTTGCCAAAAATGCAAAACCTCTATCTAGCCTTGAGAAAACATCAAACTCAAATTGAAGAACCTTCTACAAAATAACTGACCAGCAATGTTCAAAAGTGTCAAGTATGAGAGAGAGAAGGAAAGATGGAAGAATGTTTCCCAGCCTGGAGCAGAGGAAGGAGACTTGACAACTAAACTGAGGTGGGACCTCAGATTGGATCCTCAAACAAGAAAAGAACACGAGTGGGAAAACTGGGGAAATCTCTCTTCAGAAGTCTGGAGTTTCGTTAAGAGTATTGTACTGAAGCTCATTTCCCACATTTGATCATTATGTACCTGGTTAAGGAAGATGTTAGCATTAGGAGAAGCTGGGTAAGGGGCATAAGGGAGCACTCCTCTTACTATTTTGACAACTTTTCTGTCAGTCTAAAATTATTTCAAAGTTAAAGTTAAATAAGAAAACCATGGTGTTAGTTCTTAGTACAATTATAGACCAGTTGCCACCACAGTGCAAAGATTTATAGGGTTAGTGTCCAAATCATATGTACAGACAAGTGATCTTAGAGTTTGGAGGAAGGAGGACACAGTGTGGCCTTGATACTTTTGACGTCTCTAGCTTCAGGCAAGTTGCATGGCTTCTGCTAGACTTTGAAAGCATGGGCCAAAGACAAAGAAGTGTGAATGAATGCCCATGGCATGTTCTGAAGGCTTCTCAAACTTCTTCCCAGGCAAAGAAATGGACTTTGGGCTCTGATCTGGAACTAGCATTCTGGAATTCCAGGACTGTGTGGGAGTGGGAAGGGCATGGGATTAGCTGTGGGACACGGAAAACTTGGGAAATAAAGGTGGCATCTTCAGAGAAATCGGTTATGGAAGAACACACACTGGGTTCATTTCTGTATTCGAAAAGACACAAAAATCAGAATGACGTCTGAGACTAAAGCCAGAGCACACATGTTAGAGAGCTTTTAAGAGCACCAAGCTGATTTAGATCAGGCTATTGCAGAGCAAATATTTCTTTAGAGGAGCAATGAAAGATGTGGAGTTAGCTAAGGAGTTGTACTTACCGCAGTCTCATGTCAACCAAACTTCCACACCTCCTCCAACTTCAGTGTGCACACGGAGCCCCCAGGGATGTTGTTAAAATGCAGATTCTGACTCAGTAGTCTGGGATGGAGCCTGAGATTCTGCATTTCTAACAAGTCCCCAGGTGATGCCAGTGCTGCTGGTCCGCAAACCTTGCTTTGGGGAGTAACGGTACAGACCACTGGAGATGTTTGAGCTGTGGAAAGACAGCAAAGACAATGGTGATCTGGGAATATGTTCCACAAGGCTGTGTTGGTTCTGAATACCTTCCTGGTCTTCATGTATGGATAGTCACAAGCAGAGTTAACATGGAAAGCTGAAAATTTTGTATGAAAAGCCCTATCGGGGGCGCCTGGGTGGCTCAGTTGGTTGAGCGACTGCCTTCGGCTCAGGTCATGATCCTGGAGTCCCTGGATCGAGTCCCGCATCGGGCTCCCTGCTCGGCAGGGAGTCTGCTTCTCCCTCTGACCCTCCCCCCTCTCATGTGCTCTCTCTCTCTCATTCTCTCTCTCTCAAATAAATAAATAAAATCTTTAAAAAAAAAAAGATTCTGGGCGCCTGGGTGGCTCAGTTGGTTGGGCGACTGCCTTCTGCTCGGGTCATGATCCTGGAGTCCCGGGATCGAGTCCCACATTGGACTCCCTGCTCGGCAGGGAGTCTGCTTCTCCCTCTGACCCTCCCCTCTCTCATGTGCTCTCTCTCTCTCTCTCTCATTCTCTCTCTCTCAAATAAATAAATAAAAATCTTAAAAAAAAAAAAAGAAAAGAAAAGAAAAGCCCTATCGGGCAAATAGCACCAGTGTGAAGAGCAGGTGGGAACATAGGATCCAGAGGTGAAGCCACAATGCATCTATAACACAGACTGTTTCAATCAGTCCATGGAGCACAGCCCTGAACCCACAGATGGGTGGCACGGGGCCTCCCAGGGGCAGCGGAGACGTGGCCAGGTGAAGGCTCTCTGATGACCACTTTACGGCCACCAGTGCCTTTGGCCTGGCTGTGCAGTAGGTCCAGCAAGCCCAGCTCTTCCCCGTCCCTTCTCCTGTCATCACATAGCACATATCCTTACATCCCTTCATCCCTTCCCAGCTCAAACATCCCATTACCCAGGAAAGGACCTTCCAGCCTTCCCACCAAAATGTACCACCATATGCAAAAATCCAGGAGCTGGGAGGAAAGGCCAAGATCCTTTGACCTCTCCTAGGGACTCATCTACTGCTCTTCTAGAGAATGGAAGTGAGTTCTACCTCCTCTCCCCACCAGGCAAGTTAGGAACACTACTTTTAGCCATCGGTTGGAGGGCATTTTCATTTTCTGTGGGTATCTGGAAGGTGGGCCTCTTCCCTAAATGATTGGACTCTATTCTACCAAATGAGAAGAGAATGAGTGCTTCCTACACACACTGTGGTGACCAAAACACAGCCTTTGCCTTCAAGATGCTCCTAGTCTCCTGGGAAAGAAGAAGGCAAAGGTAAAACCGAAGCAGGTGCCAAAGGTTGCAGGAACCCAGAGGTAATGCCTGGGGAAAGCAGGAGTTGGAGAACTGAGAGCTAGACCCTGAATAAGGGAGTCTGGTGGCTCCGTCCCACAGCCCCACCTTCTCCCTACAAGACACCCTAGTGTCTACTGTCTCCACGTGGACTGTCAAGACCTTTGGCTGGTGGGGCTTCCCTGCTATTAGGTGCAGACTCCATAGCAAACCCTGCAGACCAGTTCAGTTGAGCCCCACAAGGCACACTGTCTTTGCATTCCCCACAATTGAAGTCTTCCTTACAACTACCTGTTTCTCCCCAGGTTTCTAAAGCATGGCCCCAAAATCTTCCTGAACCCCTTTGCTCTGAGTCTTGGTGTTCACTCACTGCCCTGGCTTCAGGGTCCCTGGCCAGAGGGTGGACCGCACGCCCTGGCAGCTACGGCACCACCCCACCCTCCCCACTCTCTGAGCAATAAGGACAAGAATCCCACTCACCCACCATTTTCCCCAGCATTTGCTTGGTCCTCTTCTCACACTGGCTGTTGTTTGGGAACATCTTCCCCTTTCTCCAACCAAATCCTAGTATTCTAAGTCTGTGTTCACGGACATCAGCTTGGGATCATCTGTTTGATGGTTGTTTTCAATAAGCCCAAACTCATCCCTCAGGTATATGACAGATAATGTTTTTGAGACTCACCCACGTTGTAGCAGGTATCAGAATTCCATTCCTTCTTATGGCTGAACGATTGTCCCTTGTATGTATATGCCATCATCCGTTTAATCCATTCATCTGCCGATGGACATTTGGGTGGTTTCTGCTTTGGGGCTATTGCGAATGATACTGCTGTCGACATTTGGGTGCAGGTTTCGGTGTGGCTCTGTTTTCGTTTCTCACGGGTGTGCACATAGGTGTGGAATCGCTGGGTCATGTGGTCAATGCTGAACTTCATGAGAAACCACCAAACCGTTTCAACAGCAGCAGCACCATCTCGCTCTCCCTCGCTAGCGTGCCGAGACCGTTATTACCACAACTACTATTTACTGGGTGCATGATGGACCAGACACCCTGTTCCAACACAACTGGATGAAGTTGATATTGAAGGAAAGCAGAATATGTCATCCCCAAATAGACCTCTTTGATATAAAAATTATTTGGGGCGCCTGGGTGGCTCAGTGGGTTAAGCGTCTGCCTTCGGCTCAGGTCATGGTCTCAGGGTCCTGGGATCGAGTCCCGCATCAGGCTCCCTGCTCAGTGGGGAGCCTGCTTCTCCCTCTCCCTTGTGCGTGCGCTTTCTCTCTCTTTCTCAAATAAATAAATAAAATCTTTAAAAAAATTATTTTGAGCTAAAGGCAAATTCGGAAGAAACAAACTCAGAAAAAAAAACTCCTCTTTTTCTGCCTCAAGGCAATATATAAATTCTCCTTTTACTGGAGACAAGCTCTTATCAGCCCAGAGGTGGCACCCGAGGAAGCTGCAAACAAATCTTACCCCAGTAGTTCCCTCCTGTATATCCACCTTCCCACAGGTTGCCGCCGCCCGGGGGACGCCTACCGTGAGTCTCCTCTGTCCTGTCATTCCTCTACAGATGAACTGTTCTTCGCTGAACACGATAAATAAGCCACATTTCTAAGCCACGGCTTTGAGTTACTTTTGGTTCAGATTTCTCCTGGGTGATGTGTGCTGCACATGTTAATAAACTGGTCATTTTTCTCGTTACTCTTTTAGTTTAAGAATCGCAGCTGAAGCCTAAGATGGGTAAAGTTTAACCTTCCCTACAATGTCATCATCATCTTCATTTTATAGATGGGAACTGTAACACAGTGACTTGCCCAAGATCACCCAGGGAGGATGTGGAACACGGAGAACGCACAAATCCGGCCCCACGCGCAGGGAGCCGTTGGAGCACAGAGGAAGGGCCCCGAAGCTGTGTCCCGAAAGAGGAGCGTGCATCTGTCAGTAGATGTGGGAGAAGGACGTGCGGTCTCAGGGCAGCAGAGAGAAGCGGGTGAGCAAAGGCACTGGGCTCTGTGTAGACGGGTGTAAGGTGCATGTGACGCTCACGTTTCCCACTGTATCTCCAGCACCTCCATGGTGCCTGGCACACGCAGCTGCACGGTACCATGTACTGGGGAAAGAGGTTAGAAAAGGGAAGTAAAAGGGGAAGATGGAGAGCTGGACAGTGTCCAGAGCAAGGGGAGCTTTGCCTGCTTTAGTGAGGAGTATAGACTTTATCTTGTGGGTAAGGTGAAGACTTTCAAGGGTCGCATCAGAAAGCCCACTGCAGCAACAGTGTGGAGTATGGCTTGGGCTCGATCAGAGGAGAAGCAGGGAGACCAGTTAGGAGGCAGTTGCAATAGGGCCAGGAGAAAGATGTGGGGGAAGGTCTGAACCGAGGCAATCACGCAAGGGATGGGAAGGAGAGAAGACAAGCCTGATGAATGGAAAGAAAAAAATAATCTGCCGGCTGGGCTAATAGATTAGATTTCAGGGCAGAGGGGAAGGTGGGATTGTGACTCATTTCCAGGTTTATGTTTGGATGATGGGCCCGACGGAGGGGCTGGCGCCGGTGGGCACAGTAGGTGCTGATGCGTGGTGGTGCGTTCTTCACGTTGGCTGTGGAGTATTTAGGCTGCCTGGGGGGCGTGAGGGTGAGCGGTAGACGGTTGAATCCCAAACTCGGGAGAGAGGGGAAGGGGATAGGGAATTGAGGGTTGTCGGCACCATCACTGACATCACTGGGTGCATGAGATCCTAGGGATATGGGCAGAAGCAGGAAAAGAGGGGCCTGAAGACGGAGACCCCCCTGCAAACGGCCCTGACCTACCACTACCACTGTGCCTCCCCCAATCCACTTAGAGACTTCCTGTTTGGCTCCTTGTTCTCAACAATGATCTAACCTAAGCCGGCCAGAGTTCAGTTTTCCAGCCCAGAGACCACCTTCCTCTGCGCCCCCGCCCCCACACGTGTACTCACATCAGAAGCCATTTCAAGGAATGTGTGCCTGCCTCAATTTCTTTGCCATCCTATCTCATTCGTTCGCTTGAATTCATCATTTTCAGTCATTGGGGGATATAGGACTACAAAACTTTGTGGAGGAGAGAAAGCTTTGTCTTTGCCTTAAAAGAAAGGAGGTTGCCCCTCAGAATGGAGTTTGGTGGGAGCAGAACTGACGCGGATGCACGCACAGCCAGTGTCCATGCGAGGAATGCAGCCTTGGCCCGGGACTTGGTGCCCGTGGGCCCTGGTGGCAGGGCTGACTCACATTCTCGTCCTGAGAGAACCGTCTCTCCCTCCCCAGTTAGACATTCGATTCCTCTGACTCCACTTGGCTCCCGGCGCCTGCCTGCCTCAAGGAGGGGACGAGCTGGCCATGTCAGCGTGGGCTTCCAAACCTTGCCGTGGGGATTTCGCGCGGGGCACGAGCTATCCCAGCTCCTGCTTTCATCTCCGTCGTGGGAGCTCGGGGCCCGGGTGGGGGAGGGCGGGGGTGTCAGTCTGCCCCTGGACTCGCCCTTGATCTGCAGACAAAATGCAGTGCCCCAGCCTATGGGCTGAGACACAGCCCTTGGGCCTGGTCAAGGGCCCTGCCTCCTGCCTGCCTGAGAGGACGCTTCGGAGCAGACAGCCCTCCCCGGAAGGACCTGGGCTCTAGACTTTTTTTTTTTTTTTAACTTGGTCTCTCTCCTTTGATCACCTGTCACCTCTTCCTGCAACCGCTCCTCCTTGCTCCTGAGTCTGCCATGAAATTTTAATCTAAATGTTAACAACGAGAAAACCATTCTCCATTTCTATTTTCCAGTTTAACTTTTTAGGGATGGTGTTTTTAGACTTCGACTTCCAGACTGGGAGAAAGTGTATTCATAAAATAACAGTGTTCACAGCTCAGTTAACTGCCTTAAAGAACCATTTCTGGATACATTTTGTGAAGTCACAGTTTAGAAAAACAAAAGCTCCCAAATGGCTTTGAGAATGAAACCATCTTCAGATTGGCAATCAGACTAACTTGTAAACATTTTCTCCCATTTATTTAACTTTCCCCATCCAAATGCAGAGATGGGGAACATAGTGCGTGCAGCAGTGTGTTGATGCTGCTGAGGGGAGGGGAGCTGCCGGGCCCCTGCAGGCCCTTGCATTTCCGTGCACTTCCACCCGCCCCCATGAGCAAGCAGGCACGCGATAATGTGCACGGCACATGCGGACTCCCGTGTAACCAGGAGACAGCCAACAGGATTGCCCCTAAAATATAATCCACATCAGCCTGCAAAACTGCCCCCCTTTTAACCACACCCCCAGGGCCCATTTTGCCCTTCTGACGACTCCCTGTACTTCTTCTACCCAAAGGTTGGCCCTTTCTGACAGTGTTCTTCTCAGTTTTGTCGCTCCAGCCTACCTTTGCTATTAGGACAAATAGTGTTAAAGGAGTGCCTTTTGTGTCCTCTGTATCCTAAAGGTACTGCCTCATTCCATCCTGAACAAAGTCGGGAAGAGGCAACGAGTAACTGCCTTTACGGCCCCACAGCCAAAGCTCGGAGAGGTGCCCGTTAACCTAGTTAGGGCCACCCGGTTGCTAAGCAGTGGAGCCAGGGTCGGAGCCCAGGTGAGGCTGACTCCGCAGTGAGCACACTGTGACATCAGGCAGCTTCACCTGACAGATGGAGAGGTGGCTGTCGGATGACACAACCATCAACTGAGCAAGGAAGAGACAGAAGCAGAACTTGTCTTTGCTCACAGCTGTGAGCAAAGGTATTTCTGGCCAGTGTTTTTCTTACCAGAAATGGAGCTGCCCAAGTATTTATTTGTAAGAGGTACAGTGTAGTACAGTAGGAAAAACATCCGCCCCAGAACCAGAGGCTCAGGGACTCAGGCGTTTGCACTTGGAAGCTGGGGGGACCTTGAGTAGGTGTAAATCACCCAGACGCTCTGTTCCTGTTTCTTCCTCTGTCAAGTGAGGATAAACAATGCTTGCCCTCCCTTTGTCTCACGGCTGCCGTGAGGATCGATGAGGCGATGGAAGTGACAATTACAACATGTTCTACAAATCATGTATAAATGCGTATTTTTATATTGATGTATTTCTGCCTGATAAAAGAACATTTTGGGGTCATTGAATCCATTCCTTTGCTCTGCTCTTGGACATAAACATTCAATTTCTCTTGGCCTCAGTTTCCCTATCTGGAAAATATGGCCATGGGGTTCACTGAACCCTAAGCTTCTTTCTAGCTCTGACCCAGGGCAGATTTATGACTCTTCCTGATTCCTACCCTGCTTTCCAACCAGCCCCTGGTGACTAGGAGAACCCAGAGGTGGGGTTCCCTCACACAGAGCCATCTGTCCTCTCAACCAAGAGGAAGCTGGAGGGTGTTCGACTGCAAACAATGGCAGAATTAAATTCAGAGAGGAATAATAAAGTTTATCCCCTCCACAGTGTTTATCAGTGAACATTATGTGCCACATGGTATGGTGGGAAGAAGACTGGGTGGAAGAAACGGTCCAGAGTAGGAGACAGACTTTAAACCACTATCTTCCCAGGTAATTATTTAACTGGAGGCATGACATACGCTACGACATAGAGTAAGACTGTTGATCGGGAGATTATATGATGGGGCAGGGGGGTCTCAGAAGGATTTCCCAAAGAAGTGGCATTTCCAACTATTTCTTGAAGAAGGATCTGGATTTAGCAGGGCATGGGAGGGGGTTGAGAAGAGGTTAGAGGATATTCCAGGCAGAAGGAATGTCCAGTGCCAAGGTCTTTTAAAGAGGAAAGTTCTTGATCTATCCGAGTTGCTGAAAATAAGTTGATTTGGCTGTGATGCTAGTGACGGGGAGAGTGGCATGACATGAGGTTCCAGATATAGACAGGAACAGATCATGCAGGGTCTTACAGGTCAAGATGAAGAGTCTGAGCTTTATCCTAAGAGCACAAAGATGCCACTGGAAGGTTTTAAGCTAGAGGATATGTTCCAAGTGATTGTCCAGAAAGATCTCTGAGGCAGCAGCAAGTGTACTAGAGGGGTGTATGAGTGGGTGCACCCAAACCAGTCAAGAGGCTAGTGCAGTGGTCAAAGTCAAGAGCAGACCGTGGCTGGGACCAGGACGGTGGCCATGGAGATAAGAGAAACGTGGAAGGAGTTGAGAGATACTTAAGAGGTGGAACGCTCGGGACAGAGTCATTGATTGGGGGTAGCGGGGGAGAAAAAGGGAAGTAATTTATATATGCTATGCATTCTAATCTATTGGGGTTGTGGGGACCATGACTCCCAATTTTCAGATAAAGTCTCTGAGAGGCTGAGGGACCTGTCCAGATAGAGGAGCTGAAAAATTAGGTTCCCAGAACTCTCAGCTCTTACATCATAATTATTTCAGGTATGTAAAGGCTCTTGTCCCAAGTACTCATTCTAGGTGCTATCATTACTTCACAGAAAACTCAAGGAAGGTCTGATTTCATGTGTATTGCATGCCAAGCACACCACGGCAAAGGCTATATGATGAGAAGGGACCGGAGTGAGCAAGTGACATCATGGGCCAAATAGGGTCGCTGCTCAAACGTGCACTGCAGACTCCTTACACAGTCACCTAATTATAGTGCCTGAGGAAGCGCTGTACAATAACTCACTGTACAGAAGCCAATGAGTAACTGTCAGTGGGCCAGACGGTCTTTTCAATCGGAGTTGATATTTGGAAGATAATGTGTAACAAGCTCAATGAGGTTTTTGTGGTGGGATCTTTCATGTCCAAGAGAGAGGCCTGTCCAGCTTGCGAGTGAACAGGCTCTTCCATACTCCAGAGTTAAAAGTCTGCCTGACCTTAAAGCCTCCTCTCCTCGTGTCCCAATGAAAGGGAACAAAGTTCATGTAAATAAGTGTATATCCAACGCACAAGGCAGCATTCACATGCCGCCGCCCCTCCAACTGCACTGACCCAATGTGGTTTGGCCAAGGCAAACATAGACTCCTTTCCAAATGTTCTGGTTTTAATGATTATAGTTAAATAACGTCCCTAAAGTCCCCAAATGAGGCAGAGTTTGCAAACCGAGTCTCTCCAAGCTCAGGGTCATGCTGTCTCATAACCAATGTAAGCCTCGGGTTCCTCGTGCACAATGAGGACAGTCTCTACCTCACAGCTCAACGGTGACAGCAGATACCTAGAAAGTGTCTCACAAAGGGCTTGGCTCATGGCAAGAGCTCAACAGTGGTTCCTACCGATCCCAACAGAGTGGCAATAGAGTCCATGAAACATTTCAAAAGAGAATTAAAGTGAATATAAATTATACAAATAGTACACTGATTTATTCAGAATGAGACTGACGTTTGAGCATCACACATATATCTGAGCTACTATTTAACATAAAGTAACAACGCAGTTCCCACTCAATGGCTAAAATTTTACTGGTCGTATTGGCTTTGCTCTGCTCTCCCTGCATGACTCATTCATGATTCCCCAAGTACTTCAAGGTCTTGCTATGCTTTCGATCCTTGAAAGCAGCACAGTTTTGGAAAGTGCACTTAATAATGCCAACGCCGTTTCCCGCCTCTCGCCTGGATTTTGCCTTCCTTCGGTTGATAAACATGTGTTACTCTTACTGAACTGATTCGTGCCAGATACGCTGCTCGATGCTGGGGCTCTGCAAACAAATGGACGCTCTGGTCACTGGCATCACGCAGTTCACGTTCTAGGGGGCCGAGGGCCTGGAGCCCCGGGTCAGATGTGGTGTGCAGAGAACACAAGAGCGGTAAATCCCCTCTGTGGGGGAGAAAGGCACAGGAAGCTGCTGTCTTAGCTCCAGAGGGAGAAGTAGTCAAGAGCCTGCCTTTTCCTCAATTTCACCATCTGAGCGAGACCCAGAGGGAGGGGCAAGGAAGTTAGCACCAGCAGGTGCCGGGAGAAATGGGTTTATGTAGGTGAGGAGGAGGAGGGAGAGATGCGGACCAGTGGCCAACCGAACCCCACAATGACTTAGTCCCGTGGAGTTCCAGTTCGGATAGACGCAGGGCAGAGGCAAACCCAGCCGCCTTGCAGCTGACACCGACCCGGCCCAGGCAGGCTCTTCTCCTCACCTCACCCCATTCTCCTTAGTGTATCACTTTCTATCACCCTATCCTTAGCTCCTGCCACCCAGAAATTTTTCTCCAGATGGGAGGACTGGCAATCAGCTCCCCTCCCTTGTGTAATCAAATATCTCACCCTGAAGATATGCTCAGACTCCCTGGCCCGGGCTCAGCCCTCCGGTTTACAGCGTGGCACGAAGCAGCCAGCCAGCCGGCCCAGAGCCCCACCAGTTTCTAATTAAAACGGAACAAGTGTTTCTTTAGACACAGACCAAGCTCTTAGAGGAGAAACAACAGGTTCCTCTAAGGTTGGCCTTCAGGGCTCAACAGATGGGCTGTTTGCGAAGGGAAGGTAAATAGGCTGGTTTTAGAAAGTCCAAATGGGGGTATTATTATTATAATCAATTATTTTAACCGTATTTGCCACCTGACACTGACTACAAAGAACTTAAATATGTCTCTGGAATGTCATTCAATAGATGGGGGTGGAAATCACATCATTTTAATGTGTCGGAGCTGCAAAAATAAAAAATAATTTCTTACCTCCCTTAGGTTATAAAAATTTACCTAATCCTCTCCATATTGATCATATTCAGCACCATGCTATGGAAATGTAAACATTGCTGAAATAAAAGAGTTTTTATAATTAAAAGTTAAAAAAAAACCCACAAAAACCAAAATTCCGAAGCAATCTGTGATTGCCTCCGGGAGGCGAGATTGTGTGGTTCAGCCCTGAGACCACAGGCTTCATCGCCTAAAGGCAGGAGTATTCTTCAAACTATTGAACGGCCATCCCAGAGGCACAGGGCAAGGACTAACCAGCAAACAGATGCAAGATACAGCGCTGGAGCAGGGAGGTAGAGACCCTTGATATCAGATGGGACCTCTTTATAAAAGCCGCGTAGTGGGGAAAGGAAGTTGGGGGGGTGCTGTTGGAGAATGTACCCCTGAGCAAGAAGGGTGCTAAGCTTACAAGAGCTATTTACCGGGGCACCTGGGTGGCTCAGTTGGTTAAACGACTGCCTTCGGCTCGGGTCTTGCTCCCAGGGGCCTGGGATCGAGCCCCACATCGGGCTCCCTGCTCGGCGGAGAGCCTGCTTCTCCCTCTCCCTCTGTCTGCCGCTTTGCCTACTTACGCTCTCTCTCTATATCTGTTAAATAAATAAATAAATAAATAAATAAATAAATAAATAGAAGAGCTATTTACCAATAGAACAGGAAGATTTCACCCATTTAGCAAGTGGCTCATGTGGACCAGTACACACCCACTAAATACTGGCCCTGCCCAAAGGGAACAGGCAAAAACCTAAGTGAGGGAATAAGCTGGCTGAGGGGATGATGCCCCAAAGGGGCAGACATGACTTGGTTCTTGCCAATTGCTGCTAGGCCTTCTGATTTCTCAAAAGAAGCTAAAAATCTGTGTTTCATTATGGTAAGTAATACACATTAAAAAAATAAAGCCATGTGAGCCAAACCAAACAGGTCGGCAAGTCACCATTTTGTGACCTGTGATTGACAGTGGCCTAGGGTAACAGGCCCACTTGCACCCGTGGCCTCCACAGAAACATGAACCCACCAAGTTGCTCCAAAAGCCAAAATCTCTCTCTACCCCTGAAGCCCCTGCTCTGGTTCAGCCCACCTTATGCCTCGCGTGCATTCCCACAACAGACCGAACTGGTCTTCCCATAGCACCACAGACGTTCCCCTCCCCTAAACCTACCACAACCAAGGTGCCTGGCTGGCTCAGTCAGTTAAGCGTCAGCTCTTGACTTTGGCTCTGGTCCTGATCTCAGGGTCCTAATCTCGGGGTTGTGAGATTGACCCCATGTGAGGCTCTGCATTGCGCTCCAGGTCAGGCTTCGTGTAGGGCATTGAGCCTGCTTAAGATTCTCTCTTTCCCTCTGCCCTTACCTCCCCACCCTCCGCCCCCAGCCCCTGCACATGCGCTCTCTCTCTTAAAAAACAAACCAAACCAAAACACACCCTACCCCCTCCTATTGTAACAACTCTTCTGTCTCACCCAGAGGTTCTGTCTTTTTGTTGCTGCGTTCATAGGCCTAGCATGCAGTTTGGCACCAAAAGTCACAGAAAGGGAAAGAAGAGAGGAAGGAAAGAAGTTTTGTTCTGCTATTTCCAGTCCCTTTACTATTTTTTTAAAAGATTTTATTTATTTATTTTAGAGAGAGAGAGTGTGTGTGTGCATGCATGCATGCATGTGAGCTGGGGGAGGGGCAGAAGGACAGGGAGAGAGAGAATCTCAAGGAGACTCTGCTACGGAGCCGGACGTGGGGCTCAATCTCATGACCCTGAGATCATGACCTGAGCTGAAACAGAGTCATTAGCTTAACCGACTGAGCCACCCAGGCACCCCTAGTCCCTTTACTATGTCAAGCCATAGCACCTAATGGTGATATGTGGTATGACAACCCAGCTTTATTTAACTTGGAAGATGCTCACCCAACCAAAGAGGAAATAAATAAGAATTTGACATTGAAATATTTTATATCATAAGAGAAAGCCCCAAATTGAAAGATGCAGCAAAGGCATCTGTAATAGTCATGGTCACCATGTGAACTCTTTCTTTTAAATTCAACTACTGAAGGATTTTTTAATCATGAAAACAGCACCAATTCCTTAATAATTTTTTAGAAAATTGAATTTAAAGTTTAGAAAGGTAGTCTATAGCCATTTCTCCTATAATATTTAATTCCTGAAATGTATATGTTTTTCAGGTCTCAGGAGCTGCTCTTAAAAAGAGAAAGTCCTCAGGGTGCCTGGGTGGCTCAGTTGTTAAGCGTCTGCCTTCGGCTCAGGTCATGATCCCAGGGTCCTGGGATTGAGCCCCACATCGGGCTCCCTGCTCTGCGGAGGCCTGCTTCTCCCTCTCCCACTCCCCCTGCTTGTGTTCCCTCTCTTGCTATATCTCTCTCTCTGTCAAATAAATAAATAAATAAAAATCTTTAAAAATAAATTTAAAAAAAAGAGAAAGTCCTCATTTCCCAACAATGTGAATATACTTAACCCAACTGAACTGTATACTTAAAAATGGCTAAGATGTTATATTTCATGTTATGTGTTTTTTGCTACAGTACAATAATATTTTAAATAAATATATTTTAAAAAATAGAGATGGTCCTCAGCCCACTCTCCTTCCTAAGAGGTCCTTAATACAGAGAAAGCAGGCATCAACACAAGGTAAAGAAGTATAAGGAGAGCCATTGAGATAGAGCCCATACCTTGGTCCTGGCATTCCGTAGTCTAGTTCTAGAAACAGCTGTACCGAGGAGCAAATTGTTTGTTTCCCTCTAGCTGTTATGATTCCATCCTTCAGGGGTGTTCATTCATTCAGTAGGCATTTACTGAGGTCTACTACCGAGGCTTTGAGGATATCCTTAAAGCATAGTCTGTGCCCTTCACTTACTCGAAACTCAGATTCTAGTGAATGTGCTGCCAATGCTTGGAGTTGGGGATGAAGTAGGTGCCTGCTAAGGCCCAGCCTCACCACGATTCATCAATCTTTAGCAACATTCACATGCCTGGTCATGAGGTTAGAGATGCCCACAACTTCCTTATTCACTTTTAGGAGCATAAATGTCTCCTCATGAGCTTCCTCCTTGCCATCCTGCTCTGACTGCAAGAAATCCTGAACCTCCCCAGGCAGCAGGACAAACGCTTAAGGCAAAATGAATGGTGTGGAGGCATCTGTTTATGCCCAGTGGGCAAGAAAATGTAAACGTAACCCACCGCCATGTTTTCTCTGAGACTTCTGCTTTCTGCACCCCTGGAAATTCACCAAGTAGCAGTGATTTCTTCTCAGGCTGGCTCCTGAGCAAGGCACTTGTCCATACAACCTAAGCTTTCCCAGTGGATTGGTGGGCGTTAGATTGAAGGATATTAGACCCAAAAGAGAGCTTAGAATCAAGAACTCTCATTTTATAAATAGGAAACCCCAAGAGCTGGTAAATTTCCCAAGCTCACAGCAAATTATTGGTCAAGTTTGAACCAGAACTCAGGTATCCTGACTCCCACCATAATTTTTGTTAAGTCCAAGATACCTCTACTAAGAGAATTGGAGAAGACTTAAGCTATAGCTGGTCCAGTTTCAGACTCTGATCACATAAATGTTTTAAAAGTCTTTCATGTTCATTTTGAATGTCTTTTTGGCAACTCTCTGGATTAAGGTAATGATGGCAACACCTATATCCAATCAGGGATTTTATGCAGAAAGGCAGGAGAGCCTGCCAGGAAGCCCCCCACCCTGGTGATTGGATCATGTTATAATCTTGTGTCTAGTTCCATGGGAGCTTGAGGGCCCAGACTTCAGTTCAGTTGTCCAGTCGGTGGAATGATAGATGTCACTGTGGGCTCTAGAACACATCTCCATGCCTCTGTATCTTCATGAGTGAAATGATTTATTGCAAAACACTAGTGAGGGTATTGTGAAAACCAGAAGGTAGTGTAAGCTGTGGGTAAATGTTTGTGAGTTTAAGATAGAACACTTTTCGGTAATAATGTATCAATCTAGGTTCATCCCTTATAACGAATGTGCCATTCTGGTGGAGGATGCTGATGATGAGGGAGGCTCTATGTGTGTGTGGGGAGGACGGGTGGCAGGGGATAGATGCCGGAAATCTCTGTACCTTCCTCTCAGTTTTGCTGTGAAACTAAAACTGCTCTAAAAATAAAAGTATATTAAACAATAATTTTTTTTAAAAGATAGAACACCTCTAATCTACATTTCCTCTATTATCATATAGTACCTTTCCTCTTAACTCAAAATATGGGGTGCTCCATTTTATGGGCAGAAAGACGGAAAATCAAGAGGTTGTAGTGGGGCCAAGACAGAAACAGTGCTTGCAACTGCCCCAATCAGGCAGCCGGTCTCTCAACTCAGCCATATCGTCTTCAGGGTCTTGAGGGCACCTGAGGCACCAAGTTTTCCAGGTCTCCTCGAGCTCAGAATCAGAAGGAACACGACTACTCTGTGTTGTCACGGGAAGTGTTTCATGGAGCAGTGTTCATGACCTCTTGCTTCAGAGTCAAATTGGGACACTTGTCACAAATGCAGAATCACAGGCCCTGCCCCAGGGTCTTACTGAATCCTAATGACTGGGAATGGGGCCCAGGACTTGATATTTCTAGTAATTGTCCCCAGATGACTCTGATGCAGCCCGGTGTATTAGAATCAGTTCTGCTGATATTAGATCACCCTTTTATGTCGAGCCCATGCACCGGAAGGCTGAATCCATAGCGTGTCTTAACCCAGAAAGCCTCCCTCCAGGCAACATTCTTTCAGCAACTTGTAAGGCACCACAAGCTGTCAGAAAGGGTGGTATGGACAAGGACATCACTGAGGGCATTTTGGATTTCAGAAGGGGGAAGGGTCCAACTCCCATTTCCCAAAGAATGACTGCTTCAGCAAATGGCTGAGTGAGAGGTTAGCAATGCAGTCGTGACCACAATTACGTACTGCCCAGACAGATGCTGCCCAAGTGCATGACTTACACCCCAGTCATGGGTTTGACTTTTGTGGGATCTCCGGTCTGACATTTCCTAAGACCAAATCACTTTCCTTATATCTGAGGGTTGATGGGATATTTATGAACAGTGCCCATAAAATGCCACCTGGGGGCTACAGAAACTCTCGATCCCAGAGTCACCTCAGTCATACCTGCTACTCTAAGTCTAATTTAAGTCCCTGTGCTTCGGTTCCTTTAGAAGGGGAACAGAAACTCTCACTGCCCTGCCTCTAAGGGACCTTGACCGGAGAAAGAGGTAGGATTTGCAGAGAGCTGAGTGGTGCAGAGGAGTAAGCCTCAGCCCACCTTCAGATGCCCCTGGGATTTAGGTGCCATCCTTGTCTGAAAATCAAAATGGATTCCACCTGCTGTGGCTCACCTTCGGGTCTTGCCAAGCTGCACATCCAGGGAACAGAACCAAAGGGAAGCCAGCTGCCCCTTCTAATCCTACACAAGGGCATCCGGCGTTTCGGTACTTGGCCTTCCACTGCTCCATTCCTTCACACTCCATTTCCTCAGCCCTACTTCCCCGCTCAGTGCGTGAGCCCACGGCAGCCTCTGCCAACGCTGCTGGAACCCACCTGAGGCTCTGTACGCGGCCACCAAGGCAGCCGACTGGTAAGCCCCTCCTTCCTGCCTTCCGAATTTCCCCCTCAGGCAGTCCTGAGATGTTTCTTCATTTCACCTCTACTCCTTTCGAAGCAGCCTTGGAACTGTTGGTGTTTCTTTTAAAAAGAGCAAAGAGAGAGAGAGAGAGATCAGGGAGACTAGATTGGAAAGTGACCTACCCTCAAAATCCTCCAAGTCTAAAGTCGTTTGTGAGGCTTCTATTTGGATTCTCCAACGACTCTTTTCCAAAAAACAATCTGAATTTTAAGTACAAGTCTCGAAAAGACTCCAACATGACCAATGATGGCTCAGAGAGTTACCAAGAGAAAATGAAAAAACGGATTTCAGTTTCTCTGGACTGTATTTGAAAGACAAGGGTAAAGAAATCAGATCTAGCTCTGGAAACCAAAGGCGGATATAAGGCAAACCAAGCTGAGAAAAGATTAGTCTAGAATTGCTGGCAAATCCATTTTTGTTAGGCCAAGTTTATGTCACGGTAGAGCGACTTATATATACTTCATGGTGTATCGGCCCTCTGTATAACCCTAATAACGGCCACTTACTGAGCATTTACTGTTAAGTCTTTCTCTTACATTAATTATTTCATTTAATCTTGACAACAACTCCACAAGTTATGTATTGATTTCTCAGTTCTATAGATGGGGACATTGAGGCTCAAAGAAGTGAAATAGCTTGCCCAAGCCCACCATACATGGCAGGGCTGGGGTCCCAGCCTAGGTCTGTGTCATTCCAGTCAGTGACTTTCAAGAATAGTGGAGCTGAAGAAACACTGAGCTGCTATCAGAGATCTTTGTTACGGTCCCCACTCTACCATTAACCAGTGGTGTGTCCCGGCACAAATGGCTGACCCCCGGGGCTCTAGTTTTCACAACTGTAAACTATGGGGCTCAGTGGGAGGTGGGCGCAAATGTCCTTCCCACGCTTACCGATGTCTGATTACAGGTCCTCACTTGCACATTATTCCAGCAGTTCTCTGCTTTCTCTGGATTTTAGGATGTGTAGTTGGTGATAACTATAATTTATGGGATGCTTAATCTGTGATCTTGTTGGCCTCCAAATTACAACATTGTTTTTATACGTAAAAAAATACAGGCTGCCTGGCTAGCGTCAGCTTTGCCACAAGCCCACGTTGTGCCACAGCTCCCGAGGCACACTGAGGCAAAGGTGAGGGAAGGCTTGTCAGCGACAGAGATAAAAGCAGTAACATTTGCTCGTGTTGTTCTGTCTTCTCATTATTTACAGTCCTGTGATCTTCAGTAAAGGGGAAATATTGGAAGCTAACGACGCATAAACTAAAAGAATGATGTTGATGTTGTTGACTGTTTATAGTGAGAAAGATCTCGGAAGATGTGAGTAAATCCAGGCATGGCTGTTAGAACCACACATCTGGCCCTGAGCGTCTTCATGAACCTCACCTCCAAGCCACACATAATCAGGCAAAAGAGAGGGTCAACATGCATGATACTTCGGGCTTCAGCCAGCCTTGGACCACTGAAATAAAGAACATGGTCACTGGGGCAGATGAAGGCTAAAGGGATGGGTCACAGTCTAGTCTCCAACTGCCAAGTGGAGCTAACTGTTGGTGGGCATTGAACACATAAGGCCTGGATTTTAAAAGTAGGGTTGCGCATTTTTGAAGTAAAGAAATATATCTGCAACACTTTCTTCAAGACTTACTTGTTTCAGGCCAAAATACACATATGCCATAATACAGCATTTCCAAGAAATGGCTCAAAAAAGAATCTCTGAAAAGCTGGTCTGCTCCTGCTCGGGTGCCTCTGAAGATGGAAGCAGTAATGAGAACATCTGTGTAGTCCTTGTTTGCAAAGTGCTCTCACACTTTGATCCTTCTAAGATCCCAGATTCAACCCAGGTCTCCTGACTCTAGAGCTTTTCTCTACACCATATATTTCTGAATAAGACTTTTTCCACAAAGGAAATAAATTTTCTTATTTTAAAAATAAAATAAGGGAGGGGCGCCTGGGTGGCTCAGTTGTTAAGCATCTGCCGTCGGCTCGGGTCATGATCCCAGGGTCCTGGGATCGAGCCCCTCATCAGGCTCCCTGCTTGGCGGGGAGCCTGCTTCTCCCTCTCCCACTCCCCTTGCTTGTGTTCCTGCTCTCGCTAACTCTCTTTCTGTCAAATAAATAAATAAAATCTTTAAAAAAAGAAAAGAAAAGAAGGGAAATAAAAATGACTCTGTACTTAGGGGGCAAGACTGCTTCTGGCTGTTTGTCATGGCTGTCTTGCTATTTTTCATAAACAAGAGGCAGTAAGGTCAAAGGGAAGACCACATGGCACCCAATGAAGTGAATGCAATCTTTTTCAATGCTGGGGAGAAGCAATGGCAAATAAGAAAAAAGCAACATCAAAATAGCCTATGAGATAGGCAAAAGAGAGCATTCCCATTTTTCTAAATTTACATAGGTTTCCGATTCTGTCACTGCCAGCACCATGAGGGTCATTGTGTCGAGCATGGCCAACAGCAAGGCCAAGAGGAGGTAGATCAGGGTTCCAATTAGTTCCATGAGAAGCTGAATCAACCAGGACCAGAGTCCACCTAAGAAAATCTTAGCCAAATCTTAGATAACTTTCACATTAGATGACAACCTCTCACACACACAGAATCAAATTCTCCCTGTGAATAGAGCATCCTTCTGCCACCACAGTGATTCTTAATTATGGGGCTGATATGGATTTGGGCTTGTTTTCTAAGAATATGTCCTTCGAGTACATTACTGAGATACTACTAATAAATAATCACAAGTGACCAACTATATTAGCATTTCATAATTTGCAAAGCTCTTACACACACACACACACATACTCTGGATACAGTGAGGGTGATTGATATTGCCATTCTACTGATGAAAAAACTGAGGCTTGCTGTTTATATGACTTTCCTAAACTCACAAAATTACTAACTAGTGAAGGAGAAACATAAACCCCAAACTTCTAACTTCATATTCCATGCTACTTTCCAAGATACCAGCCATACCACTGATTAAGAGTCCTGATTAATATAGTAAATATTCTCCTCTCATGTGTTTATCTCTTGCCATGGCTGATCAACTTCAGAGATCTGAGAGCGGCACCAGACATCTGGTCATCTCAGCTCTGTCAGGCAGGTCTGAGGAGAGAATCCAGTTGTCAGCCACCCATGCTTCAAAGTGACTTATAAACAGCAAAACCATCAGCCATAGATGTCTCAGAATGAAAAGGGCTATGAGGAAGCTTTACTCATAGGCTTAGAATGCCATGGATACTTGGGATAGGAGGCTATAACGCTGGATGTCGGCTTGTGTGTGCCGAGGAGGAGGGATAAGACCAAGTGTCGAAGCCATGGCACCATAGCAGCTCAGGGCACCACTTTCCGCCGAGTCAACTTGAGGGGTACGGAGAAGGGGCAGCAACTCTGCTGACTCAAAGGAACTGAAGGAAAAAATGTGACAATTATTTCCTTTAGCTATGACCTCTGGGTTTGTCCCAAGTGGTTCCTGACAGTCTTCTCATCCTAGAGAATAAAATCTGTCCCCTCACCCTCACCCCATCAAGAGAAACCGAGTGACCTCACCACCTTAAGACAAATTCTTAATGAGAAGATTGAACAGGAAGTCTCTCTGGAAACTAGTGACTAAATACTCAAAATGTAAGATGAATTAGCTGCATTAGAAATTATATTAGTTGTCAATTGTTATGTAACACATTACCCCAAAATTTAGTGGCTTAAAACAACAACTATAATAACTCAAGTCCATGCTGATGGTTGGACCTGGGGAGCAGGGGAGGGAGGTGGAGGACAATAGGATTCGAAACTTTGATGTTGGATCTGGAAAGTCTTGTGATTTTTTTTTCCCCCTTTTCCTGAGCGCCTAGTGAATTGTGATATACAGCCTTGAAACGTTCACATGGATCCAAGTGTTCCTTACGTCTTGTTGCAAGGTGTATTCATTTCCTAGGGCTGCCTTAAATTATCACAGACTGGATGGCTTAAAATAACAGAAATATAGTTTCTCACAGTTCTGGAGGCTAAGTCTGAAAACAAAGTGTCATCAGGGCCATGTCCCCTCTGAGGGCTCTAGAGAAGAATCTTGCCTTGCCTCACCCTAGCCTCTGGTGGTTGCCCGACAATCCTTAGAGTTCCCTGACTTGTAGCTACATCACTCCAATATCTGCCTCCATTTCACACACTCTTTTTTTGTCTCTGTGTCTTCACATGACCTTCTTATAAGGACACCAGCCATCAGATTTAGGGCCCACTCTAATCCACTATGACCTCATCTTAATGTAATTGTATCTGTAAAGACCCTATTTCCAAATAAGGCCACATTCTGAGGTTCTAGGAGAGCATGAATTTTGGGGGGACACTATTCAACCTAGTATACCAGGAATATTTTCCAGAATCGTCTCTGTCCTCTCCAGTTGGGTATTCACTGATAAGGTAACTACCAAGATTACAATAATCCTATCTAGCAAATATGAGTCATTCCTTTTGACCCTCCATAATTCTATTTGCATAACCAATTCTAAGAAAAGAACCCTATGTACATAAAGAAACTTTAGGCATAGAGATAAAGCAAAGCAGCGTTGCTTATGATAGCAAGTTTGAAAACACCTATGTTTCCGATAATAAAAGAATGGCTGAGTACAGAAAATACATCTGTATAATAAACTACTAAGTAGCCCCTAAAATTATATATGAGGCTTGTAGTAATATAGAAAATTTACATATTTAACAAGTGAAGAATACACCATATTTTAAATATTATGATTGTTTTAAGAGGAGCAAAATAATTCTCAAAATGGTACATAAAGTTTAAAAATTGGAAAATGATTTATTAAAATATTAGCACTGTATTTACTTATTTTTTATTATGTTCAGTTAGCCAGCACACAGTACATCATTAGTTTTTGATGTAGCGTTCAACGATTCATTAGTTGCATATGACACCCAGCATTGTATTTAAATGAATGATTTCTTACCTTTTAGGTTGTTCCAATTCTATATTTCTGTATAACCAACAAGCCCATAACTTCCTGCTTAAAATGATAATAATCGTTTATTGTTCTCCTTAATCTGCGATTGGGGCAGGGCTCCATGCGACAACAGCTGATGTGACAGAACTGAGACTGAAGGATCTGCTTCCCAAAACGGCTCAACAACAAGTAGGTGCTGGCTGTCAGCTGGGAGCTCCGCTGGGGTTGGCCGGGGGCCTCGGTCCTTCTCCAAGTGGGCCTCTCCATGGAGCTGCTGAAGCTTCCTCACGGCATGGCAGCCCAGCTTGAAGAACAAGTGCTCTGAGAGAAAGGAAGTAGAAACTGCAAGTCTCTTAATGGCTGGGCCTCGGAGCTACTAGCCCAGCACGCCTTCCACCATGTTCTGTTGGTCAAGCCATCACAGAGCCTGCTCAGATTTAAGGGCAGGGTGTCTTCCTGGTGGGAGGAATGTCTTGAGGAACTTACGGCCATCTTTAATCTGCCATTTTATGTCAATATTTTCCAGATGCTCTTTACTTAAAGAGTAATTACAAGTGGGGGCAGGTGAAGTACCTTTAAAATGCTTTTATTTAAAATTTTGAAGGCCCCTAATATAAACTCTGTTAATTCATAAAACTACTTAAAATAGCAAATTTCTCTACTCTTAGCTCTTAAAGCCCCTTCTCCACCTATATACCCCTAGACCCACACACATACACACAAGATCTCCCACCTATAGGCGCTTCTCCCCCAGTCAGTTCTTTGATGAGGGTGTTGAGTAAACTCGAGTCATGGTCATGGGGCCTTGTGGTATACTCCATTCCAGACAGATACTTTTCAAAAGGCATTTAACAACCCTCCCCCACTTCCTGACCTCCTCACACACAAGAAGACAAATGAATGAAGCATGTCACCTCTAAAGGGCCAGTGACCCAGGTTGGATGCACACATCTAAGTAGGCATCTGGTTACCCTCCTTATCTCCTACCAAACCTGATTCATTGGTTATTAAACACTGAAGGGCTCACAGATGCCTGAAATAGTAATATCGACTCCTAAAAGCTTTTCTCAAATTGGCTCAAATCTCACAATATTCATTCTTAGATCACATAAAGAAGCGCTTACCTTTGGATGCTGCCTTCAGGGAATCATAAAGCTGATCTCTTTAGCTACTTATGGGACAGAAGGCTAATCATCTTTAAAGAACAAAAATTTAGGTCTGACTACAAAGCAACAAGATCAACTGCCTAAGACTAAACAAGAGCCAGTGATGTTAGCGGTTTGGGTTTAGTTTGTTCTGTTTGGTATTTTGTGCGTACGTGAATGTGTGTGACAGTTATGTCCTGATTTTCAAATCTGGATGGCCCAATTTACCCAGTCCTCTTGGGAGATGAAAGAGCTGCTAGCAACACCCAATAACCCAGAATTTTAATTAATGTTGTGGATCCTCCCTACGGAAAGATGCTCATTAGCATAAGCAAAGTGCACTGCATACGTTGGGGCATTCACAGACACCCTGCTTAGGTTAAGAACCCCCATGCTAGAGATATCTCAGATCTTTGGTGATTCAGGATAGGAGGGGAGTGCCAGAGGATGTCATGATGGCTTAGGGCTTTTAGGCCATTCCAGCTAAAACACAGGCAACTGTTTACAATCCTGTTTCCTCCTTGAGCCATCACAATAATCAATAAACCCCAACAGAGAAAGGCCAAGCAGCCCAGATAGAGACCGAGCTTCCGTACTAACGATCTTCCTTCCCACTGGTGAGGCAGAAACGCTTTTTCACACCTCATTCTTTTTCCATCCTTTCCTTACCCTTCCCTGTTTCTCTCTTTCCCTCTGCCAAATATTTAAATTTTAACCCTTTCTTGGGGCTAAGGGCTAGGAATACAAATGTGAATAAAATATGGCTCCTCTCACTCATTAAACAAATTCATTGAACATTCACAGAACCCAGTGTGCTTTAGTTTTTACAACCTACATCCCAGCGGGAGAAACACACTCAAGCCCACAAGCCACACACACACACTTACAATGAACATAATAAGGGCCGCAGCATAGAGGTATGTAAGCAACCATGGGGGCAAAGGAGGGAGCAACAAATTGTCTGCCAGGGTGGGTCATGGAAGGCTGCTCAGGAAAGGTGACATTGATCCTCATATTCTTTTTTTTTTCAGATTTTATTTATTTATTTGAGAGAGAGAGAGTGAAAGAGAGAGAACATGAGCAGGAGGAGTGCGAGGGGGAGAAGCAGACTCCCTGCTGAGCAGAGTCCAATGCCGGACTTGATCCTGGGAGTCTGGGATCACGACCTGAGCTGAAGGCAGACGCTTAACCGACAGAGCCACCCAGGCGCCCCCGATCCTCATATTCAAAAACAAACAGGCAGACAAGGGAAGAAGTCGGGACAGTATGTGCAAAGGCATTGAGGTGCAAAGCACCTGGTACTTCCCAGATTCAGAGTTGCTGGAACTGAGAAGCATGTGCAAGGTCAGCAGGAGTTAAAGCCGGAAAGATGGGGAGAGGCCAAACGTGGGTATCCTAAGCGCCACACAAATGAGTTCAAACTACTGACACAGATGCTCCGAAAGGCTCTATGCGGAGGGATGAAATGATGGGTTTTAGTTTTAGAAAGCTAAGTCTGATGGCAGAATAAAAGATGGATTTGACGAAGACCAAATGAAAAACAGGGAGATTAGATGGGAGGGAGGCTCCTGGGAGGTCCTGGTGAGGGCTAAGAGGGACTAAATTCTAGTAGGGGCAGCAGGGAAAGAGGTGAAGGTCAAATAGAAGATGGTCAGCAGATGGCATGGATGGAAACTGGCAAATGATTACATGAGGTGGTGGGGGGGTAAGGGAAGAGTCATTATTATGACTTCCAGGTCCCTTATTTGAGCAAATAGAAATGCAGTTGACCGAGATAGGGAATGGAACGTTGTATGGGGTAAGATAATGAGGCCCGAGGGGCATGGGGAGTGTGAGGGCCTGGGGAATACCAACTGGAGATTCTACCCTCGTGATGGGACTACAGGTCCAATGAGCACCCACTATTCGTCCAGTCCTGGTTCTGAGGTCCTCATTCACCAAAATTGATATGGAAATCCTATGTGTCTTTTGCCAATCTTGTGTGGAAAAATAATTTTGTATCAAATTCTCAAGTGAGATAATCATCTCAAGCCTGAAAAGGGCCACTTGTGTTGTGGGTAACAATGAGAAAATCATCTTCATGCTAATTCTGTCTTTCTCTCCCCTTACATCATAGCAGGCTCCGCCAAGACCACTATGATCAAGTTTTTATTCCTCCCTCCAACCCTCCACGACAACTTTTGGCTGTGCAAGACGAATACTTCCATATGGTGCAATATTTATGTTAAGACAGGAAAAAAACACAAAATGCTTTCAGTAAATTTTATCCAAGAAACCGTAAATTTACAAATCCTAAGCACTTGGAACAAAATATTGGTCTGTAATTGATTTTGGATGAAGTATATTTCAACAGAAATAGGAAACTTGGAGCAGTTTGTTAATTACTGATGCTTAGAAATCTTGGGTGTCTTCGTATAGCCTTCCCTAACTATAATCTCAGATAGATTGACTTCTTGAATCTCTTTTGTCTGTAAAATGGGTTTAGCAATTTTACCTACTCATGGGTTTTTTTGTGAAGATTAAATGAGCTATTGCAGGTAAAGAACTCAGAATAGAAGCCATCAGAAAGTAGGCACATAGCAAAAGTTAGTTCTTATTACCTATAAGCTAAGTGATGAGGCTTCGAAGGGGAATAGCATGAAGATGGGGCTGGAAGAGGAAAAGGACAGAGAGTAGATGACAAGAATGAAAGATTTTAGGATTTATTTATAGAGGAATGCCCACTGCCACCCACCCCAGAACTGCAGGGGCAGGAAGGCTGTGTACCTGTGATCTTCGTAAAAAAGATTTTTTGGGAGGGTGTGCATATGTGAGGCCTGCAACCTTCCAACACACATTTTGGGTCATCATTCATTTTTAGAATTATTTAATTCACCAGGACAAATGAGAGCAGGAGGGAAAAAGGCAAGAGGATTAAAAATTCCTGAATTTTCTAGTGGGGACTATTTGACATGCAATATTATTACCCCAGGTCTGTGTGAAAGCAGTCCACAGAATTTTATTCTATTGACTCATTATTACTTTGGGCAAACTGCCAACTTTTGTTTTAGTTTTCTAGCCACAAAAGCACAACGGTCTTTTAGAACAATGTTTTAATGTCTTCTAATTATAGGTACAAAACATTTCCATATTTTTCCAATTTAACAGTGATAAAAATCCGGCAAAGTAGGTATCATTAGCTCTATTTTAAAATAGGAAATGGTATATATTCATTACATGCCAGGTACTATACCAAACGCTATCCAAGGAATATCTCATCTAATCCTGTAACAAACACCACCTATGAGGGTGGTGCTATCATCATCTGAGGCTAGAAGACAGAAGTTTAATAACTCCCAAGGTGACCTAGACAGTAAAGAGCAGGGCCAAGGTTTGAACCCACATGGGTCTGACTTCAAAGCCTGCTTCCTAAATCCTAAACACTGTATTCTGCTCTTTAAGGATAATCAGATACATGTTCTTCTTTCCTAGTACGGCAATGCTTTTAAAGCCTGAGCTCAGCCTAATTATTTATAATCATGTAAACAACTATTGTGAAATTATACAGAAATATGAAACTTTTTGATGTCTACTTCCATATTATGCTCCTAGAATTGCTCAAGACACATGTCCATTTCAATGTACATTTCCCTCCCTCAACGTTATAAGAATCTGTACAAGACCAATTAATTGTTGAATAAAGTTCCTAAACTACTTGGTAATAGGCTAAGAATCTGTTTCTTATTTATTTATAATACAGATTCATAGTTGTAGTTAAGAAAATATAAGCACAATTTTAGTGAAGGGTAGCTACCAATCTTTTGAAAGGTTCAATAATGCAAACTACAAAAGGTGTTCATAAAAATGTATTTTTTATTTCATTTAAAAAACAAAACAAAACAACTGTCCAATATCACTCCCCCTCATGCAAACAGCTCTCATGTGAGAGTCTTCAAATTTTACGCTTTTTCCATTCTGGCTCATTCTTTGCTTCCTCATCATCAGATTCAACTTGGGCAAACATGGTTTTGGGTTGAGTCCTAAAAGAAAGTTAATGAAAAGAGGAAAAATTTAGTCAGCAAGTGTTTATTAGATTAGACTTTGCTACTTTCATCAAGTGGAAGCACATCTGGGGATCAACTACATCTCAATTATTAAATATCAATCATTAAACTTCTGGCAAAGAAAAGGATAACAGAAATTTAATTTTGTTCATCAAAAGAGCCAAAGATTCTCTTAAAGATTTCCCTCTGTGGCAGACTGTATGCTGTCCTTTTCTTAAATAAAATGAAAATACATCAAATTCAGTAAAATCTTGTATATTCATAACCATCCTCTAGTTCAAACTCAGGCTAATTAGGACTGTTTGGGAGTCCAAATTATAGTCACCACGCAAGAACACACATGATCTTTATTTACAGCTCTCTGCATTGTTCCTAGAATTAAGTAGTCCAAATACATGTGATTATGGTGCACATGAACAGGAGAATTTGAGATAATTGCTTTCTTATTTAATGAGTCTAAAATGATAGATAACATACAGAGTAACTTGAGCACTGCCAGCAAAAATAAAACAACAAAACAAACAGATTGGACATTCTCTCCACCCCAAAACCCAGTTCAGTGCATGGAAATGTCAAGCATTTTAGGATGCATCACTGACTACCATTGTTGTAATATTGGCACATGGTGCCTCAAAAGCGATCTTTGCGTTAGGATGTTCTGGGCTTTGTAAACATACCTGGTTCAATGACTTTTCTTTTTACACCATTCACACAGAAAATAATTTCAAGAATATGTGAAATGGTTATAATTTATGCTCCTTTTGCTTATGCTACTGCTGATTCCCTTTTAAAAACAGCTCTATCACATTACGAGGAAATTTTTTTTTTTAATTTTTTTTTTTAAGATTTTATTTATTTGCGAGAGAGAGAATGAGAGACAGAGAGCATGAGAGGGAGGAGGGTCAGAGGGAGAAGCAGACTCCCTGCTGAGCAGGGAGCCTGATGTGGGACTCCATCCAGGGACTCCAGGATCATGACCTGAGCCGAAGGCAGTCGCTTAACCAACTGAGCCACGCATGCGCCCCACGAGGAAATATTTTTTGAAAGCTTTCTTATTTTTTTGGTTTCAGGAGAATTTAGTAATTCATCACTTACATATAACACTCAGTGCTCATCACAACAAGTGTGCTCCTTAATGCCCATCACCCATTTAGCCCATCCCCCCACCCCCCTCCATTAACCCTCAGTTTGTTCTCTATCGTTAGGAGTCTCTTATGGTTTGCCCTCTCCTTTTTTTTCCTTTCTCATAGGTTCATCTGTTTTGTTTCTTAAATTCCACATATGAGTGAAATCATACGGTATCTGTCTTTCTCTGACTGACTTAGGTCACTTAGCGTAATACTCTCTAGCTCCATCCACGTCATTGCAAATGGCAAGATTTCATTCTTTCTGATGGCTGAGTAATATTCCATTATATATATATATACCACATCTTCTTTATCCATTCATCAGTCGATGGACATTTGGGCTCTTTCCATAGTTTGGCTATTATTGATAATGCTGCTATGAGCATTAGGGTGCATGTGTCCCTTCGAATCTGTATTTTTGTATCCTTTGAGTAAATACCTAGTAGTGCAATTGCTGGATTGTAGGGTAGTTCTGTTTTTAACTTTTTAAGGAACCTCCTCCATTACTGTTTTCCAGAGTGGCTGCACACATTATGAGGAAATATTAAAGCCCTATATCTAAAGATATATTTCAACTCACATCTTCATCTTGAATTCAATTCATTATATCAAGGTAATTCCAGAATGTTAAAATAATGACAACAACCATTCCTTTTCTTTGACAAGTGAAAACAGGGTTAAAACCTTATGTTACTTGTTGCTGTCTCTTTATTATCCTGGGAAGAAGTATAAACCATCCACATTCACCCTGATGGTGCTCTGATGCAAGCCATGTACTGGAATTCCTCATGCATAGGTTAGTCAAAACTCCTGTCTCTCTAGTGATCCACACACCTACCTGCAGCCCATGGTGTCCTCATACACAATCCAGTCAGTTGAAATTCCTGTCACTTCAAGACACTGTTATGACATCTACGAACAGGTCATAGCTCTAACATTTCCAAAAACAGCTGCAGATTTTCATAGGTCATGAGTTGCTGAGTTACTAGAAAGCACCCCCGCTCCTCTTCCCCCAACCCCAGCTCTCTAACATGCAACAGTAGGGCAACTGGTGCTCATTACATATTTCATCTTCTGGCAAATATGTGAACTGCTGAGGTATGGACAAACCAATATGGGAACAATATGGTTTAAAAATCCTTTGAATTAGATGTTTTAATTTCTAAAGAGAAAAAAATAACACGGTCTTGTAACCATATCTGGCAATGCATCCTAAGACACCAGCTCGAATTGTGGATCACTACATCAAAAAACCAAAAAAAAAAAAAAAAAAAAAACCCTAATGATATATTGTATGGCGACTAACATAATAAAATTAAATTAAAAAAAAAAAAAAGACACCAGCTCATCGATGTTAGTTGCAATGAGACTTAAGTACTAAGAAATTTTAATGGTGTTTTTTTGGAAATAAAAAAAAGAAATTAAATGACAGATCACAGGAAGAACAGAACCTACAGTTTAAAAAGGTTATTTCATTTAAGTAATTGCTCTCATATTGTACCTACTTCCCAAAAGTATTTTTTGCAAGTTGGTGGCTAACTGGAAGGGCACAGAATGAATGGAACTATTTCACAGAGGGCAGAAAGGGAGTAATGATTGTGAGGAGGCATGGGGAATGTTTTGGGGGGGATGGAAATGTTCCATCATCTTGACTGAAGTGATTACGTAGGTGTATACATTTGTCAAGACTTGAAATGGGTGCATTTTACATTTTATTATACATAAATTATACCTCAATAAAATGGACTTATAAAGAAAATCAAAACGAATAAGGAGAAGGGTAAACATAATAATACAACACTCAATTTCCTAGTAGTCAAGACAAAGACAAAGGAAATGTGTTAGTTTTCAAAGGAGATAACTCTTCCCCCCAGCCCTAAACTCAGAAAAATTCACTGAGTAAACTTTTACATCAGAATCACTTAGACTGTCAGGCTGAATTACCAGATCACAACAGTTTCCTTTGTCCTCTCCAGGTATCTTAACTTAGGGGATACGAATTTGTTTGGAAGGTAGAATGGTCTTTTTGAGGAACATCACGAAATTTAGTATTTTAAATTTCAGTTTTTGAACTAATAACAATATTACCAGTAAAATAACCATATTATGTATATGCAACATGAAATCATGACAGTTAGCTTTCAAACAGCCAGGCTCTCCTTCCTCCAAGGAGAAGCTAGTGTCCAAATTTTCCCAGCAGTGCTTGTTTACCACTTTGTCTTTCATTTTATTGGCCAGGTAGGGAATACCTGAGTGTAAGAAGTAGGCTCCTTTCAAAAAATGGTGCTGGCAAAATTGTACCAAAAGCAGTAAATAAAACTGGACCCTTACCTTATACTATATGCAAAAATTAACTCAAAATGGATCAAAGACCTAAACCTAGAGCAAAAACTGTAAAAATACCATGGAAAAGCTTTATGACACTGGATATGGCAATGATTTCTTTGGTAAGACACCAAAAGCATAAGCACATAAAAACCCCAGATAAACTGAACTACATCAAATTTAAAACCTGTGTATCAGTGGATACAATCAACAGACTGAAAAGGCAACCTATGAAAAGGGAGAAAATATTTGCTAATCATATATTTTGTAAGGGATTAATACCTAGAATATATAAAGAACTCCTACAACTCAACAATAACAACAAAAACAACAACAACAAAAAACCCCCAAACAACCATTTAAAAACAGGGCAAAGGACTTCAATAGATATTTCTCCAAAGAAGACAGCAAAAGACTAACAAGCACATAAAAAGATGCTCAATATTGCTAAGCATTAAGGAAATGCAGATCAAAACCACAATGAGATAACACGTCACACCCACCAGGATGGCTACTATCAAACAAAAAACAAACAAACAAAACCCAAACAAAATACCAAGTATTGGCCAGGATGTGGGGAAACTGGAACCCTTGAGCAGTGATGGTAGGAATGTAAAATGGTGCAGCCTCTATGGAAAACAACACAGTAGTTCCTCAAAAAATTAAAAATAAAATTACCATGTGATCTAGCAATTCCACTTCAGGAAATATGCCCAAAAGAACTGAAAGTGGGGTCTTAAAGAAATATTTGTACACCCATGTTCAATGCAACATTACTTAGAATAGTCAGAAGGTGGAAGCAACCTAAGTATCGTGGATAGAAGAACAGATAAACAAAATGTGGTGATACGTACAATGAAATATTATTCAGCCTTAAAAAGGAAAGAAATTCTGGCAAATGCTACATAGATGAACCTTAAGGACATTATGCTAAGTGAAATAGGCCAGTCACAAAAAGACATATATTGTGTCATTCCACTTATATACAGTACCAAGAGAGTCATACCCATGAGAACAGAAAGCAGAATGGTGGTTGCCAGGGACTAGATAGAGGAGTAAAGGAAAAGCTCTTGTTTAGTGAGTACAGAGTTTTAGTTTGGCAAGATGAGAAGAGTTCTGAAGATTGGCTGCACAACAAAGTGAATGTACTTAACAGGACTGAAATGTACACTTAAAAATGGTTAAGAGGGTAAATTTTAGGTTATGTATATTTTACCAACATTAAAAAAAATTTTTTTTATTAAAAAAAGAAAAACCAGACTCTTGGACTTGGGAATAAGGAATAATGAACCTGCTACTAGAATAAATAGGAGGCACCCTGGAGAAGGCCTTAGCCTCCAATCTGGGGCCCTGCCTAGAGCAGCGCTTCTCAAACCATCTGTGGTGCAAGGCCGGGCTTTGTTTTCTAATTTCCAATCCCTTGCAGACAAATACTGTATTTCTAGAAAAATAAAAAGACTGCAAAGTGCAAATCCAAATTTTAATTAGATTCCAAAAACATATCAAATTGCTCTACAATTTCCTGCATGCTTACTCTCAGTTCCTACACTTCCCTCATGAGCACCGGTTGGTAGAGCGCACTGAACAGCATCTGTGGGAACACCTTCCCTCCCAGCTGGGGAAAGAAAGAAGTAAAGCAGGGCTCTGAAACCAGGCTGTGGAGTAAGAGTCTGTCTTCTTAACATCAACTTTGACACCTGACGAGCTTCCTTTAACTGCAGGAAAGTACTTCTCACCTTGGAAGAAGCCGGCCCTAGATGATGCCACTGAAGACTGGGTGAAAGAATGGGGTTCGAGGCCGTACTCTCACAGGCCCACCCCTGAAAGAGCAGTCTTTAATCCCTGGGAGTGAGGCATGAGCAGGTAAAGGGAGATGTAGCCCACAGAGAGAAGTTTCCCGTGTTCCAATCCATCCTGCCCCCAATACCAACGTTCTCACGGCACCATCCAGAGCCTTCCATAAGAGCTATATGCGGTTTGCTGAATAAAGACCAGGTTCCTCCAAAAAGGGCATTTGACTTGCGTACACTGAACATCTCTGTCTAGTCTAGAGAATGCCAGCGTTTTACAGAAGCAAAGTGAGAGAATTACAGCTTTAAATCTTGCAGCTATTCTTTCTTTTCAGCAACTGTTATTTTTAAATTTATTTCCAGCAGTTATTCTTTTGAAACAATTTGGAAACTCATATATGAGAAAGATCCCCCCCCCCAAAAAAAATTAAATTCAGATTATCTAGGGCATTTAAAATGGATTTCTTCAGTCACTACTTTTTAAGACAATGAGAAACAGAGATGATTAGGCAGAGTTAGGAATAGAACCAAAAGATTTCTTCCCTGGGGGATGGCCTTATTTGCCCTTGACATAGATAACTACTATAAAAATAAATCAACAATGCCAAGCAGGAGTAAAATGACACATGCAAAAAAAAAAAAAAAGTGCTAATGGATTTGAAAACACTTAAAAGTTAGTCCAGAAGTCCCTGCTTTTAAAACCAATAGGAAACCAACAAATAAACAACAACAAAATACTCCAAGTCTCTATTAACATTGTCACCGGCGACAAAAGTGGATTCCTTTCTGGGCTGCTTGAAGAAACAGAATTTGCACACTGATTGTAACACAGACTTTGTTGGGTGCTTCCATAAGGAAGAGAAAAACAAACCAAACCAAATGGACACTGAACACATGGAAATAACTGAACTTAGGAAATAACACATATAAATAAAAAATGAGCAAGAGATCTATTTCACCACCTTGAGAAAAAAGTATTTCCTTTTCTGACCCATTCCCGTCTATTTAATCAGTTCCTCCAGGATTCTATACCTGCTTTCTCAAGTGACAGGAAGTTGCCAACTCAAACTGCCAGCCTCATGGAAGATTTATGTCAGTTGCCCAAAACAAAGCCTATAAAGAGACTGACCTGAAGGAAAACGAGGTAAGGGGAACATTCCATTCAGCCAAGGGTATAATCACCGCGGTTGCTCAACAGGTCAGTAGGGACACGGTAAACCTCACTGAGGACCAAAAGAGTAACCCACCTTATTGAAATCAGCTTTATCCAGACTATCTAATTTACTGATTTATGGCCCACACTGACCCATTTTTCTAAGTGTTAACTGAAAACTTAAACTTACAGAAGGCTGGTTGTGAAATGTGTTTTCCAGTTTGATTAACTCACTTGGTGAATAGTAAACATTTTTCACTTGACTATATATGTCAACTTGTTTACTAGAATTACCAAGAAAAGAACAGATTACATATCAACAGAGTTATTGTTATGAACCATTAAATAATCAGAGAAGGGCCGAAAGGTTTTTTGTTTCATTTTGTTTTAGCTTCAGTAAACTCTGCATTTGCTAATAGTTAATATTTCATGAAGCAAAGATAAAAGTTTAAGCAAATGTCTTTCTCAAATCTATCAATTCTATTTAGATGATACTACTTGCTGAATAATTTTCCCCTTGGGACATTTTTTAAACTGAATTCTCAGACGTATTTGTACAAAGCGAGTCTTTCCCAGCAACTGTGTGTTAATGGAAAAATGTCAGAAGCCCAACAAAAACTGAGTCCCACCTTCAGTGTTTCCATCCAGAGGAATTTTATGTAGAATAGTCAGTAATGAATAAAGATTCCCCCTGCAATATTGTATGAGGACATTTCTGGGGTGCACTGTTTGTGCGACAGATTCAAACTGTCAGCAGGGCTGTCTTCTCTCTTCTGACTAAGCTCTAACCTAGGCCTTCTACACTCCCTTCCTAGTGCTCAGGCCACAGAACAATCTCAGAATGTTTTCCGCTGCAATGGAAAGTGCACAGGTCACATTCTTTTTAATTATGGATATTCTTCTGATATGATTCATTCAAAAAGCAAAAAGCCAGTTCCAGGGTCACAGAATGAGTATGAGGAGAAATCACTTGTAATATTCAATCATCAGTATGTGAATATAAACCACAAGCTTTTTTGGCTCAGGGCCCATTGTTTATTATGAAGGAAAACCTCAAAGCCAAAGTCAATTATAGCCATGACCTGACAATCTGACACACTTGTTAACCCTGTTAGAATGAATGTGGTCCAGATGAACTGTGACCCAGTCATCACAATTGCAGAATTATTAAGATTAAATAAAGGGCTTGACCAAAAGATTCCATTTGAAATGGGCCCTTCTTTCTGGTGAAGAGCTAATCAAAGATAGTTTTTTTTTTAAATATTAGGGATGAATAGGAAGATGAGATGCAACATGATGTTTCTAGATAAAGAATGTTCTAGGGGCGCCTGGGTGGCTCAGTCGTTAAGCGTCTGCCTTCGGCTCAGGTCGTGATCCCGGGGTCCTGGGATCGAGCCCCGCATCGGGCTCCCTGCTCGGCGGGAAGCCTGCTTCTCCCTCTCCCATTCCCCCTGCTTGTGTTCCCTCTCTCGCTGTGTCTCTCTCTGTCAAATAAATAAATAAAATCTTAAAAAAAAAAAAAAAAAAAGAATGTTCTATTTTCTTCAAAAAATGAACACATAATATTTTGGAAAATAGATAAACATATCTCGGACTCATTAAAGAGGGCACACTAACTCATAATGCCGGGTGTGTGAGTTCAAAGCCTGGGTGAGGGCAGAAAAGGGGACAAACATGAAACCTGTGGAAATGGGAAACAAAAAGGGAAAGAGAAAAGGAAAACAAAAAGAACCCTCTAAAATCACACCATTACCTGCCTTATCACCAAATGGTTAAACAAGTTAGAAGGATAAAATCTTTGGAGAGTACACAGGCCTGCGGCCGCCCAGCCACAGAAGCCGGCGTTCCCTTGACCGTAGCCCCGCTCTCTCCACACATTCACACACCGGAAACAGCCTCCGGCCAGGTCAACAAAGCGCGAAGGAACGACACCCCGGAACTTCTGATTCTTAGTCTAGCGTTCGGCTCTGCCGTGCTGGCTCACACGGTAGTCTTTTCAGCTTCACTAGTACTTCAATTTTTTAAAAAACTGCCACCAGCTGCTTTGTGATGAGAAGCAGTACACTGTAGTCGTCAAGAGCAGAAGCTTGACTCTGAAGCCAGACTGCCTGCATTCAAATCCCAATTCTGCCGCCTGCTACCTGCGTGGCTTTAGTCAAGTTACAAGCCTCAACTTCCTCATCTGTAAAATGGGGACAATAATACCGCTTCCTTCACAGGGCTGTTGTGAAGATTAAATGAATAATATATATAAAGTTCTTAAACAAGGCTGGCACAGTGTAAGTATAATAAAAGTGTCATTATTATTATTATTATTATTATACCCTTTGCTTTGGCTATCACGTATTCCTCACTTCATATAAAAACTATGTTTTCAAAAAGTTGTATGTAGCATAATACACTTGGTAAAATAATTTCTATATTAAATACAACACATCACCTTGTTATTAAAAAAAATACTGGGGGAAATTATTTGTTATGTAAATAATCTGTTTCTTCAGCATAATCTATTCTGTACATTTTAATTTTCTAGGGGTAAATCATTTGTGGTTTACTTGTGGTTTACTTTAGTGCACAAAATAATCACCTGGGAAACTTCTTAAGTTGCAGATTTCCAGCTCCAAGCTCACAGAATCTCAGTTGGTCTGAGGTGCAGTCCAGAAATCTGCATTTTTAACCCCCTACTCCCACCCTGGATTCTGACACGAGGCAGTCCACAAAACCACTCTGAGAAATGCTGGCCTCTACACAGGAATATGGTGGACAGGGACGATCAGTCACCTAAATATAACTCAGGAAAAAAGTTAACATGTTCCTCTGCGGGCTTATGTCTCTTCTTGGCAAAAATAATATACAAACCTTTAATCATTCAAAGAATGACCTCTTTAAATACTGCCTACCAATTCAACATGACTTTAAATGGATCCTTTATAGATGGGAATGATATTTTAATACACACACATATATCCAAGCATCCTGTATCTGACAAGACACGCACACTGAAAACTAAATCGATGGAACCAGCAATAATGGCAGCTTATCTGGCAAGAAAAGTGACCATGGCTGACAGAGCTGTCAGGCTGGCAGGCTGCTGGCCAGGGGCCAGGCTCCCACACACGTCCATCTCTGTCTGATGTGTAAGCTAATAGCATTCTGGATCTATATCCTGCCCACTCTCCAGCCAGCTCCTCTTCCCTCCCTCCACAGCCACTTCTTTTAACAAGAAACTGTAATTCAATCTGACCATGTGTGGCTGAACAAGAGGCCTCTGTGATCCTGCTGTGTTTTAAAACTTCCATGGCTATTACACTGCTAGTGCCAGGAATGAAACTCGAGTCCTCAATCGGCACAGGTAAAGTGTTTAAAGACTCTCCGTTAGCATCACTGGAGAACAAAGGTGAGTATATGTCATGTGCAAGCAGGGAGATTTATGTAATGTCTAACTGGGCTTTTCTGTGAGAAAGTGAGATACAGTAAATCTTCATTTCATCACTGACACAAGTCAATTGCAGTGAAGAAAAACAACCAGACACACATTCTCAATTACAGTGACCTTTACGAAAAGATCCTTTTAAATATTAGCTTCCCTTCGAAGACTTTGCCACTTGGCAGTAAACAGTATACTCTAGCAGGTGAACGCAGGAGAAATAGCACTGCAATCCTGGCTAACAAATCACATGCCACAGCCAGTGCCATGAACTTAGTTAGTATGCAATAAATGGAAGGTGACAAAGTTGGGTGGAAGGAAGGAGATGGGAGGAAAAAGCAGCAGCAGGGCATATATTCACAGAGAGCGCAGTCCTCTGAAAAGCTCACTGAATGAGGGACAGAGAGAGCGAAGTACAGTGCTAGCTGCACTCACTGTCGACTGCAAGCTTCAGTCTCCTCGCATGCAGGGTAAAAGACATGACATTACCTGTTCTCCCCATTCGGCAGAGCTGATACTTAAGCTAGCACATTATTCAACTGTAAATATAACTAAATTGCCTATAATGCAGGAAAATACCTTTTGTTAATGCTCACCGAAAAAAAAAGAACTTCCGCTTCAAGTAATTCTATTTAAAGAAAGCTGAAAATCTGGATGAATGAATCCCCAGGAAATATTAATTACTGAGCAGACTCAGGAGAGTTGGAAAATCCAAACAGAGTATTTACCATGAGGGGATAGAAAACAGAGAAATTAAGAAATCACTATTTACCCTCTCCTCCACAAAAGCACCAGGTTCTGACTGTTTCACGGGTGAATTCTAGCAAATCTTTACAAAGTAGATAGATTTAATGGTATTCAAAACAGTTTGAGAGTATATACAGAAAAGCATACAAAATTTTTCTGAAGCCAGTCTGACACAGGACAAAGAATAAACCATAACCATGTGAGGGTCATACCAAAGATGCAAGGATAATTCAATATGAGGAAATCCAATAATATACTTCATCATATTCACTGATCAAAGTAGAAAAGTCGTATGATCACTTTCACAGAAATACAATAAATGAATCCAATAAAATTCAGCATCTATTTCAGATGAACATACCTCTGGTCTTTGTATGGTGTTTTATTTGCATGGGATGCTCTTCCCTTTGATATCGACATGGCTCACTCCTTCATTTCATTCAAGTCAAAAATCACAAAGCAGAGGTTTTACCCCAATCATCGTTATCTAAAAAATAGTAACCTTTTCTTCCCCCAGTTACTCTACATCTACCCATCCCCATTTTAGTTTTATTCTTTGCACTAGCTATCATCTAAAATTTAGGGACTTACTTATTGCCTGTCTCTGCCAACTTGAATATAAGCTCCATAAAAACTACTATATCCCCATAATCTAGAACAGTACCTGACCTATAGTAGGTGTTCAATAAATTGTTATTGAAAAAATAGGAGAGAAAGATATGGATTCATCCTTAACATCTTGTATGTATGAGTTTTCAAAAATCATGCTTTATGGAGAAATATCATTAAATTGAACAATATGAAATTGCCGATATTTGACTTTTTTTTCACCTTCGAAAAGGGCAGTTACCTGATTTAACCTAATGGAGTCACTCCTTTAAAGTTCAAATTAAGAAAAAGATGTCTGCTATCATGAAATTATTTAATATTGTTCTGGCAGTATTAGTCAATACAATTAGATAACTAGTACAGAAATTGGGCAACATCTACTCATGATAAAAACCTTCAACAAAGTGGGATTAGAGGGAACATACCTCAGCATTTTAATGGCCATATATGAAAAACCCACAGCTAACATCACATTCAGTGGTGAAAACTGAGAGCTTTCTCTCTAAGATCAGGAATAAGAAAAGGATGTCTACTCTTGCCACTTTTATTCAACACAGTACTAGAAGTCCTAGCCATAATAAGACAAGAAAAAGAAATGAGGCATCCATAATGGCAAAGAAGTTAAACCATCACCATTGGCAGATGACATGATACTATACATAAAAAAATCCTAAAGACCCCAACAAAAAACTACTAGAAGTAATAAATGAATTCAGTAAAGTTGTAGTATACAAAATTAATACCCAGAAATCAGTAGTGTTTCTACACACTAATAATAAAGTAGCAGAAAGAGAAATTAAGAAAATACCACTTATGATTGCACCAAAAAGAATCTTAGAAATAAGCTTTACCAAAGAGGTGAAAGACTGTACTCCAAAAACTATAAAACACTGATGAAAGAAACTGAAGACACAAACAAATGGAAAGATATTCCATGCTCATGGATTGGAAGAACAAACATTATTAAAATGTCCATATTACCCAAAGCAATTCAGTGCAATCCCTATCAAAATACCAACATTTTTCACAAATCTAGAACAAATAATCTTAAAATGTGTATGGAACCACAAAAGACCCTGAATTTCCAAAGCAATCCCAAGAAAAAAGAACAAAACTGGAGGTATCACAATACCAGATTTTAAGACATACTACAAAGCTGTATTAATCAAAACAGTATGTTACTGGCACAAAAAAGACACAGTTTAAATAGAACAGAATAGAGAGCCCAGAAATAAACCCACACTTTAATGCTTAAACAATCTATGACAAAGGAGGCAAGAATATGCAATGGGGAAAAGACAGTGTCTTCAATAAATGGTGCTAAAAAAAACTGGACAGTTACATGCAAAAAAGGAAAACTGGACCCCTTTATCACACCATACACACAAAAAACCCTCAAAATGGATTAAAGATCTAAATGTGAGACCTCTGAAACCACAAAAATTCTAAAAGAGAATACAGGCAGTAATTTCTCTGACATCGGCTGTAACAACATTTTTCTAGATGTGTCTCCTGAGGCAAGGGAAACAAAAACAAAAATAAATAAGTAGGACTACATCAAAATAAAAAGCTTCTGCACAGCAAAGGAAACCATCAACAAAACTAAATGACAATATACTGAATAGAAGATATTTGCAAATGACATATCTAAGAAGGGGTTAATATTAAAAATATATAAAGAGCTTATGCAATTCAACACCAAACGCCTCCCCCAACAATCTGATTAAAAAATGGGCAGAGGACCCAAATAGACATTTTTCCAAAGAAGACATACAGATGGCCAACAGACTAATCATCAGGGAAATGCAACTCAAAACCACAATGAGATATCACCTCACGCTAGTCAGAATGACTAAAATCAAACACACAAGAAACAGCAAGTATTGGCATGGATGTAGAGAAAAGAAAACCTCATACACTATTGGTGGGAATGTGAACTGGTACAGCCACTGTGAAAAACAGTATGGAGGGTCCTCAAAAAATTAAAAATAGAAATGCCATGTGATCCAATAATTCCACTACTGGGTAATTTACCCAAAGAAAACAAAAACACTAATTTGAAAAGATTATATGCACCCCTATGTTTATTGCAGCATTAATTACAATAGCCAAGATATGAGGCAATCTAAATGTCTATCACTAGAAAAATGAATAAGAAAGATGTGAGATATACATACACACAGTGAAATATTACACAGCCATAAAAAGGGATAAGTTCATGGCATATGAGACAACATGGATGGACCTGGATGGTATTATGCTAAGTGAACTAAGTTAGTCAGAGAAAGACAAGTACTGTAGGATTGCACTCACCAGTGGAATCTAAAAAAACCCCAAAAACAACAACAACAAAACCCTACAATGAATAAACAAATAAAAAACAGAATCAGACCTATAAATACAGAGAACAAATTGTTTAGAGGACAAACAATGTTACATTACTTTCAGGTGTGCAACTTAGTGATTTGGCAAGTTTATACATTATGCTATGCTCACCACCAGTGTAGCTCCCCTCAGTCCTGTTACATCACTGTTACAATATCATTGACTATATCCTCATGCTGTGCCTTTTATTCTGGTGACATATTCATTCCATAACTGGAAGCCTGTGTCTTCCACTCCCCTTCACCCATTTTGCCCAAACCCCACTCCCCTTTAAGTAATGTAACATTGTTTGTCCTCTAAACTCAAATAAAAAATTTTTTTAATTAAAATAAAAGTAAATTAAAATAATTAGAAAGGATGAGGTAAACTTATCATTATTTGCATATGATATAATTTTATGCCTGGAAACTACAAGCAAACTGAGTAAAGAATTATTGAAACAGCAGGAAAACAGGGTAAATAGCTGTATATAAAACAACTGCCTATATACACATTAATAATACACATATATGTGGCCACACAGCATTTCCATATACACAGGAGTTATAAATTCAGCAGAAGAAAAGATTCTATTTACAATGGCACAGAAAGATAAAATAACTAGAAACAAAATTAAAAGAAAATGTGGAAGATCTATATAAAGAACACTTAAAAATACTACTGAGAGATAAAGAGATGTGCCTGAATAGAAAGACGTACCCTTCTCTTGGTTTAAAAGAACCAGTATTGTAAAACTCAATCTAAGTTAATATATACAGTGAGAGAATTCATTTCTGTTTTTCAGGCCACCATGTTTGTGGTAATTTGTTCCAGTGGCCACAGGAAACGAATATGCCTTTCTCACTCCCTTCACTAAAATAATTTCAGGTGAATAAAAGATTTAACTCTAAAAGAAAAAGATATTAATGGAAAGATGGGAGAATCTGAAGAATTATCTTGAATGCAGTGGCCTTCCTAACTAAACCAAAACCCAAGAAAGAAAAAACTCCTAAATCTGATTACATTAAAATACATTTGATAGCAAACTGCTCCAAATAGGTTTGTGTGTGTTTACATGCAAAGTAAATTACTGAAGTATTTCCATAAATACTGAAATAATACTGCTGATTATTGAGTGATATTAACAATATATAATTTATAGGAAGGTGTCAAAGACCATACTTACCACTGAAGAAAATGAGACACTGAGAAGGTAACTTTTAGAACCTACTGGATAGTAAGTCCTTGCTAGAACCCAGGCCAGGAAGCTGGCCTTAGAACTTCTAGGCTACTGTTCTAATTTCTAACAACTAATTATTTTGATGAAGGATCTAACTTTAACATCATATGTGATTTTCATGCCTGAGATTATAAGGACTACATGCACAGTGAAAAAAATCCAGCAGCACTAATGGGCAGACTACAGAACTTCGAAGGCCCCTTTCACCTCACGCCCCTCCACCCCGCACCCCTCCCCGCTCCTTTGTTCTCCTACCTAAAAGATACCCACCACCCACATTTCTTGTATTTCCTCCCAGAGGGAGTCTGTGTATAAATGATCAGATATATGTGTAGGTACATCCACTGTGTAAAAACACAGGTATACAGACAGCATGTTTTGCAAGCTGGTTTCTGTTTTTGCTTGTTGGTCAGTTTTCTACTTAAGGAAACTGGGACACATCCATCCCTATATATGTAGCTCATTCTTTATATTTTCTTGTTATCTTTAATTATATGGATGTGTTATACTTTTCTAAAACAATACCCATTGAAAGACATTTATATTGTTTTCAATCTTTTGCTTTCATAAACAATACTGAACTTGGGGCGCCTGGGTGGCTCAGTCGTTAAGCGTCTGCCTTCGGCTCAGGTCATGATCCCAAGGTCCTTGGATCGAGCCCCGCATCGGGCT
>NC_138375.1:27115684-27138616 GCF_054177405.1 Leptonychotes weddellii | reverse complement strand
TTATCTTTAATTATATGGATGTGTTATACTTTTCTAAAACAATACCCATTGAAAGACATTTATATTGTTTTCAATCTTTTGCTTTCATAAACAATACTGAACTTGGGGCGCCTGGGTGGCTCAGTCGTTAAGCGTCTGCCTTCGGCTCAGGTCATGATCCCAAGGTCCTTGGATCGAGCCCCGCATCGGGCTCCCTGCTCAGCAGAAAGCCTGCTTCTCCCTCTCCCTCTCCCTCTCCCCCTGCTTGTGTTCCTTCTCTCACTATCTCTCTCTGTCAAATAAATAAATAAAATCTTAAAAAAAAAAAAAAAAAATAAATAAATAAATAAATAAATAAAATCTAAAAAAAAAAAAACAAAACAATACTGAACTTAATATCTTTGGACATACATATTTTCCTACATGTGCAAAAGTTCTGGAAATAGAATTGCCAAGTCAAAGGGTATTTGCATTTTAAATTTGTATAGATAGTGCCAAATTTTTATCCAAATGATGCTCACTATGTTTAGCAAATTTTAAAACATGGCTCTGTTTCTTCTTCTTTCCTCAGCTAATTTTTTTGTATGTTTCTAAACAAGTTTCTTTAAGTATAAAAAACCCCTAATAGTAATAGAAAATAATGACTCCATTAAAAACAGAAGTGTCAACAGAGGCATAATCTATAAGCTTATCTGACTGCCAATGTGTTGACATACATTAGTTCATACACACGCAAATTCTATACAAAAGAAGGCTAAATGCATACTAGTTAGCTGGCCAGCCTTGATATGACCCTCTTAGCTGTTGTAATACTATCCAACTAATTGTTCAGAGATGTTCCATCTGTACCGACTGGTTATTAGTACACACTGTGAACAACCACCACTGACATTACGGAGCCAAGTCTGTTCTGCTACATGGACCGCAGAGATGCAGCACTCCCCACCAGAGGCCCGCAAATCTCTTTAGTATTTTTGCGTGGGGTGCTTTCACTCACAACTGCAGCAGCTATCTCTCTTTGTCAGAGGGCTGTCAGCAGGTTGCTAAAGCCCTGGAAAGCTGGAAGTACCTGGGAATGTCTCCCCCAACCCCACCTCTAGCCATTAGCAAAGATCAATAGATCCTGGAGTATAAGTACTCCAGTTACCATGCCTCTGCCCAGGGTCTCCAGGGTTACCCTGTAGACTGAGCCAAAGTGGACCTCCCTCAAACTTTGCTTGATACACCCTTATTTGGCTTCATTACACTTCTCTACTCCCCTATTGGATTTCTCTATGGATGCTTCCTAACAGGCATCCTAATAATAAAGCATCCTAATAATAAAGCTTCCTAAAAGCACCTTTATATGAATCTTTTTCTCAGGATCTACTTCTAAGGAACCAAGCTAAAACAGTGTGTTTTTCTTTTATGCAAAGTAGCTCATAATGATTAGCAGATAGAGAACTGATACTGGGGGGCGCCTGGGTGTCTCAGCTGGTTAAGCGTCTGCCTTCAGTTCAGGTCATAATCCCAGGGTCCTGAGATCGAGCCCCGCATTGGGCTCTCTGCTTGGTGGGAAGCCTGCTTCTCCCTCTCCCACTCCCTCTGCTTGTGTTCCCTCTCTTGCTGTCTCTCTCTGTCAAAAAATAAAATCTTTAAAAAAAAAAAGAACTGATACTGGTATAACATGTCCATTGAGTTGGTTCATAAGTGATTTTTTTTCCAGCATGTTAATGTTCTGAAAAGTGATCAGGGTCCAGCTTTCTCATAATTGAAAACTTTAATAATATATGAAGACATCAAGAAAAAACCTGAATACACCTCCAATGATACAAAAATACATACACACGAGTTTATTTACTGTAGCACTGTCAGAAATTGCAAAATACTGGAACAACCTAAATATCCACTCATAGGAGAGTGGTTGAACAAACTATGATACATCCACAGAGTGGACTACTATGCAACAGTGAAAAAGAACGAGAAGGAGCTCTATGACCTGATGTAGAATGATTTCTAGGGCATAATCCTAGGTGAAAAAAAGCAAAGCCAGAAAGGGTATATTATGCTATCCTTCATGTAAAGGAGAGGGTAGAACAAAATACTCACAAATCTGTTCATTTGTGCAAGAGACCTACAGGAGAGGTAAACCAGAAACTAAAGAGATAGGCTACCTGTGAGGGTGAGTGGGGAAGGGACCGAGAGAAGCGGGACATGGAAATGAGGGAGCAGGGAGGAAGAACAAGTCTTTTTTAAGGCCCTGACTCCTAGCACTAGAGTAATATCTCGCACACCCTACACATACCTCCAAAATAAATAGAACATAGGGGAAACCCAAAAAAGGAATGCACACTAACAAATGACCCTAACTGCATTTCAAATGGATTACATAACCACCCTAACAGAAGTGGAGAAGAAAATACCTCATCCAAGTAACTGTGAAAAACAGTCTCTTCACCACATACTGTAAGGCTAAAAGGACAAAAACAAAAAACAAATCAAAATAAAAACAACAACAAAAAAAAACAAACAAAACCTACAAAAATGCAGTTAGGGAAATCCTAGTTAGGGAAAATGTTTCTCACAGGTGTATGGGTAGGCAATTCTGAAACTATTTTATATGTATACTAGAAGTGAATAAATAAGTAAATATACTGTCAGTAATGAGAGCTGGGTTTTTCATTATTGGAAAAAGAAGTTAAAAATACAGGAAGGAGAAAGGTAAAATGAAACCAGGGGTATAGTACTGAAATCAGAGGCATCAGTATAAACTCATAGTTTTTAAAATGTAAATACAGAGATATATGTATGTGTGTGTGTATGTATATATGTACATATGTGTATGTGTAATGAAGCATGGGTTAGTATACATATATATATTTCTAAGTTCTGTCAGCTAGGAAGACCTAAAGGAGGATCTAGAAGCAATGATATTTCAGTAGCTACAGACTTGTCTAGCATCACTGTCTTGGTTTCTAAACATTGTTCTCAAACAAAAGAAACCCAGGCGCCTTAAGAAGTAATTGATTCCAGGACTAGGCGAAGAAAAACAAAGATGACTCTGGCACATCTTATGGTATCAGAAAGTAAGGAAGTGCTAAAAAAAAAAAAAAAAAAAAATCTATAACACTACCCTTCTCAGTGTAACTGTACCTGGTTTAGAGGCTTTGAGAGCCACTACATGTTCATTCATGTTGAGCTATTTGAGGGAATCCGAGCAGGTGGGCTCTTCTCTGCCTATGTACCTATTACTTACATATATAGCTCTGTAAATGCAAAGCAGTCCTTAATGACAGACCTACAAACTGCTCCTCCTCATCTGCTTTGAGCCCTCCTCAACTAACATAACGCATACGGGTAGTGCTCTTCCTTTTTTTCATCAGAGGTAGAATGGGCTTCACATAATGGGTTTACACTAGGCCATAACTGATGGAATTGACCTACTTTAAAGATTCACCATTTTAGAGTCCTAAGGTTCAGGACTATGCCTAGGTTCAGGACTATGAGTACTTGGCTTATTTTTCATGCTCAAGAATAAAACAAGAAATGGAGAGTTAAAACCTCAAAGTAGCTGTTGTTATATTCTTTCTAATTCATTAAACATAATTTTTTTTTTCTATTTTAAAAGGCTGCTTCCTTACTTAGAATATGCTGGAGAAACCCAATACGGGTTGTCTTCAGCTGCTTTAGCATGCCGCAGAATGGCTTCCCGGGGATTGCTGTCATCAGTTTTGTCCAAAGCAATGTTCTTCACAATGTATGACGACAGAGTGCCCCCGTGGGTTCCAACCCGGCCACCACGACCTGTTTCCAAGGAAAAAACACAACTCAGAACTGGAATGAGCATGACAATATAGAAGCATACCCTGTACTTATCTGAAAAGGTTGAGAATCCCTCAGTGCTGGCTTCCAAGGTGGCAGGTGAAATGAGTAACAGAGTGAGGCCAGAGCTTCAGGTTTCCCCGATTTTTATCATTCCCTATGGAATCAAGGTGTTGAGCACTCTGGGGCTTCTTCAGATCTTGGCTTGAAGCACACAAATCTCAAGACTACTTCAGTGTCATCCCTTCAGCTTTCATTTATGATCATCACAACCAAAGCAGGAAATCAACAAACCTTAACTTCCCTATTAACATTTTTTTTAAGAGATTTTACTTATTTATTTGACAGAGAGTGACACAGCGAGAGAGGGAACACAAGCAGGGGCAGTGGGAGAGGCAGGCTCCCCACTGAGCAGGGAGCTCGATGAGGGGCTTGATCCCAGGACCCAGGCATCACGACCTGAGCCAAGGCAGACGCTCAACAACTGAGCCACCCAGGCGCCCCTCCCCATAACATTTTTAAATAAAGAGGTTTTTTGATAGGTCTTAGCTATTTAATCTACACAGTGACACCAATGCAAGGAGGAATCACAAACACTTTACCATGTTTAGGCCTTGAAGAGATCCCTCAAGCATGAACATTTGAAATTCAACTAATAAAAATAACCAATACTGGGGCACCTGGGTGGCTCAGCCGGTCAAGCGGCTGACTCTTGATTTTGGCTCAGGTCGTGATCTCGGGATTCTGGGGTGAAGCACTGAGGCAGGCCCCCAGATCAGTAGGGAGAGTCTGCCTCAGGATTCTCTCCCTCTGCCCCTCCCTGCCACTTGCACGCGTGTGCATGCTCTCTCTTTTTCTATCTCAAATAAATAAATAAATCTTAAAAAAAATTAACCTATATTTATTAGATGCCTATTTTAGCTTTAAGCAAACATATCTTAGGGCTTGCCATCTTCCAAGTACCTTGTAGGAGAAAAAACAAACAAGTTGAATAGACTGATTCACATTATTTTATGATACTGGAACTGCTCTAGTAGACAGAAAGCTCCGTAAGGGCAGGGATTTACAACCTGCTGGATCCCCAACAGCTAGTCTGGTGCCTGGTACTCAAAAATGTATGACTTTTTTTTAAAGATCTTATTAATTTATTTGTCAGAGAGAGAGAGAGACCACAGCAGGGGTGAGGCAGAGGGAGAGGGAGAAGCAGGCCTCCCGCTGAGCAGGGAGCCCTATGCGGGGCTCGATCCCAGGACCCTGGAATCATGACCTGAGCCAAAGGCAGATGCTTAACTGACTGAGCCACCCAGGCACCCCCAAAATTTATGACTTTTTAGGAAGACAAAAAAAACCCCACACACGAAGAGCCAAATTGTGCTATAAGATTAATTCTATAAATCAAGATAAAAGGAGACTAAATAAGGCAGGAAATAATTAATTGTGAAAGAATTTGTGTGGCCAGTAACTATTATAGTACTTAGAGAAGGGAGAGAGCTCTTTAGGCTGAGGTGGCTGGGGAGCTCTTTAGGAAGAGATGGATCCAATTTGAGAAAGCTCTGAAGGCAGAGGTCATTTTCAGAATGAGCAGAATGGTTTCAGAACCAAAGTACAGAAAAAGGACGATTCAGTGGGCCTTTGCAGGCAGGAGTGAAATGACAGTCGTATCAGATCAGAGGAAGAGAGAAGTGAGGTGGGATGCTCAAAAGTGGGTTAGAGTCAGACTGCCTAGAATGATTCTCTGGAAATGCAAATGGACAGTGGGGAGCTTATAAGATTTGGGGGCAGTAGCAATATGAAAGCCAGAGGAGCTGGAAATAAAAGCTGTGTAGAAGATGGACAGAGGCGGTGTGGGAAGGAAAGAGAGTGACTTCAGACAAGGTGCCTAGTTAGAAGGGCTTTTCAATAATCCAGGTAAGAATATTATTTAGGAACTTTGAGTTAGAATGGTGGCAGAGAAAATGTAAAAAAAAAAAAAAGTTAAGATAGATATGTGAAATGTTTTCAAGGCTGAAGGGGCAGGCCAAACAGATGTAAGCCCAGAACTGAGGTTCAGGATGAATGAACGAGTCAAAAGCTCCAGGCTTAGGAGCCTAGGAAAATGGAAACCACACAAGTGATAACTAGTAAAATGGGATTCCAGTTACTTTATGTGTTGTATGAGGGCCAATGCTGCCTCGCTTTCTTCTGGGGGTACCTACTTTCTTTCTTTCTTTTGGTGGTTGGGGTGGGGGGGTACCTACTTTCTTAAAAACTCTAAGGACTTTTATTCATCCTCTAGGGGAAACCTAATGTGAAACCTAATCCAGCCTGGATTCTGGTCAAAGTACCCAAATGTTGTATATGAAGCCAATATTGAGAGCAGCGGCTTTAACACTGGGTTCCAGGAGCCCTAGAGTTCCACCAAGATCACCTAAAAGGGCTCAAGTTAGAGACCGAGCAGAAAGGGGTCCAGGCTTCCTCTCTAGGTTAACACAGCAGCTCCATTTGTATCAGTTTTATGCACCTGGATTCTGCATCCTTTAAGCAAAAACTTCTGATACTAAAAAGAGAATGTTTGAAAACCACCATGTAAAATCTCTCTGGAGACAAAGCAGCAACCAGGAGCAAAGGATCTTCCCAATTCTCTACCAGTGACCCACCCCCCCCTCCACCCCCTTTGCAGGTCACAAGCTGGAGAGATCACAGTCACCTGGGCCTGCCACAGGAGGTTCGGGTTTATGCGACTTCAAGGGATCCAGTCTGTCCTTCTCCAGCTGCTTCCTTGTACTCCGTTGGCGGGGCTCACGGAACATAGGCAAGGCATGAGCTACGAGAAGTCACATTTGAAAAATTTTATTTTAATAATAACCCTTCCACCCAAAAACATAGCTGAAGCATGACTAAGTAGAAGATGAAATGGAAGTCATAATGGCAGCCTTCATCTAATAATAAAAGACAGTCTTACTGTAACCGATTAGCCAATTTTGTTTGAGACCAAGATTCATTGTTCACCTCCCCTGCAACTAATGGCGCTCAGGAAATGCTGTCAAATACTGTCACGGAAACACTGGTGAGGATCCCCATCACACGGACCATGGGTAGCAGTTAAACTTAATTTCTGTGGTTTTGAAATGAAACACTCAGTGGGACTGCTTCTTCTTTTTTTTCTTACAGGACCCAAATGTGAATGATGCAGCTTGCTTGTCAGCCCTGAAGTCTCCTCGGACACCTCACAAACACTGGAATCACTTCACACGTTCTTGAAATGTGACCACCGCTCAGGAGGAGTTGACAACACTGAGTAACTGGAAGGGAGGAACACTTCTCCCACTGAAACTGGGATAAAGTTTGCCCTGAATGCAGGGGGGTGCCTGAATCTCCTGGCATGGTGACTTGATGGGGACTTTTCCCTACTTCTATATGGTGGACAAAACAAAAGGATAAGAATCAGAGTAGTATTTGTCCAATTGCTATTGGCTGTTCACTCAACGTCAGAATTAACTTTTATAATATAAAACAGTATATGAATGTAAAAAGGAAACAGTGATATTCTGCAGGAGAGCAAGAAGGTGACCGGGGAAAAAAATTAAATAATGATATTTTTCTTGACCAAAAACTGTATCAAAATAATTTCTTTGGATCCTATTTAAAAGAGAAAACCTTTTCCCAGGGGAGTAGGGGAGCAAAGGAAACAGATTAAGAGGGGTTCAAAGGGAATTTATAACATGAATGACAGAAATGTCTAAAATACCTCAAAAACCCTTCCAGTATCCCCTCCCCCTAGCACCAGCTGGGGCCAGGACCATCTCACTCACCAGTTAAACTCGCCTGCCTTGAGTCAGGGGAGCTGAGAAACACAGCCACCCGTCACTCTGTTGGGCAACACGACACAACAGTATTTTTAGGAGGGGGAAAAATAGCTTTTCACTTCAAACGACTGGAGGAATTTAAGTAGGCCGCATGTAATTACATGAGCTAGACTGATTGTGACACCGACTTTAACACTTCTACTCTTGCAAAAAGTGTCACGGGATCTCCTTACCGATCATAAGCTCCAGGGCACTTGGTCTTAGAGGAGACCCACCACCAGGGAGAAAAACCCAGCAGTACAGCGCCCCCTGGGCTTTAGACCGAGACCCTGATAACGTCCACAGGACATCTGCTCATCACAACTGCTACTGCATCCAAGATGTCCTTCCTAGCCACTGCCTGTGAGAGGTCTGAGGCCCTGGCTCTGGGCAACACAAATCTGCCAGGCTGACAAGGTTGTGTGACAAACCCAAGAGAAGCTGCTTATTCTGGTAAGATTTCTGGTACCCCAGGTAGTTCATTTTGTATCTAAATGTCTCTGGATCTGTTGTCACAGAGTCTCAGAGGGAGCTGAAGGAGACCTTTCACCTAGTCTCCTCCCTCTCCTGATAAAGTTCAGTTGTTCAACATCACACTGCAAGTCATTGGTAGAACTGGACAAATCCAGGTCTCCTGATTCCAAGACCAGCACTCATCGTTGTTTATTCTTAGAACAGACTGTTATTCTTTAAAAGGCTGCTATGGAGTAATGCATTAGGCTCAAACAGGCTTTTCCCTTTTGGGTTGAAAGTTACATGAAATTACCCTGTCTCTGTGATGAGTCACAGAAGCTAAAGCAGTTAGCTGTTACATGACTTGCAGTCCTGTCCACATGGTATTTTGTAATATATGCCTGGACTCTGAAGACTTTTTCTGTCTCTAAAGCCATGAGATCAACACCACACAACAGGAGAAGGGAGAGAGACGATGGAGAGAGACCATGCTAACAACTTACGGGTGATGATGTAGTCCTGGGTTAGAGTCTCAGCTTGTTTTGCCTTCCGCTGGGTTTTAACCACACATAATTTTGCTCCCCTGGGGTGGGTAAAAGCACATTATTTTCTTTACTTGGTCTTCTAAACAAAAAGTTATGTCAAAAGCATTACTTCCAGGAACATACTCTGTGCACACCATCTCACCAAGTCCTTGACTTTCTAAGGGATGGCAACAGAAGGGGCCTTGGTGATAAGGGATTAAATTTATGGGAAAGCAAGTCTGTCAGTCAGTGGTCACTACTGAGTGAAAGGGTTGAAGAGGTAACCGGGCAACAGAACACTAGTTTAAAAAATCTACAGAAGTAACTTAAAATTTTAAGATCTTAGAGAGATACAAATAAAATTAACCAACCTTTTCACCCTGAAGGTCACAGGGTTCAAATTTTAGTTTATGTCCCAGATGAAAGCAACCTGGGTGGTCTACACCCCAAGTGGCATTTGTCCACATCTCAACTGTAAGAGTACAAGTGTCTGGAACTGAGTCGGCTTGGCAGTGTTGCCACGGGGCAACTGCCCAAGAATGTGTGGGATTAACCAAAAGTCTGATTAGAACATTTCACTTCTCCTTAGTAATAATGAGCTATCCCTCTCAGGAGGAGCAAATACAAATAAAAAAATTCCTTCAAGATTCCAAACACAGAAGTTTCCAAATCGGTGCTATCAAATGGGGCTCATCGTTTTCTCAAGTGAAACAGACTCTCTCTCATTCTAATTACATTAGCATTTTCAATTTCTTTATTAAAAAACAAAATCCTATTTGTTCTTAAACACAATAAAAACTTTATTTTATAGGGCAAGGGTTCCAAAGCTAGTCCACAAAGTTCCAAGGGAAGACAGGACTGTCTGTTTCTATTCAGATCCAAATTACAACAACGAGTATTCATAAATAGAGGAGGAGTTTCCTTTCCTCAAAAAGGATGTGGGATCTCAAAATAGGTTTATGGGGGACCCCAATTAATTTTGCATGTGAACTTAAATACTAGGTAACCAAGGCTTACTCTAAAGAAAGAGCTAATCAAGTACTGTACCTTAAGAGAGAAACAAAACCATCTTTTGGGGTTGTGACAAATGTTCGCCTTTGTGCCCAAAGAAAATGAAAATAATTGAGGAACTGATGGAGACTCCAGTGAAGTTTTCAGACTTCTGAAACACACTGGGATGTTTAAGTCTAGCATTTGGGGTGGGCATGGGGTCGGAGAGGAAATAATTTGTGCTGTCCCCTTGGCAGAGAACCCCCCAAATCCAAACCACTACCTGATAAAAGACCAAACAGAAAGGGAACAAAACAGACTAGCTGTTTCCATTTCCTGTAAGTGGTTAGTTCCCTGCTTTGTTAATCCCTTACATGTATCACTGCTAATGCCATGTCCAGGGTGGTATGCGAAGTGGGCAAGACTTTTTCCCCCTTTGCACTCAATATTTCAGCTAAAGAACTGCAAATCCCCAGGAAACTTTCACTTTGAATTCTGTCTGGATCAAGGGCAATATCCAAATCCTCTTTAAAGTACAATACCAGGAGTTTGAGGCTTTACTCTGTGCCAGCTGCGTTTTCTAAAAGGGTGGATCCCCATCAAAGGGGGAAATAAATAAAAGCAGGCTGGGAAAAGAAGCCCTCCCCCCAGTTGTTGTCATCCATCTAAAACAGGCAATACTTATGAAATACCTTTGGCTCTTGTTGGGGTCATAATAGACTTTAGCCAATCCATTGCCAGTTCCTACCATGATCTGGTTCAGCTTTGGATGCCACAGGCAGCGGACAACACTCTGAAAAGGAAAGGCATGGTAATCAACTAAAGACACCAAATAAAAATGGGAAAAATCCTGCTAGTACTTTGATGGCTAGTTTACTAAACTGAATACCATCCTGATGGCTACCTATAATTTTTAGGACATTTCCCCCTTAAACCATTAGGTTGTGTCCCTGAGGTTAGGTTCTATTCCATCACTTGTTATATGTGTGATACCCTTTAAAAATGAAAAAGATGCTCCTTCCTGACACTGCTCCTCTCTTTTCCTGACAACCTAGCAACCACAAAGTTAGGCTTCCCCAGCTCCATTGCCATGTGAGGCTGGCATCTTGGAATGCTAAACCCACATAACTCAATTCTGCTTACCACTGAAGCAGATTTAGATCTCAGTGTTTCATGCTTTTATACACACAATATGTCCCTCTGGACAGCAGACTGAAGCCAGGTGCTTATTGTTTTTAGTTCACAAAGATCCAAATCTCATAAAGCTTTTTCAGGAACAACACATATTTTCAGGCATTGAAAAATACCTCCCTATCTATGAGATAAACCAGCAGGATAATAGCAGAAGTAAAACCGAGATACAGCATACAAAGACTTGACATTAACCTGAATGAAAAACTATTTAAGAGAAGGTTCACTGGAAGTTATGATCCTTTGAATTCATTACTGCTAAGGAAAATAAGTGGTGCTCTGGGGTCAAAAAGAATGAATTCTCAGTGAGAACTACAACCTGTTTTTAATTTTTGTCTGCAGTAAGAGGGCCGAGGTGGGAGGTTTAGCAGGGATAGAATGAAGGGGGGAAAGATAAAGCTAAAATTGGTAGGCAGAGACACCATGTGCTAGGTTTTGCAGATCTCACTCTGATAGAACAAGTAATGAGTGGAAACACCAATTCAAGATTTATTAAAAATCATCACATGCCAAGCAATGTACAAGGACTAAGGAAAAAAGCGTACAATTAGATACTGTTATTTTAGGTTCTAATAGTAAAATGAAAATCATGAAATTCCTGCCTTCCAAATCTATCTCAGGCTGAATTTCTCTGGTTTCTTCTCCCTAACCATCCCACTCATTTGTTAAGACAGAGTATCTGTGAATCTCCTCAATCCCTTTTGATAGAAATTCTGGCTCCCACTTGACAGGCAGGAAGTATGCATATAGTTATATGGCCACAAATCCTTCTCTGAGATTCATGAGGAACTCAAGAGGAAATGAAAGAGTCTGCAGGACTTCTAATTCTTGTCTGACAATACAAGAGTGGTTCTTAAGCTCTGCACCACTGAAGACAGTTGAGATGTTCTCCTGAGAAAATTGAGTGGCTGTGTTTTCCCAGTTTGGGGGTGGGGGTAAAATTAGGTTAAAAGGGCAGGTTTTTGTTGTTTTTTTTTTTAAGATTTTATTTATTTGACAGAGACAGAGACAGCGAGAGCAGGAACACCAGCAGGGGGAGTGGGAGAGGGAGAAGCAGGCTTCCCGCTGAGCAGGGAGCCCGATGTGGGACTCGATCCCAGGACTCTGGGATCATGACCTGAGCTGAAGGCAGCCGCTTAACGACTGAGCCACCCAGGCGCCCAAAAGGGCAGGTTTTTATAATTTTTCTTAAATCTATGGTGCCTGCTACCCAGTGTCCACTAGCAAGTGCTAAAAGATGATAAAACATATAGTGGTAAGTGAATATTAACAAAAATCCTTGAAAACAGTATATCATATATGGTTTGGCTTTTGGGGGAGGGTTGTCATTTTTCACATATGCTTGTGAAACCTACTGTATAATGCATGAGTATAGAAGACATATTTCATCTTATAAAACTGTGCTTGGTTGGTAAGATGAAATTAAGGATATCAACAGTTCATGGTCTACAAAGCACAGCCTGACTTACAGGTGCTCTGCCACTGAGGTTAATTTGAGAACCATGCCTTGGCCACTGGAAATTTCCAAATGGTCATGGCCAGGTATAAGGAAACATGAGAAGAGTCACAAACTTAACTTCATAAACCCTATCTAGAATAAGTTCATCTAAGCCAATACTGGTCTCCTTCAAATCAATGCTTACATGTCATCACGCCAAGACCGCCCCATTTAAAATTGTACCCCACAACTTTCCTTACTCTGTTTTTTCATTTTTCCAAAGCATGTATCACCTTTTAACATAATATGTAATTTATTGTTAATTATGCTTATTATCTGCTTCCCTGACCTGAACATATTTTCCACATAGGCAGAGATCTTGGTGTGTTTTGGGTGGAAATGCATCCCAAATGCCTAGATTAGTGTGTGGTGCTCAATAAATGTTTGCTGTTGGAATGAATTAAAAGTAAGAGTTCACCCAAGCCTAAATGGATTGCTTTGCTAAGTGGAATTAGAGACAATTTTCAAGTTAAAATCATTACTATCTATGGAGAATAATTTTATTTCTCTAAATCATTATCATACTCAAGTATCCTACAAACAAGTAGGGTTTGTTTCTTCCTAATGTGGTCCTAAAGAGAGGGACATGCATGAGAGATAACAGTAAGAGGGGCTTTTAAGGGCCTTCAGAAATCCCAGCCACCCACAAATGGCCCCAGGACAATCTCAAGGACATAGTATTAAAGTTATTTCTCTTCCTTGGTTCTCTAGAGGTCTGGGTAAGCGGTCTAAGATTACTGGTTCTCAAATATGTTTTCAAGTGAGCAGGGTGCAGAATTGGAAAGGATCCACAATGTAGGCCTGGTAAATTCCAAGACACCCAGCCAAATAGGCAGTTTCCAGGGGCAGCAGGTTACTGTTACTCTCTCCCTCTAGGCTGAGGGTGTAAATGTTAGAGAGAGGCAACTGCCCAGGCCAACAGACCAAGGCCTGATTGCTTTCTAGGTAGTCCAAGCTCAGGGCACTGCACCTCTATTCCTGTTCACATCCTTTCCCCTCCAGAGCTCTCAGACACACACATGGCTGGTCAGCATAAAGCTCATGGAGAAGCACATTTACCCTCCTTTTCACATGGAAGCAGGGAGAATGCAAATAAGACCCCTTGAACTAAACAGTCATTCCAGAGCTCCATCCACTGTGGCGATGAGTCACCAAAGCAGCCAATGAGGGCTCTGGGAGCAGCCTAACTTAGGCAAAGGATACTTAAGGCTCAATTACCCTAAGACTGGTTATTAATCAAATACTACAGGGATTCCAAAACATGGAATGCAGAAACAGAATTCAAAGTCAAAGGTGGGTGGGCCTTTTTTGTTTATTAATATTTATTGTGTGTGTTTAGCTAACCTTTGTAAACTTTGCAGCTAATGCGGCTCCGCACTTTGTCCTGTCAAGGAAATGCATCTTACAGCAGAGAGCTGGCCATCTGCCAAGCCAAACAATCCCTGAGACAGCGGCAGGGCTGGGGAGCAAGCAGAGCTGCCACGCTGCTCACTTGTCAAACTTACACACCGGGCTTTACTTAACAACAATGCGACACGTGCCTGCTAGAAACCCAAGGAACTATCAGAAGACATATGAGCTATAACTACTTAGAAACAGTGCATTCACTCCATCAACCATCCAGCCTTCCTTTAGACTGTTCTTGAGGAGGTGCTTCTGTGGCCAGGGGTTGACACAATCGGACCTACAGATTTCCTGAGCAACGCAGCAAACGGAGGGTCCCGAGCACGCCTGAATGGAAGGACTGGAGAGGAAAATGACACAAGAGCTACCCGGATCTAAGAGAAAGCCTTCACACTGTATCATGAGATTCAAATGGCAGAAGCCCACTGTGGTGGGAAGGACTAGATTCTGAAATTAGTCTGCATATTTTAATATACTGTTTGCTTAATTAAATTAATAAAGCATTTTATTCTTACACTCATCTACTTCACCTTACCAAAACAATGTGGGTCCGCTAATGGCTTTCCCTTGCTAATTAGGCTGAACTCCATTTTAGCATGAAATTAGGTGTAGCCTTGTAAACCAAAGCCCACCTTCATTTTAGCTTTATAATTTGGCAGTGCAAAGTAACCGCAATCTGCCCCAAAGGTACTTAGCTCTAGCAGCAGCCATAAAGAGACGGTAATGGGGCTGGAGATCATAAGCAAGATGATAAGAAGGAATTACAAGACTTTAATGTACTTAACACAGAGATCTTTCTTCTCTGCAGACACCAAAGAAAAAACAGGGGTGTGGGCTGGGGAAGAAGAGAGCACTGCGTACAAACAGCAGTGTCAATATTCCCAAACAGGAATTTTGGAATTACCCCTTAGCAAAAGTAAAAAGGCCACAAAAAATTCCAAATAATTTATTTCTGTGGTTTTTCTGGTTTACTTTAAGTGAAATCATGGGAGCAAATAAAGACAGGAGAAGGAAACCAATGAGAGAAGTGAATTTATATTTTAGGACACTGTAGGAAGGGAACCACTAGGTTTCTGGAATTTTATATTATTTAAAGTAACTGAATCCTTGCAACAATACTACAAAATTAGTAATGTCATCCTCATTTCACAAAAACAAGAAACTGAGGCTTGTAAGAGGGTGGGTAACTTTCCCAAGGCCATACAGCTTATACAGAAAGGAGTTGGGATCAGTGGGGAGGTTTTCCCAACTCCAATGCTCGCTCCCTGATACCACTTAATTATGCAAAGTCCTATTTTAGAAGATGGGGAGGAAGGGATGTGGGGGATCTGAAATCATTTCCAAACCTACCTAAGCCAGAAGTAGAAATCTTAGCAAGTTTATATTAAAAGGCAGATGGTATAACTAAAATCATAAAGGAAAAGGCTCACTACTACCCAGGTCACAAATGTCACTATAAAAGAAATCAATGCCTGTATAATTTCTTAGGCGTCTGTAATGCACATATCCAAACACCACCCTTATTCTACTTTACATGCTAAAAGAAGCCTAACATCCTTCATAATTTTATATCTTAAACATGATTATGATGAAACACCATTTCCTGATCCTTCCCAGCTGCTGAGCCACACTGTAAACCAAACTCTATCTGGTTTTTTCATGTTTGTTCTTTGTCACATAGTACAAGAATGGATAAGCTACCTAGTGATTCCTTGGGAGAACAAGCACTTTTCAGATTTTTCAAATAAGGAGCCTTACACCTGTCTGTGAAGGAGACTGTCGCAGTTTTGCAGACCTGTATAGAGGCAGCCTCACGGTCATGGACATCCTCAGGAATATCCACTGCATTTGAACGGCTGTGTGTGTGCTGATTCCCAAGGCTAAGATCATAGATCAAGATATGAGTCCAAAATAAATAAAGAGAAGGCAGATGAAAACGGAAAAATACTGGAGAAAGAACTTTCTTCACATTTTCACCAGCCCAAGTTTTAGTTCACATTAAAAAAACTGCTTTCTACATTAAAATATTGAGCCAGGGAGGTAGAAGAGTAATATGAGAATTCTTTATACCTTTCTAGGCTATTTGTCCTGTCCTGCCAAAGCCATGATGTCCCCAAATTTGGATTATTCTGCAGCATGCATGGGCCATGAGGCTTGGCTTCATCCCTCTAAAGTTCAGGAAACAAACCTGGTAAATAAGCCTCAGTCTCCAATAAATAGATTCCTCAACACTCACCTGATCTCCATGGAGACTTCCCTCAAATGGAAAAAATTAAAGACATTTTCTCTGCTCTTCTAAGTACACACCTATCCTTTCTTCTTCCTCCACACCTCCTCCAACTCCAAGGAAGTTCTACCATAGGGCCAAACATGTAGCGACTGTCACTCTTTGCTGGAAATCGTCTCAATCCTCCCCCTTTCCTGCCCCAAGTAATTTTCTGATAAACCAGATAGCAGCTCAATGGTGAAAAGAAAAAAATGCCATTTTTATAAATGTAGGGGCTGCTGCAGAAAAACCAAACAAGGAGAAGAGCTGCTCTATACCTCCCATAAATATTTGATACAGATGTACAGATTATGACTTTTAAAAACTAGCACCTAATTATCAAACTAATTCCCATCAAAGCCATGGAAAATTCATTTATTAAAATCTTTTCATTTATAGCCTATGCTCTAAAATTAAGGTAATTGCTAAAGCAGCAAAAGTTTGAAACCTGGTAGTTGTTCTTGGCACTAAATGAATCACATCTGTATCTGATAATAAAAATGCCTAAAGAATTTCATCACGAGAAGAAGTTCTCAGAGAAAAATGGAAGGTCTCTTGGGTAAGAAAATTAAATACAATTTTCCTCATCTAATTCAAAACACTAAATGTTAGTTTGCTCCAATCCACTTATTTGAGAAGTATTTACAAAGGCAAAGAAAGCATAAATAATGACTGAAGAAAATCTGGTAATTATTCTTATTAGTGACAGCCTGGGAGCCGGAAACAAGCAGGCGGCTGGAAGCTGGAGTCCACAGGATGAGTGACACTGGTGGTGGATCCTACAAGGCAAATATCCCAGAGGCCCCATACCACAGTGATCCACATAAAAGCAGCACTTACTGGAGGCATAGTTCTAAAATTCTAGCAGAGCTTCCCACTGGTGGGCACAGGATGGGTTGCAGGCAATTCCTCAGGCCTGAGATGGGCATAGGGGCCCTAGAGCCTTTGGCAAATCAGCGAAGAGTACCCTTATCTGTTTATATCACACATTATCGTTATGAGCACCAGGTTGAGAAAAAGCTTGAGAACACTACCTAAGGCCTTGTCTCTCAATCTAATCTACACAGACCCAGGCCTCCTTACCCTTCTTCATTCATCAAGTTAAAGATAGCCAAGGCCATACATGAAAAAACCACAGCTAACATCATATTCAATGGTGAAAAGCTGAGAGCTTTTCCCCTAAGATCAGGAACAAGACAAAGATGTCTACTCTTACCACTTTTATTCAACATAGTACTGGAAGTCCTGGCTAAAGCAATCAGACAAGAAAAAATAAAAAAATAAAAGGCATCCACAATGTAAGGAAGAAGTAAAACTTTCACTATTTGCAGATCACATAATACTGTATATAGAAAATCCTAGGGGCGCCTGGGTGGTTCAGTCATTAAGTGTCTGCCTTCGGCTCTCGTCATGATCCCAGGGTCCTGGGATCGAGCCCCGCATCAGGCTCCCTGCTCCACGGGGAGCCTGCTTCTCCCTCTCCCACTCCCCCGCTTGTGTTCCTGCTCTCGCTATCTCTCTATCAAATAAATAAATAAAATCTTTAAAAAAAAAAGAAAAAGAAAAAGAAAATCCTAAAGACTCAACCAAGAAACTAGTAGAACTAATAAATTCAGTAAGGTCACAGGAAACAAAATCTATATACAGAAACCCATTGCATTTCTATACATTAATAATAAAGTGACAGAAAGAGAAATGAAGAAAATAATCCCATTCATAATTGTACCAAAAATAATAAAATACCTAGGAATAAACTTAACCAAAGAGGTGAACGATCTTTACTCTGAAAACTAAAGAACACTGATGAAAGAAATTGAAGATGACACAAACAAATGGAAAGATAGTCCATACTAATGGATTGGAAGAACAAACACTGTTAAAATGTCCATATTACCCAAAAGAATCTACAGATTTAGTGCAAACCCTATCAAAATACCAACAATATTCTTCACAGGACTAGAACAAATAATCTTAAAATTTGTATGGAACCACAAAAGACCTCAAATAGTCAAAGGAATCTTGAAAAAAGAAGAACAAAACAGGAGGTAACACAATCCCAGATACTAAGATATATTACCGAGCTGCACTAATCAAAACAGTATGGTACTGGCACAAAAATAGACACAGATCAATAGAACAGAATAGAGAGCCCAGAAATAAATCCACAATTATATGGTCAAATAATCTTCAACAAAGGAGTCATGATTATGCAATGGGAAAAAGTTTCTTCAACAAATGGTGCTGGGAAAACTGGACAGCTACATGCAAAAAAATGCAAATGGACCCCTTTCTCACACCATACACAAAATAAACTCAAAATGGATTAAAGACCTAAATTTAAGATCTGAAACTATAAAAATTTCTCTGTAATTTCTCTGACATTGGCCATAGCAACATTTTTCTAGATAGGCCTCCTGAGACAAGGGAAACAAAAGCAAAAAGAAACTATTAGGACTCCATCAAAATAAAAAGTTTTTACACAACAAAGGAAACTATCAACAAAACTAAATGACAACCTATTGAATGGGAGAAGATATTTGTTAATGGCACATTGGATAAAGGGGTACTATCCAAAATACATAAAGTACTTCTATAACTCAACACCCAAGAAACAATCTGATTAAAGAATGGGCAGAAAACCTGAATAGACATTTTTCAAATGTAGACATACAGATGGCCAATAGACACATGAAAACATGCTCAACATCACTCATCACCAGGAAAATGAAAACCAAAACCACAATGAAGTATCACCTCACACCTCTCAGAATGACTAAAATCAAACAGACAAGAAACAACAAGCATTGGTGAGGATGTGGAGAAAAACATACCCTTGTACACTATTGGTAGGAATGCAAACTGGTACAGCCACTGTGGAAAAGAATATGGAGGATCCTCAAAAAATTAAAAATAGAATTGCCATATCATCCAGTAATACTACTACTCAGTATTTACCAAAAAAACAAAAAAAACAAAAACAAAAACACTAATTCAAAAAGATACATGCACCCCTAACTTATTGCAGCATTATTTACAATAGCCAAATTATGGAAGTAACCCAAGTGCCCATCAACAGATGAATGGATAAAGAAGTGGAATATATATACAATGGAATATTACTCAGACATAAAAAATAATAACATCTTGCCATTTGCAACAACAGAGATGGATCCAGAGGATATAATACTAAGTAAAATAAGTCAGTCAGACAAAGGCAAATACCACGACCACAAAACAAAGGAGCAAAGAAAAAAAGAGACAAACCAAAAAACAGACTCTTAACTATAGAGAATTGATGGTTACCAGTGGGGAGGTGGGTTGGAGGATGAGTAAAATAAATAAAGGGGATTAAGAGTACACTTATAGGGGCGCCTGGGTGGCTCAGTTATTAGGCGTCTGCCTTCGGCTCAGGTCATGGTCCCAGGGTCCTGGGATGGAGCCCCGCATCGGGCTCCCTGCTTCTCGGGAAGCCTGCTTCTCCCTCTCCCACTCCCCCTGCTTGTGTTCCCTCTCTCGCTGTGTCTCTCTGTCAAATAAATAAATAAAAATATTTAATAAAAAAAAAGAGTACAGTTACAATGATGAATACTGAGTAATGTAAAGAATTGAGTCACTATATTGTACACCTGAAACTCATATAACACTGTATGTTAACTACACTGGACTTAAAATTTTAAAAAAGACAGATATGGGCATAAAGATAATAACCATAGGGGCACCTGGGTGGCTCAGTCATTAAGCGTCTGCCTTTGGCTCAGGTCATGATCCCAGGGGTCCTGGGATCGAGCCCCGCATCAGTCTCCCTGCTCTGCGGGAAGCCTGCTTCTCCCTCTCCTACTCCCCCTGCTTGTGTTCCCTCTCTCGCTGTCTCTCTCTCTGTGTCAAATAAAATCTTAAAAAAAAAAAATTAAAAAAAAAAGATAACCATAAATCCTCTGCTTATATGAATAAACAAAGCACAAGTAGATAAAGCTATTAAATCCCTAACTACAAGATAAGAAATATGCATAATTAGATCTTGGAAATCATCAGCTATGTAAAACCAAACCAAACCAAACCAAACCGTAAAAGCTGAATCTTCAAAAATGAATTATATAGGATATATATCTTAAAGCACTATTTATCTTAATATAGCACTATTTATCTTAATATAGTATGGGTAAAAATGTTTTACAAATCATACTCTTTTACTTTGCCCTTTGGGGGTCTCATAACCCCTCCTCATACATGACAAAGCATTATCTACCACTCCAAAAAAGAAAAAAAAAACTACCCTGGGATATGTGTTAATTATAGACCTCTTTCTTCCCCACACTATATATAATTGTGAAAGTCTGGCCAGAGCTCTGATAGAACAGCTGGAAAACTTGTTACTGAAGATCATTCATCAAATTCAGGTTGGGAGAGGAAAAACTGTCACAGAATATCCTCCAAGACATGAAGTCCTTCACCCTATCAGTGGGATGTCATACGGTGCTGGGGTTAGACAACAGAGCACTAGTCATCATTGCATTGGATGTTTTCACATTGTATAAAGAATAGTGTGCCATTTTGAACACCTTCAAACGTCTACAAAATCAAGTTCTCCTTTTCTGATATTTTATAAAGGAGTCAAGTATGTTTCTCCTTCAGGGCTGTATTATCTAGTGGCTAACTCTTCATCCAGTTTACCATTCATGGCAATCATATCTATACAAGGAAATACAAATAAATTTAAATACCAATTAAAAGAACACCAAACACAAGAGTATAGAGAAGGAAAAAAATGTTTCTATTTAACCAAAAAGGTAATAGTGAGTGTTGCTATTGTTTTTGCAGATCCAGAAATGGAAGCAAAACAGTAAACAGAAAACATTTCTTTGAAACTGCTAACACCAATAAGTAGCAGATGCCTTTTAATATAGCACGGTACAGGGTTAAATGCCACTAGAAAATGAGGAAACTATTACACTGAACGAGCCCTCCTTTTGGTCCTCATTCTTTTGCTTTCAATGATTTATGAAGCCTACAGCAGCATGTGATTGGCACTTCAACTCGATGTAACTCTCAAAATGAGATCATTCCAAATAGATTATCAAAGAGATAATTATAGGAAAGACATCTCACTATAGGTTTTGAATGCATTCATACAGCAAGCATTATTTCAAGGAGAGAATGGCTGAAAAGAGAGTATCAGAGAGAACAGAAATGTTGAGAAAATCTGACCCACAAGGAAATGTTAAAAAAAAAACCAAAAACTAAGTTTGGTTCTCTTGGACAAGAGAAGACTGAACAGAAACTTTGTAATAGAGGAAACAGGGGATGTTGACCAGCTGTTCTCCAACTCCATGAGGACTCGAGTAAAGGATGTGGGCTCTAAGCTTAAGAATGTGAGGCTAAAGTACAGGAAAAAAATAAAAAAGATCTGATGGTAAGGGATTTCAACAACAGGAATGAACTCTTTGGAAGGGTTGTAAAATCTTCTGTTAAAATTAAGTCTAAATTAAAAAAAAAAAGCTTTTGAGAGCCTCAAAAAAAAAATTAAGTCTAAATTTCACACAGAAGAATTAAGGCATAGTTCTCAGGTAGGCAAGGAGATGGACTCTGGAAGACAATATTGAGAAACTAAACGAAGTATGCTCGATGCCAGATGGCAGCTGATTAAGCAAAAGCCAGTAGCTCTGCCTGTGGCACAGTTACGTCAAGGGAACACACCACCAGAGTAAGGGAAGGGACTCATACCAGGATCGATGACATTATTTTATTTCCCACAATATGAATGTCCCTGCAAATGTGCAGGGATCTTAGAAGCTTCCTCTTAGGCACATCTGCTGCAATCTGTACTATTTCATTATGTATTTTCCATTACCACTGTAATTTTTTTTAGGAAGGCAGAGAGGAAGAGAGGGAGGGAGGGAAGGAGAGAAGGACAGAACAGAACTGGTCTTAGGTGAGACAGAGGAAACATTCCACTCAGTCTCTCCTTCCCAATGCAGTTATATAAGATAGAAGGCATAGAGCACCCATTTGAGGACTCTGAAAAGTAAATAGTAGTAGGTGGATTGGAGAATTAGTCCAGAATTCAGAGCATCACTGAAGCAAAAGTGAGTTTACTATTTCCCTTACTCCAGTACTTCCCCTACCCACCCCACCAAAATCTGTGATGCACAAAATATCAAAATTTTGAAAAAGACAGCTCAGTCCAACTCAGTTTCCCTTTTGCCTTAAGCACAGGGCTTGGTACAGCCCTGTTACTCTTCCCATTTTTATTTAAAATCTTGGTGTTTTATTCATCATGGATTTTTTGCATTAATTTTCCTTTTTTTATAATGTTGCATTAAAATGTCATTTATCGTGACTACTGAGTTTTTTGGCACCTCTTTAAATTTTGTACTTGAGCCTGACCCTAGTCCTGGCCCTGCCTCAACCTACATCTCCCTCTATTACATAAAATTTAGCCCAAAATGGACCACTAGACCTAAATACAAAACATAAAACTTTTAGAAGAAAATCTGGGTGACCTGGGGTCAGTCAAGGAGTTCTCAGATATGACATGAAAAGCACACCCTATAAAAGAAAAAACTGATAAATTGGACTGTATCAAATTTAAAATCTTTTGTTTTGTAAAAGCCACTATTAAGAAAAAAATAAGCAACAGACCAGGAGAAAATATTTCCAGATATCCTAAAAAGAACTTGGTGTCTAGAATATATAAAAGACTCTCAAAACTTAACAATAAGAAAACAAACAACCTTAAAAATGGGCACAAAACTTGAACAGGTACTTCACCAAAGAGAATAACAATGGACAAAGAGCACATGAAGATACTCAATATCATTAGTCATTAGAAAAATGCAAATTATAGGCAAGATGGCGGAGGAGTAGGAGACCTGGATTTCGTCTCCTCTCAGGAATTCAGCTGGATAGGGGTCAAACCATTCTGAACACCTACGAACTCAACAGGACATCGAAGAAAAGAAGAGCAACAACTCTCTGAACAGAAAAGCAACCACTTTCTGGAAG
>NC_138375.1:27089995-27115184 GCF_054177405.1 Leptonychotes weddellii | reverse complement strand
TATTGAGGAGTGCACGTTCTGCATGGAGCACTGGGTGTTATGCACAAACAATGAATCATGGAACACTATATCTAAAACTAATGATGTAATGTATGGGGATTAACATAACAATAAAAAAATTAAAAAAAAAAGAAAAATGCAAATTATAACTGTGATGAGAAATACCATTCCATACCTATTAGAATGTATAAAATAAAAAATGTCCACAACACAAACTGTTGGTGAGGATATGGAGCAAGTGGAAAACAAATACATCATTGGTGGAAATGCAAAATGGTACTGTTACTCTGAAGAATGGCTTGGTATTTTCTTATAAAAATAATCACATACTCAATGTATGACCCAGCAAGTCTACTCTTAGGTATTTACAGAAATGAAAACTTCTGTTCACACAAAAACTTATATATGAATGCTTATGGCAGCTCTATCCATAATCTCTAAAAACTGGAAACAATCAAATATCCTGTAATAAGATAAACTGGGCTATAACCACAAAGAGTACTACTCAGCAATAAAATGTAACAAACTGTTGATACACACCATAACCTGGATGAGTCTCAAAAGCATTCTGCTAAAAGAAGTTGATCTATATGTTGGCTAACTGAAAATAATAATAATAATAATAATAATAATAATAATAATAATAATAATAAAGTTGATCTAAAAAGGTTACATGTTGTATGAGTGCATTTAGACGACATTCTTGAAAAGCCAGCACTATAGTGGAGACCAGTGAATGCTAGGGATTAGGAATGGGGGGCAGGGAAGAGGTGAGAGTGTGGCTACAGAGGGACAGCACAAAGGAGTTTTTGGGGGGTGATGGAACTGTTCTGTATCCTGATTGTATTGATAGTGGCTACATAAATCCATACATGTTTTAAAAATCACAGAACTGTATACTTTTTAAAAAGATAAATTTTACTGTATCATTTTCAAAATCAAATAACAAAGAATCAGCACTAAACTGGTTCTTATCATTTTCCTTACTTAAAACATTTAAAGACTTGATAAAGCAGATATTACCATGAAATCAGTGGTTTTTTCTCTATTTGCTCGGGCCTACGGATGAGACAATGGACTCTGAGAAACAAACTGAGGGTTCTAGAGGGGTTCTTCCAATCCTGAGAACTACTGTCCTGGAACACCCAAAACATGATAGCTTTACACTTAGTAATTGAGAAGTAATTTAATCAAGTCTTACTGATACCAGCCCCCCTCAGACATTGTAAAGTTAACAGCTAACTTATTAGGGGACTCTAGCTGAGGTCCAGGTACTGTTTAAATTGAAGTCTGATAAGTAATCCCAAGAAAGAATTTAGTAATCCAAACCATGAAAGCAGCAATAATGCAATACTGTTTTTCATCATAGCCCAATGCCATATCTTTTCTTCAGTGATTAAAGAAAATACTCCTACAGAAAGGAGTAGTGGCTGATCACTGTGCCTCTTGACAGTAAAACACTGTCCCAATAGCCATGCTGGAAGTTAGCTCTTGACTTTGAAAAGGTAGTGCTAAAGAAAGAACCATGTAACTGCTGTCCTGGCATATTTACACTAAAACTCCATCATCTTCTACTTCCAAGGTTTTTTTTTTAATTCAATAGCCAATATATAGTACATCATTAATTTTTGATATAGTGTTCCATGATTCATTAGTTGTGTATAACACCCAGTACTCACTCATCACATCACGTGCCCTTCTTAATGCCCATCACCCAGTTACCCCATCCCCCCACCTACCTCCCTTTCCACAACCCTCAGTTCGTTTCCCGGAGTCAAGAGTCTCTTGGGTTTGTCTCCCTCTCTGATTTCTTCCCATTCGGTCTTCCCTCCCTTCCCCTATGATCCTCTGCACTATTTCTTATATTCCACATATGGGTGAAACCATATAATTGTCTTTCTCTGATTGACTTACTTCACTTAGCATAATCCCCTCTAGTTCCATACATGTTGATGTAAATGGTAGGTATTCATCCTTTCTGATGGCAGAGTAATATTCCATTGTAGATATGAACCACATCTTCTTTAAGCATTCATTTGTTGAAAGACATTTCGGCTCCTTCCACAGTTTGGCTATTTTGGACATTGCTGCTATGAACACTGGGGTGCAGGTGCCCCTTCTTTTCACTACATCTGTATTTCTGGGGTAAATACCAGTAGTGCAATTGCTGGGTTGTAGGGTAGCTCTATTTTTAACTTCTGGAGGAACCTCCATACTGTTTTCCAGAGTGGCTGCACCAGCTTGCATTCCCACCAACAGTGTAAGAGGGTTCCCCTTTCTCCGCATCCTCGCCAACATTTGTTGCTCCCTGTTTTGTTAATTTTAGCCATTCTAACTGGTGCAAGGTGGTATCTCATTGTGGTTTTGATTTGTATTTCCCTGATGCCAAGTCATGTGGAACATTTTTTCATGTGTCTGTTGGGCATCTGGATGTCTTCTTTGGAGAAATGTGTGTTCATGTCTTCTGCCCATTTCTTGACTGGATTATTTGTCTTTTGGGTGTTGAGTTTGGTAAGTTCTTTATAGATTTTGGATATCAGCCCTTTATCTGTTATGTCATTTGCAAATATCTTCTCCCATTCTGCGGGTTGCCTTTTAGTTTTGTTGACTGTTTCCTTTGCCGTGCAGAGGCTTTTTATCTTGACAAAGTCCCAAAAGTTCATTTTTGCTTTTGTTTCCCTTGCCTTTAGAGATGTGTCTTGCAAGAAGTTGTTGTGGCCAAGGTCGAAGAGGTTACTGCCTGTGTTCTCTAGGATTCTGATGGATTCCTGTCTCACATTTAGGTCTTTCATCCATTTTGAGTTTATCTTTGTGTATGGCGTAAGAGAATGGTCCAGTTTCATTCTTTTGCATGTGGCTGTCCAATTTTCCCAACACCATTTATTGGAGAGACTGTCTTTTTTTCCATTGGATATTCCTTCCTACTTTGTCGAAGATTAGTTGACCATAGAGTTGAGGGTCCATTTCTGGGCTCTCTATTCTGTTCCATTGATCCATGTGTCTGTTTCTGTGCCAGTACCATGCTGTCTTGATGATCACAGCTTTGTAATATAGCTTGAGGTCAGGCATTGTGATGCCCCAGCTTTGGTTTTCTTTTTCAAAATACCCCTGGCTATATGGAGTCTTTTATGGTTCCATACAAATTTTAGGATTGTTTGCAATCCCTATCAAAACGCCATCGACATTTTTCACAGAGCTAGAACAAACAATACTCCTGAGTTTTTCATCAAATATTTATACATCTCGGAAGACCAGGAAACAAGGCAGTGCTCATGTACCTTGCCTTTCTGTTCCCAATGAGCAAATGCTCTAAATACCTATGTTGAATATACTGTCTTATCACTTGGTCATGGGAAAATATACCAATTTTAGTAAGTACAAATAGTTAATCAGTATCCATCTAGAATCTGCATTAATCTTCTCAAGAAAGTGAATTACAGCAAAACTTCATTAAGCTGATGCTGCTTTATCCAAGATAATACATAATTCAAAGCAACTGCTATTCCCTAGTCAACTAGCTGCCTGATTGCTCTTTAATAAAAATCAGATAATGGAAAGCTAAACTCAAAGTCTATTTTTTCCATCCCCTAGACTTCATATTGAGAAGGTTTCACTATATTTTAGAAGGCAGATAAATGCCAAATATAGTCTTTCTTTCGAGTTTATTTTCAGTTGGCATTTGCACTGCCAATAGCTCAAGTTCCCTCTGTGTCCTATTCCTTGTACAATCCCGACTGGGCAAAGACACTGCTGGACTCCTTTACTTCCAGAAAACTTTTAAAGAGGTGGAACCTTATATCAGTGACACAGATCATTAGTCTATTCCCAGGATGATACAGAAGAAGAGGTGAGTTCCTCAACTCTTCAGAGACAAGCTTTCACAAGCACAGCTTCATTAATTTGTTTGAAGTGAATTTCCAGAGTTGTTCTATCAAGACTCATATGTAAGAACAAAGACACCTTCCAAAACCAATTCTGAGGACGTCTGGAATATCCATTAATTTGAATGACCTTTCTGCTCTCTTACATATGTACAAATAATGGAGGATGATTGTAGTATGAATGATCAGCATGTCCCTTACACTCATAAATTAAGATAAATAGCTAGTTTTGTGAAGAGTCCATTATTTATGGCCTTATTATACTCATTTCTTCTTTCCCTTCAATCTCTTTGGATTTAAAATATCAGTATACTCTCCTAATAAAAACACAAAAACTTTTTATGTGATACTTCATTGTATGATATATGTCATTCTTTAGGTTACCAAATAGAGCAATTTTCTTGGACATCAAAATGTATTAATTTAAATGTCATATCTGAGAATAATCTATGGGTGATATGATTAGATATGATATTTACTTTCTTAATGATCTTTTCTATGTTGACAGTTTTTTAGATTTAATATGTACTACTTTTATAATCAGAAAAATACAATTAAATCAGAAAAAGACAATTAAAATACCAAAAGCAGTCTAGTTGAAAACCTAATAAATGAATAAAATAAAGCAGTCTAGTTGAAAATATCAAAGCAAATTTCCCTTCCCTTCCCTTCTGCGGCTATATACCAGATCAGTTGTACTAGATCTATAGCTATGTTTTGTAAATAAAGGTTTGATTTTTTTTCTTTCTATTCCTCACTTTGTTCAGTCAGTGTTTGCAGAAACAAAGGTCCCTCACCAAAGTACATAAGCTAACAAACAAATCAGAAGAGTAGTCAGGATCAAGTGTGAGATTTCTAGCTTTTTTCCTTTCTACTTTTTTTTCCCTCTTTACCCAAGGGAACACCTGCTATTTCTTTTAAATTATTGCCAAAAGCAGCTGAGGTGAAGAGGCCACCATCTTAAATAATATCAGGTCAAAAAACTTTATTCCATTACACTTGGGTTAAAGAATATAAATGGTAATATGCTAGTATAATTGCATAAACCATGTCCTTTGATTTATATTAGTGAAAAAGGCAAGTCTGTTAGTCATTTTATAACAAATTATAGTTTGATGAAAAATTACGAAGCTAATAGTAGTTCATAACGTTATTTCAGGTCCTCTCCAGAATAATTAGAACTCTGAAAAGGTCTGAATATGTCTGTGTTTCTTCTAAACATAAATATTTTTTAAAAAACTGATACATCGGGCACTTGGGTGGCTCAGTTGGTTAAGCGACTGCCTTCGGCTCAGGTCATGATCCTGGAGTCCTGGGATCGAGTCCCGTACTGGGCTCCCTGCTCAGCGGGGAGTCTGCTTCTCTCTCTGACTCTCCCCCCTCTCATGCTCTCTTTCTCATTCTCTCCCCCAAGTGAATAAATAAAATCTTTTAAAAAATAAATAAATAAAATAAAAAAATAATAATTGATACATCATCTCCAAATTGTATTTTATCCATTCTTTCTCTCCTATACTTTCATCACACAAAATAGAGTAATGGTAGCTTTTTATACAATATACAAAAGCTTAGGGTCCCATCTTACACAAAAACTAAAGTGATTTGTAAACTCAAGATTCAAGTTATATTCTGGAATTTATCTTAGAAAAGAGGCTAAGCACACTACTCAAATCATAAAAAAATTAGATGACAACTGAGAAATATGCTGTTTTTTTCAATTGAGGGAATACAATTGGACGACAAAGAAACATCTAAAAATAATACCAGCAGAATTGTAAAATGTGTATGAACATTATACTATAAAAATGGTAAATGTTAAAGAAACATTTGTCAACTCCTAGTGAAGAGAGTCTCTACACTGAAGAGAAAAAAATTTTCAGAGCATATAACAACACAGAGAATGGAATTAAAACCAGTTTTTCCTTTAAGTTTCTTTCAAAAATAAATGGGAAAATATTTTTAAATTTTTATTTTATATTTTTGAAAGTTATTTATTGTGAAGCTTGTAGTATAGTTTTTAGTTACTAGGCAACGGTAGAGTTTTTAATATCCCTGACTGAAAACAATGTTTGGCTCCATATACATGTGGTGCTTGGCATTCTAAAATATAACTACCTAGGGATTTATTTTATTCTAGAAGAGGGTGTGAGAATACAATCACTCATACTTTACTGAAGTAAAAGGACTCATCTAGGATAGACCTAAAGCCACCGTTGTCTGTGTCTAATCAAGCAAGCACACCACTAAATGCTGATATTAAGAATGAGATGTTGCCTTTTATGTAAATTAAAACTCAACACAGTATGTATCTTACTACAGCAGAGTGCAGTATTTCCAAAAGAAACGACTATTCTGGTTTTTAATGACAAAAATACAATAAAATAAGAGATATTTTTGGCCCTTCAAGCAAAATGTCCACCATCTTTATCCATTCCAAAGAATACATTTATTTTCTTACATTCCAAGACTTAAAACTTTAGATCAGAGGGGCATTTTAAAGTTCTTTTAACATACCATTCTACTATGTAAACAAAAACAATGCTGTCTGATATTAACAACAAAATGCAATCAAACAGATCCTAAATCAATTATTTAAAAGGCTGCTTCAAAGTGCTGTGGCACTTTTGTCCCTATTTGAAGTTTTCTCTTCATCTGTCTATTAATATGGCTCTCAAAATCTGTTTTCTGACTTTTCTAAGACAGTTCAATAGAAGGTATATTCCATTTACTTAATGACCGTTCTCCTTTGCTTGCTTCTCTTCATTTGCTCATCCCTTAAACGTTCAGGTTTCCTAGGGCTCATGTTCTCCATCCTTTGTGCCCTTTTCTTAAACTAATCAGCAACCAACATTTCAACTATAAACTGTAAATATTTCTCCCAAAACTGTGTCTTCTTTCTCTTAAGCACCAAACTCACTTATCTATCTGCCTACTATCTCCATCCAGAGGCCATGCAGGTATTCAAGCTCAACATATCAACAACAATGCACTGTGTTTCTTCCAAAATCTGCTTTTTTCCTTTCTTTTTCTTTTTTTAATCTTGGGGAACACTGGCCCAGCCTCTCAAGTAATAAACCTCAGCCTTCGTACACAACACCAAATCTTGTAAATCTAACCTTCACACTTCAATAAAAATTATGTTCTAAAGCCTAAATCGGACTGTGCCATTCCCTTGCTTTAACAAACACACACACAAACAAAAAACAGAAGATAAAGTCACCTTCTTATTATGGTATACAAGATCAGTTTACCTTTCCATCTCTAGATACTTCTCTCCTGCCTCACTCTCCAAAGACATACCTGTGCTGTACAGTATGCATTACATGGACTTGCCAAGTATACCATTCACTCATTCAACAAATATGTGTCAGGCACTGTTCTAAGCACTGAGGAGATCACAGTGAACACAACAGACAAAGTTCCTGCTCTAGTGGGCTTACATCCTGGTGCAAGAAAACAGACAACAAACATAACAGATGCAATGGCAGTAAGCACTATGGAGGAAAAGATCTAGCTAGAAAAGCAACTCAGAGCAACAAAGCAAACAGCATGTTCTATACACTACAAAAACATAGGGTGTCTTAAAAGTGCAATTTTATTTAGGTTTCAATTTTAATTATAATTTAAAACCATAACACCATGAGTAATACTGAAATGTATTGTCATTGAGAGGCATAACAGAACACAGCTTACTTCTGGAACAACCAATTATAATAATTTTATTTTCGAGATTAAAGTTGATAGAGTCAAGAATGTTTTTCTTTGATTCTAGTGTTTAAGTTGGCTCTTGGATGCACCCCCAAAAAATTATTAGTAGTGCTGGCACATTTCAAATTACATCATGAGATTAGAATCTATAAAACTTAAGTACTCATCTAGAATTAGTCTCATTGTTATTTATTTCATTGTCTTTAACTATACCACGGTTTCAAATTTAGGGCCTACAAATTAAGACTCCACAGTAATACTAGAACATTAGAGACAGGAGCTTTTGACTAGTGACTTAAAAACAGTTGTTCAATTGTCTGAATCATGTAAGTACATAATATGTCCCAACTGTTTACAAAGAGCTGAAACAACTGGAGAAGTCTACAGAAGGGCGCTGTTTAAGATATAGGATATTACTAAAGGCTTTGACAGTGAGCCAAAGAAAATTTACACAGACATTAATCAGTTTCATACTCAGAAAATAACAATGATTTACCTTACCTTCTAAATGCTAATACATACTCTAAAAGACTACAAAGGAATTCAGATTTTCCTCTGGGAAACTTCACTATTACTGTATTACAGTCTCAGGAAAGGAATGACTGAATCAGTGAATCAATTCATGCATGCATGCTGTTTTAGTGCTTACAGTGCTTATATAAATATGTAAAGAAAACTAATGGGTTTTTTTAGATGCAGAAGTTAACTGTGAAATGTTTTAAACTTCCAAATAACTAAACAGAAATTAAGCTCAGTGGAAGCCTCAATGACAACTCTGGCAAGCAGAATTCTGTCAAAGTTTTCAAGGTTTAGGAAACAATGATACAATTCATCACTTTCTGAAGGCATAATTTTCACTTCTGTCCACAATCCCTGAATCTTCACAAACATGCGCCCTATGGGACACTTCTTTCTGTATCCTACGTGATGATCAGCTTCTGCTTTCCTCAAACTGGTTGGCAGAGGGGCAAATGTCCCCGGCCCAGCTGAAATTCTGACTGAAGCGTGGGCCCATGGGAAATACTGGGTCAGAGGAAGGGAAAGTGTAGATCAGCCAGTCTGCAAGATACTAGTAATTCCTGTGTTAGTAAAAAAAAGTAGCTACCATTGCACCATAGGGGCCAGGACTTATGTTCTATTTAAAAACTAAAACCAAAACAAAAGATGACTAAGAGGCAAACCTCACTTCATTCTCAAGGCTGAGAAGAGAAGAATTTACATACCGCATCCGTGATGTCTATTTCATACACCCTTTGGAAAGTCCTGCGCTCAAAGAAAACAAGTTTGCCGCTGCCACATCCCCTTTGAACAGATGTCCCGGTGACTATGAGTTTATCATCTGGACTGAAACAGCAGTCCGTCCTACAGACAAAAACAGTGTGTAAGCATAAGCTTATGACCCTACAGCAATGAGTTAAATAAAATATAAACAACACCACTATAACAAGAGGTGACTCTTATAGAGGGCTCACAGTAAGTCAAGCACTTATATTAGTTTGCTTAATCTTCACAATAATCCTATGGGGTAGACATTATTATCCCCATTTTACTGATGAGGAAACTGAGGCAGAGAGAGATTAAAGAAACCCTGGCCAAGATCACAAAAGTAGCGCAGCTGGGATTTGAACTCAGGCAGTCTGATTGCAGAATCTATGCTTCTAACTTCTACACACTATATTTTTTAATGTATAGGAAGTGTGGGAAAAACTCAAGATAGACCTTGACGGTGCTATAGACAAATAGACATTGTATGACTAATGTCTAAGTAGTGATAATTTTGTCCAGTTTTGGAATTATTTTTTACCACCACTAGCCACCACCCCCAAATAATTTGAGTTTTATCAAGTCAAGGACCATGAAATGAGGAACAGGTTGAACTGCTGGAACCTAACTGATGGCTATGATTCAAGAGCCCTTGTTATTAGAGATCTGGCCACCTGGTTGTGAATAATCTAAGACATGATCCAAAGAAGTTATGTAGTTAGCATAGCTTGCAGCAGGCATAATAGCTCAAAAAATTCTCATCAGCTATAAATTCATGTTTGTTTGTCCATCTGTTGGTTTTAACAGATAAATGCCATGGGCAACAGACCGTGCTAGAGTCAGTGCTCTGCTATTACACAGTTTCCTCCATTTGACGCTTCCATCACCTTCACGCTCTCCCTGTTGGTCATTATTTAACACAGATGTGAAATTTTATTTCTACAAAAATAGAAAGTTTTACTTAGGCACCAACTGTAGGACTTAAAAGTTCAAATCCCACCTCAGTTGCCTTAGAAAAATCTTTAAATGCTTCAGTTGTCAACTTAATAGAATGAAGATAATGGTGTTCAGCTACCTAGAACAAGATACTCTGAACAAGTGAAGTATACTGAATTATTGACTGTAATGATGATAAGAAAAACTTGAGAAAATGAGATATAGTAATGCTCAGTAACTATGAAATATTGCTTTGATGGAATGGGGTTCAAATTTTAAAAGACAACAAATACGCAGGCCTACCCTGTCATTTATACATATTAAAAGAACAATTCAATCTCTTAAAATATTTTTACTATCCCAAGACCTATGTGTGTATACACACAGAGAAACACATGAACATATATGATTTCAACTTCAAAAAAATTTTATGGTCTGAAGAGTGTGCAAATAAAAGGGAAAAATAAAATGTATCTTTCAAAAAACAGATTTCAAATACTCTTCCTGTCCCTTTTTAAAAGACACATAACATAAATTAAAGTGAAGAAATTTCTTTTCCATTCTCTTACATTTATCAATTTAAAATACGCTACTTACATTGGAAACAAGGTAGGAAGACCCGAGGCTGAAAAAAGTGGTTTATTAAACTGTCGGATGTCCCATAATTTCAATGTATCATCACCTGATAGAGGAATGAAAAAGAAAAAAAAAGAAAGTGAATTGTGCAAAAAACTAGTTCTAAGTTTAGAGTTTGCTAAACTTAGTGTATAACTATAGGAAAGAAGGAAAGAAGGAGAGAAGGAAGGGGAAAGAAAGATGCACATAAGTGTATTTTACTGTTTTAACTGGGCAGTTTGAATGTAGTGGATGTGAGAACAGTAGAAAAATTTATGATAATGAACTGGCCTTCTAGAAATAAATTTTCACACTGATGTAGCATCTGTAGGCTAGAAGGAACCCTGGAGAATCTACTCTAAGGAGTGATTAGACAGCAGCTGGTAGTCCCCCGATGGTATAGTTGAGCATAACCGGCCTTCTTAAGAAGATATTATTTTAACAACCATCAGGACTGAAAATAGTTCAGTTCACAACAGACTCTTTCTCCCACTGGTGCGTAGATGAAGCTATCCATTAACATTAATGAGACTGAGCCATGTGATTCCCTTCCCTCCAGTGTAACTCTACCTGCGGCTATCATTCTTCATGTTGCCGGAAAGTACAGCTTTTCCAAAAGCTCTTTAAAGTATAATGAATATTCTTCTAAGAATCGCTTTTTTTCTATTTCTATAGGGCTACTAACTAATATTCCTGACCAGAATGAAAGCCAAAACTCATATAAGTAATGTCTTTGCTGTTCTTGCTCCCCAGCGTCCACAGCTGAGACCTGCCTCAACCCCTTGGGTCCAATAAAGAATCAGTATCAGGTGCAAGTGAGGTGAGTGGAGATTTCAGTAAAAATCTCCATTCTCTCCCAAGCGACCCTTCCTCTGAAACCCAACTTTTGGCAGGTGCACTAATCCACAACTGGCTGGACTGGGGACCTGCTTAAAATGGAAAGACTCTGTAAGACTCACCTTTTTTTGGCTTTTAGTCTTAAAAAAAAGATTACATATCCTCATAATTCTCAAACAATAAGAAAACATTAATCTGCATTAAACAGTTTAGCTAACCTGACAGGTTCTGGAGCTAGCAGGAGTACCTTACAACACCTGGGGACTCTGCTGAATAGACTTCTATCTGCCATATTCTATACATCCAGGAAGAAAAATGATGGAATACAGTATATGTACTCTGTTGGAGACATGTTACCCAACAGTTATTATAGGATGGAAAGGGAAGGTAAGAATTGTCACCAAAATGGCTTTGACTGAACTGAAGTTAGTCCTATACTTCTAGTAATTATCAGCTGGTCTGGGGCTGGCCTGTTTTAGAATCCTCTGAGAGGAATTTTCAAACTATGCTTCCCACTTATTCCTCTCTTGTCTCCCCACTCCACACTGGAGATTTGGGTTCACCATTCTAAAGCTGCAAGAGTAAATGTGAGAATTTCTAAGTGAAACATTTATCATTTGAAAAACTTTCTCAAAAGATTCAGATACATACTTGGGGTAAGAACCACTATTTTTAAGTAAAGAGTATATATAGTCTTAATTAAGAGTCATCTCTTGGGGCGCCTGGGTGGCTCCGTCATTAAGCGTCTGCCTTCGACTCAGGTCATGATCCCAGGATGCTGGGATCGAGCCCCACATCGGGCTCTCTGCTCCGTGGGAAGCCTGCTTCTCCCTCTCCCACTCCCCCTGCTTGTGTTCCCTCTCTCGCTGTGTGTCTCTCTCTGTCAAATAAATAAATAAAATCTTTAAAAAAAAAAAAAAAAAAAGAGTCATCTCAGCACTCAAATAGGTTAGAATTGATGGACCAAAATACTATTTTATACAGACCCCCCCCTTTTCCATATATACCATAAATAGAAAATACATGTGCTTTGATGTTTTACAATTATGTAAGTGAGGGTAGTTTGGATATAACAGACAAGGCTTCCTCAGAGGAAAGAGAATCTGATGCAGTTCCCAAGGTACAGACATGGAATAGCTGAACTGAGCAAAAGCTGGGCCAAGTCTCTCCATCTCCTCCTCACTCCTACTACCCTCTACACCAGGTTGCACATTCTTTCAGGAAAGGAACACTGTCTATGATGTTCACAGTTTAGACCCAGCACCTAGCACAATGCTTGCTCAGAGTAGTTGCTCAACATAGAGCAGCTGAGTGAGTGAATGGCCAAATGTAGTGTTGCTAGATTAACATGGCCTACAGAATAAAAACTAAATCCTTTATGTGATACTTAAAGCCATCTGTAATGGCTCCAATCTACTTACTCTACTGTTTCTTTTCCCTCCCCACAAATAGGCCTACAGGAAGATCCTCAGTCATGCCCCATACTTCCCGTAATGCTCTGCTCATAAGCTGCCCTTACTATTCTCTTGTTTCCTTCTGTCAACACTTAGCTCATCCATGTGAGAAAGATTCAGCAAGAAACCCATATTCAACCTCATGAATATGGGTAAATAAACATAATATGGCCATACAGAACTATGTAGCCATTTAAAAACTAACATTCAGGTACACAACTTTTTTTTTTTTAACTGAATTGAGGTACAGTGTTCAAACTGAAAAAAAAAAATCAATGGTAAGCCAACAGAAGAGTCTAAATTATAAAATGATATAGGAAAAATGTAGAACATCATCTACAAAATTCCATAAGTTAGAGGCAAAAGTCATCCTTGGAGGCTTCAAATTCTGATGGAATTTGAAGCTAAAATAAAAACTTAGGCCAAAAAGTACATATTTTCTAAATTTTATTTGATACCTTTTAAGAAAACAATACTGCCAAGTCAGAAATGCATTTTAATGGGAAAAAAAAAAAAAGACTGGCAAAGGTGCACTAAACAAAGCACAGCTAGCTTTACTGTTAGGATATTAGTGTAACATTTGTTAGAGTTAATGATGATCATTTTTAAATACAGAAACACATCCAAAAGAAAGTTTTTAACCTACCTCCACGAGAGGCAAGGACATTACCATCATAGGAAAAAGCCACACAAGAAGTGTCTGTGCCTGGGTCATGAGCCTGTTTATAGTGGAATTTAGGATGAACCTGTTTGCAAAGACAAGCAAAGTGTTAACATCTCATCTGAATTCCAATGAGAACATTTTTGTGGCAAGGGTATTTTACTTTATCATCCAGAAAATGATATATGTAAAATATGAATTTTACTTGGCTATAGTTTTCTTTATTCTGGAAAATAATTCAAAAGATTTCTAAAAACATCCATTTGCTTTAATAATAAGAGATTAAGTCCCCTTTTTCAGACTACCTTAGCAAGCACTGAGCAACACAAGACTAACACAGTATTTAGTTCTTACCGCATAAAGTTATTGGGACCACTTCCTATCGTAAATACGAATAAAATAAAAATGAAAAATATGAATAAAGATTACAAATGAACATATTATTTATTAAATAAAAAATATCATTGTAGCGGTGCCTGGCTGGCTCAGTCAGTAAAGCGTGTGACTCTTGATCTCAGCATTGTGCGTTCAAGCCCCACGCTGGGCACGGTGCCTACTTTAAAATATATATACATGTATATCATTGTATTCCTAGTATATGCCAGACACTGTGCATGTGGTTGTAGGTCTTGAACGCTCTTTAATGTGCCTGGAGGATAATGTTGTTATGGAGGAGGAAGAGGGGAAGAACTAACCCTGACACAATGCTAATCATACCCTATGTACTTTACTCTTTACTATCTTGCCTACTTAATTCTCTCAATCACTCTACAAGTTAGGCTCTCCTATTATCATCTGCATTTTACAGATTAGGAAACTGAACCACAAAGACTTCAGTACCTGAGTTAAGGTCACAGAACTAGTAAGTGGTACAGCTGGGTATTTGAACCAAAAGGCCCACTCTTTTTTTTTTTTTTTTAAAGATTTTATTTATTTATTTGAGAGAGAGAGAATGAGAGACAGAGAGCACGAGAGGGAGGAGGGTCAGAGGGAGAAGCAGACTCCCCGCCGAGCAGGGAGCCCAATGCGGGACTCGATCCCGGGACTCCAGGATCATGATCCGAGCCGAAGGCAGTCGCTTAACTGACTGAGCCACCCAGGCGCCCCCAAAAGGCCCACTCTTAAACACTACACTATACTCCTTCTCTAGTGATGTATGTTAATAGTATTTTTACTTCTAATGTTGCTTCTTCACAGTTAATGACTTATAAAAGTAACTCTACTTACTAATCTTGTCACTCAGTTATGATTCAGTAACTAGCACAGGATACTAGGGAGTGAATTGTCCCAGCCCCACCAGGCTGGATAATTCCAGTGAATGGACAAGGCACACTGCTAGTGATTAAGAGCACGTAGGTCTCGGGCACCTGGGTGGCTCAGTCGTTGGGTGTCTGCCTTCGGCTCAGGTCATGATCCCAGGGTCCTGGGATCGAGTCCCACATCGGGCTCCCTGCTCGGCAGGAAGCCTGCTTCTCCCTCTCCCACTCCCCCTGCTTGTGTTCCTGCTCTCGCTATCTCTCTGTCAAATAAATAAATAAAAATCTTAAAAAAAAAAAAAAGAGCATGTAGGTCTCTCGTGGGAGCCACAGGGATAGGAATACAAGTGACTCCATCTCCTTAGGTCTTACGCCAACCGTAACAATCATGAGTCACAAAACAGAGCTCATGTCTGTTAGCCTCCCACCAATATCCCTGACACCCTGTCAGTGAGCTTCCACCTAAAAGCTTCCAGTAATGAGGAGCACCTCGTTAACTCACAAAAGCAGGCTGGGTTTTTTGGTGTTTTTTTTTTTTTTAAGATTTTTTATTTATTTATTTGACAGAGAGAGAGAGATAGCGAGAGCAGGAACACAAGCAGGGGGAGTGGAAGAGGGAGAAGCAGGCTTCCCGCCGAGCAGGGAGCCCGATGCGGGGCTCGATCCCAGGACCCTGGGATCATGACCTAAGCTGAAGGCAGACACTTAACGACTGAGCTATCCAGGCGCCCCTGGTTTTTGTTTTTAATAATTTGTATAGCTTGACTTAAATTTGTCCTTTCTCTTCCTCTGATAGTCTTAGAAATTTGTATTAAACATGGTGCTCATGCTTCCACCTTTCATGGGTACAAATAATTTACTGATTCAACTTTTCTTTTAATTGTGCATCAAGACACAAGGTTAAACAGGGAAACACAATGTGCCAAGATAAACATGATAAACAAGATAAACATGGCTTTTCTCCCTAGAGAATTGACAGTCTCCTGAAAGAATATGGGTAAGCGTAAGAAGTGACAAGTGGTACAGTGGGGACGTGAAGAGTAGTAAGTGAGCACTGAAGAGAGGTGCCTAATCCAAACCTGAGAATGGGGGGCGGGGGAGGAGAGAGGGGCAAAAAGAAATCCTGAGACCCAGTGGATGAAAGTACGAGTTAGCAGATGAAGGAGCAGGATGCAGAGATAAGAATGAGTATTCCAGTCGCAGGGTACTGTGTTGTAGTAGGCAGAATTTTGACCCCCATGATCTCCATCCCCTGGTGCCATGACCATAAACATGTCACTCTACATGGCAAAAGGGACTCTGCAGGTATAACTAAGGTTACTAACTAGTTAACCTTAAAAGAGGGAGATTATCCTGGATTATCCAGGTGGGGCTGAAGTAGTCACATGAGACCCTGAAAGCAGAACTTTCTCCTGGCTGAGGACAGAAGAGGAAGCCACAGAGACAAGACAGAGAGTAAGTCAGAGAGACTGGAAGAATCTGAAGTGTTTGAAATGCCACTGCTGACTCTAAAGATGTGTCAAGGAAATGGGGATCTGAATGCTGCCAATAACCAGTGCGTTTGAAAGAGGACCCTTAGCCCCTGATGACAGCCACAGCCTTGGCCAACAGTTTGATTATAGCTTGATGAGACCCTAAGAAGAGAATCCCATCACACCATGCCAGACATCTTACCTACAGAAATTGTGAAATAATAAATTGGGTGTTTTTTTAAGGCACTAAATTAGTGGTAATTTGTTATGAAGCAACAGAAAGCTAACATGTGCATAAAGGTAAAAGAGCTAGTTGCAGTCAAAGAACTAAAAGAAGCTAACCACGACTGGAGGGAAAGGAGAAGTGGGGGGGATGGTGGGAGCAGGGCCTCGATCACCAGGAGCCTTGTAGGCCATGGTAAGGGCTTAGATGTTATTCTGAAGGCAAAAGGGAGCTGCTTAATGGAGATTATTCAGAGGATAATGTGACTAGGTTTGCTTATTTTAAAAAGATCATTCTGAACACATGTGGAGAATAGATTGGGAATATGTGGCTCCTCAGAAAAACAAAACTCTGCTACTAAACTCAATTAGGAAAATTTGCCACTTGGTCATATTTCATCAAGTCATCAACTACTGAACTCTAAATAGAACTTCTGAAAGATACTGTATTGGTAGCAGCTTACCAAAAAGTCTGTACTTACATCTGGCCTCTCAGTGAAATTAACTTAGTTTTTTATTTGTTTTAAATGTTTTGTTTATTTTTAATGCTCATAAATATATATACACATCTAAAGAGAAGGAAGACCAGTCATTTCAGGAGCGGTAAGGCAGTGCACTACAGTAAAACTGGGCCAGGACCAGGAGATAGAAAATCTAGACTTCGCCTTAGTAAAAACTAGCAGTGTGACTGGGGACAAATTAGTCTCTCCAGATCACAAGTTTATCTGCTGTAAAATAAATGGATTGCACCAGATGATTTCTAGGGTCACTGACACCTCTGTGATTCTTAAGGAAAAGACAAAAACTAGTATATATAATATTTTATAATTTAACAAACTGATCAATATGTACTTTTTATTAATAGGACAAAACAGATTTTGAACGCCAACATTTGAACACATAAACACATACACATAAATGTGTATATATACATAGACCAGTAAAGTGGGATAAAGAACCTTAAAAGGTACAAAGGAATCATCTCATATAAACTTCAGCATGAGCCCCGTGGCAAGAGGTTTTTCCCTGTGATAATCTAATTCTCACCCTTGCTTAGAGAAGGGGTGAGATGAGGCTGTGAGTCTGCTGTTCCCTAAATTGGTCTTGCTTCCTCTTTTTACTGCCTTGGGTGGGATTCTAGGGTTTAAAGGCATACAGCCATCTGGTACTCATGCACAGAGAAAGTGCTCTGTTTCAAAACTTAAGATTCTACTGGATCTAACAGGTGACAGTATAACTATAATAAAAGGAACTGAACAGGAATAAGGGATTACGACTACAGGTGATTTTGCCTTAATCTAGTAAGAAAGAACTTTACCAAATATTCATCTGCCACACTTTAATGTCTCCTCATTTAGGTACTACTTTAAAGGGCCACTATACTGGAGGTTGGGTGTTCTGAAATTTTTACAATTCATTATTTATAATGCAAAACGTGTGAATATATGCCACAAAACAAACCCCACCTTGTCTTTCTGACTTCCCATAGTTCCTATTGCCATATCAATTTACATCTCAGTGCAGCATTCTTTTATAGTAACAAATGGCTGCATATTAATAGTTAAGATTTCAAAAGAGATTACACTCAAAATAATCTAAATCATTTCCTCTTTTAAAAGGACTAACATAATAAAATAAAATTTAAAAAAAAATAAAAAATAAATAAAAGGACCTAATAAAATAAAAAAGCAAAATGCCCTCACTTCAGATGAACAGCTCATGGATTTTATGTCATAAGTGTTCTTCAATTATTAACTTCACTTTAACCAATAATAAAAGTTTATTCTAATTAAATAAAATGATAGCCAGAGGTGATCTTAAACTTACGTAAAATATCAGCACTTGGACAGTCATGATGACAAACACCCTTACACTCCGGAAACGTCAACCTGACTGAAAACGCTTCTGGCATAACTTGGGAAATCTGAAATTGTGACTTCTCCTTTAACTGATTTTATGATCATCCTAGGCAAAGAACATCGTTCTTCAGGGAAGCTGAGATTATTAACTCCTTTATACAGGTTTCCTATTCTTAGGAGGGCCTTATGTTATGATTTGGAGAGTATCAAGTCTCACAGATTCATAGTAATGGAAAATGCAAGCACAAATGCTAGAGTTTTAAAGGCCCTCTCCTGAGATCATACCACACAAACTCCAACTGGTAAAAGGGTCGGGAGCCTCTGGCAGTACAGAACTCATTATGTTCCAAGCAACATCAGTCCATTTCTGGGTGGCTCTAACTGGGAACACTTAAACTGAGTCCAAGACTCCTTCCTAGAATTCCAATATCTACTTAGGACTCCTGGTCCTGTCTTCTGTGGCTATGCTAATTCTAGTTTTTCTTCTCTAATGCAGCCTGTAAAATTCTCAAAGAAAAGTAGGACGTCTTCCACAAAGTCTTAAATATACCCATTCCTGAAATCGTAAACATAATCCAAACATTCTGTGGTGCTACCGATGGTCACTGAGTTTACATCCAGGGTCTGGCTGCCTAGATCCCAGTATCTTCATTGTTCTAGTGTGTGTCAATCAATGCAAGAGGACTGACAGCCCTCAAAATGATCAAAACATGTTTTGTAATTAATAGAGACAGTGGAATAAGCTATTTTAAATGAGGGAATTTAAATGAGTTGCTAGGCTGAAAATAGAGAAAATTTTAATGGAAAGAATACTGGTCCTACAGCCAAGCGGACTTCACCTAAATTTTCAATCCAATACATTTTAGTTTGACCCTGGCCAAATTGCTTAATCTTTCTGTTTCTCAGTTTGTTAATTTTTAAAATAACACATCCTACACATCGTCCCACCCCTCCCCTTCTCCTCAACTCCCAAAGACACTGAGTTACATTTGACCTACTACTATATGCCTTATGTCAGTACCACACATTTATTAACTCTGGAGTAGCTACCTCTTTTCAGAAAGTTGCTGACATGCAACTGTGCTACCAGAACACAAACTCCAAGAGCAAGATGAAGCAAATGCGGGGCTCCCTAACAGATGAGGGGTACTAACATTTGACTGTCCTCTCAAATCTGTTCCTAGGACCCCCTCAATAGATAAAAAATTTCTTTCTCATGGGGAATCTATTTTCAATAACCAAGCAACTCTATATTTTCTTTCTTTTTTTTTTTTTAAAGATTTTATTTATTTATTTGAGAGAGAGAATGAGATAGAGCGAGCATGAGAGGGGGGAGGGTCAGAGGGAGAAGCAGACTCCCCGCTGAGCAGGGAGCCCGATGCGGGACTCGATCCCGGGACTCCAGGATCATGACCTGAGCCGAAGGCAGTTGCTTAACCAACTGAGCCACCCAGGCACCCGCAACTCTATATTTTCAATCACATGTTAGAGTTACTTACTATACCAGGATTAAAAATATGCCAGGATTTTTTTAAATGGCAAGATTAAGAACAGAATAAATATTGGTCTAGACTGAACATAATTCACTCCTGTTTCTCTGATTTGGGAGACCTGTAGTAAGGAGAATGAGCAGAATGTATACAAAAGAATAGGAACTTCATATGAACATGCTTTCCCATTCCCTCCTGCCACAAAGCCTTCATTTTAGTGAGGAGAAACGGACAATAACACCTCTCCAACTGATCCTGTGATATTCAGATTCATATATTGCATGAAAATATGGCATCATGATAAAAAGCACCGACGATGCAGGCAGACTGACCAGTTCAAATCCAGGCTTCACCACTTACCATCTGTATGATCTTGGGCGAACTAATCTCCCTATGCTCACCCCCCCGCCATCTATTAAATGAGAATAATAATAGTATCCACGTCAGCTGTTGGGAGAATTTAATGAGTTGATGCAAGCGTGGCACATTCCTTTGCCATATAACTTTGCTGTTCTTTTCATCAAGATGTGCCATTCACTTCTCAAAACCTGAGTTCTGCGTATGGACATGTGACTTGTTTGGGCTTACAAGACACGCAGCCATGAAAATGTGCCTGTCACATCTCCCACAGTAAAAAGCATAACTGACTGCCACTCCCCCTCCCTCTGTCACTCGGCTGGGCTTTCCAAGGGCTGCTCCCAGCCAATGACTGAGCACAGGGGATAAAGGACTCCTAAGTAGTCTGAATGAAACTTTGACATTGTGCTATAGTCTAAGAGTCTTTCTGCACAGCCCTCTTTTTTCTTTTCTTTTACTATAACATTTTTATTGAGATATAATTCATATACCATGGAATTTGCCTACTTAAAGTATGCAGTTCACTGATTTTAGTATTTCCAGAGAGTTGGGCAACCATCACCACAATCAATTTTAGTTCATTTCCATCACCTCCCAAAAGAAACCCCATAAACATTAGCAATCACTCCCCCATCTCCCCATAACCCCTCAGCCCCAAGCAACTGCTACTCTAGTTTGTCTCTGTATATTTGCCTATCTGAACATTTCATATAAATGAAATTACACAATATGCTATCTTTTGTGACTGGCTCCTTTCACTTAGCATAATGTTTCTGCGATTCATCCACAGTGTAGACATATATAAGTACTTCATTTCTTTTTATTGCAAAATAACATTCCATTGTATAAATGTATCACATTCTACTTCTCCATTCATCAGTGGATGAACATTTAATACTTCTTTCTTTCCTTTCACAGAGGTATGACCTGCATCATGCTCTCTTTCCAGATTTTCTGAGGCTCCCTCCCCGTTTCCCCCTACAGGCCTTTCCCCAGTAAATCTCAACATGTTTAATCCTGCTCTTGGTGTCTGTTTTCAGAGGACCCAGACTAACACAAGTGGTGCCATGAGGGATCCAACAACATCGGGGTAAGATAAGAATGTGGGACTGGCTCATTCATTGCCTGATAGGTAGGACATTGTTCTAAGTGGACTATGAGGTGCAGATACACTCTAGCACTTGGTATTGGTTCAACTGCTACAGATTTCACTGGAAGTGACCTGGGAAAAACTTCCTGGTATAGGGGAATGTCCTTGTGGGTACAATGTTTTAGGCATTTAAAAGATATGGGAGAAGCAATGCCTACAAAGATAATAGTGTTGGCTGGCTACTGCTAAGTCGTACTGATATGCTACAAAGGGATAATGAGAAACTGAAGACCATTAACAGTTAAAGACTACATGGGAGAGCCAGAGGGCCAACTTTGGTACTTTTCGAAGAGGCCCTCATCTCCTGCAGTGGAAGAACAGACAGAGCTGAGCAACAAACAAAAGTGATCTGGTAGTTAGATTTATAGAGCTCCAGAGACATTTAAATGCTCAACCAAGGCAGGTCTGTTATTCTAAGGTCAGGGCTCTAGTTGGGAAAACCTGAGACTCTGAAACATAAGGATAGGATATCTGGATGGATGTCCACAGAATGCTGGATCTGCAGATGCCCCTGGAACTCTCACAGCTTAGAGAGATGGCCAACTCTTGCCCTAGGAAGAGCTAGAACTTCCTTTGTGTTGGAAGATGCTACAACTGCCCCTCCCACAGGAGGACCTTCCCCTACATCCTCCTCTCCCGGCTGCTAGGCTAATAACTAGGGTTGAATTCCAGGATTACTCACCTGGGGGATGGAGGGAGGCGGAGGCTGAAAGGAGGAAAGAGATTACATACCAAAAGAATGCAAGAATCAGGAAGCAGCTATTGTGAGGAGCTTGAGTTTAAAGTGTGAAGATGCTTAATCAAGGCGGCTTTGATGTAAGACTAGATAAGCAGGATTCCTTGATAGGGGCGGGGGGGGGGCAGATATTGGAAAAGGAACCCAGGGGATGGGGCAAACAAGCTGCTAGGATGCTATCAGAGGCCTGGAAAAGTGATGGCCATGTTGAGCAAAATAAAAACACCCTGATTGCCCTAGCAGAGGACAGAGAAAAGAATAAGAAGGCCAAGGGAAGTGGGCATACTGGAATGGTTATATTGTGTCAGGCCAGAAAACACAGATTATTTTTTTTCATGGGAAAACCCCAAAGAACCACCATTTACAGGGAACATCTGCAAGCACAGGGGAGAGAGCCAGCATCACGGACAAGTTCAGTGGCAGCTCTCCCCTACAGCCCAGGGCTAATGTCACGGAGCCAGACCATTAGAATTAACATCCACAGGGATGATGAGGCCCAAACTAATAATAGCCAGGTTGCAGTGCTTAATTACTAGAAGCCAACAGGCTGCAATTATTATAATGTAAAGTATAATGACTGGGAAAGTCAGAGAGGCAGGCAAGGGGGCTTGATGTGCAGGGAGTTGTGGAGAAGGTTGACAGAATATAGCATTCCTAGGGGCAGAAGGGATGGGCAGACAATAAAGGTAATGCTTAATCTCTACCATCAAAAAGAGAGATGAACAGAGGAAGAGGAGGCTGAAGGTGGTCACCCGAACAAAAAGTTATGATTCCTTGCTCTATTCCCATATCTAAGTCTATTTCCAGATCAGGAGCCTACTGACTACAGAGGTAGCTAGATTCCTTAAAAAAAAAAGGACAGTGCTACTCAGTGGAGCAATAATTCTCCTAGTCCTTCCACAAAGGGATTGCTGACTACAGACTTCATCAAGTAGTAGTCCCAATTGTAGCTGCTGTGATGAATGACAGATCATAGCTGGAGCAGATTAATAAAGCCTTAAGGTGATTCTGGCAAAAGGACTTCCCACTGGCCTGGCCAAAGCTTTCTTAGAACTATGTTGCTGTCTGAGATTCTTCCTAGCCAACCCTAATTCCCCCCTTCCTTCCCTCTTTCTTCCACAGGAGCTGGACCTATATTACCATCTGGTACTCTCTAGCCTCCTCCTCTGGCTCCCCACTCACTTTTTCCCTTCCAGGAGTTTTGGCAATAGATCTCTTACACATCTAATGCTGCCTTAGCATCTGCTTCTTGGAGAAGCCTAACAGAGGACACTAGCAAGTAAAACACAAGCAGAGAACTGTAGAGGCATATATATTGGGACTTGCTCTCTTGCTGTTTTTGGAACCCAGCCATCTTGTGAAAAATCACAGGCTAGGTTCCTGGATGATCAGAGGCATGCCCAGTCATCCCCATAGCACCAGCTGACATCCAGCCAACAGCCAGACATGTGGGTGAGGACCATCCAGCTGTTAGTTAACTGTTGATGCAACAGAGAACGCAGGAGAAATCAGCCTAGCCATTTCAGACCAGAAGTATTGCCCAACTGACCCACAGAAGAGTGAGAAACAAGAAATGTTTGTTGTTTAAGTTACTAAGTTTTAGATTAGCTTGTTAGGCTAGCAAAAGGTAACTAATATAACATAGAAAGGAAGTGAACAGTGCCTGACAGATAGTAAACATTATATGTGTTCGGCATTATTTTAAGTCAGATGATACCATAGGAGCATAACTTTTTAAAGAAGGTTGATTCTCGGGCGCCTGGGTGGCTCAGTTGGTTAAGCGACTGCCTTCAGCTCAGGTCATGATCCCAGGGTCCTGGGATCGAGTCCCACATGGGGCTCCCGGCTCAGCGGGGAGCCTGCTTCTCCCTCTGACCCTCTCCCCTCTCATGCTGTTTCTCTCCTGCTCACTCTCTAATAAATAAATAATCTTTAAAAAAAATATTTCTTAAAAAAAAAAAAAAAAGAAGGTTGATTCTCTCACCCCTACCTCAGCATGCTGCCAAATAATATCCATCATAAGTTAGTTCTGAAATCCAATAATTAAAATTTATTCAACTTTATCATGTGTTGTACTTCACATGATCACTGTGCTCCTCTCTTGTCTTTCTGCATCTGCCTGTGAGAGCAAGAATTCTCTTTAGCAATTTTTTTAAAGTAATTACGCTTATTTATTATTTTTTCAATACAATTCACTTAATTATAAACTTATATAATTTAATAATGACTATATTTTATTGCTTTTATATTTTTAATGCTTGTTTATTTTATTTTATTATGTTATGTTAATCACCATACATTACATCATTAGTTTTTGATGTAGTGTTCCATGATTCATTGTTTGCGTATAACACCCAGTGCTCCATGCAGTACGTGCCCTCTTTAATACCCATCACCAGGCTAACCCATCCCCCCACAACCCTCCCCTCTAGAACCCTCAGTTTGTTTCTCAGAGTCCATAGACTCTCATGGTTCATCTCCCCCTCCAATTCCCCCCTTCATTTTTTCCTTCCTGCTACCTTTTTTTTTTTTAACATATAATGTATTATTTGTTTCAGAGGTACAGGTCTGTGATTCAACACTCTTAACACAATTCACAGCGCTCACCATAGCACATACCCTCCCCAGTGTCTACCACCCAGCCACCCCATCCCTCCCAACCCCCACCACTCCAGCAATCCTCAGTTTGTTTCCTGAGATTAAGAATCCTCATATCAGTGAGATCATATGACACATGTTTTTCTCTGATTGACTTATTTTGCTTAGCATAATATCCTCCAGTTCCATCCACGTCGTTGCAAATGGCAAGATTTCGTTCCTTTTGATGGCTGCATAATATTCCATTGTATATATATACCACATCTTCTTTATCCACTCATCCGTCGATGGACATCTTGGCTCTTTCCATAGTTTGGCTATTGCGGACATTGCTGCTATAACCATCGGGGTGCACGTACCCCTTCGGATCCCTACATTTGTATCTTTGGGGTAAATACCCAGTAATGCAATTGCTGGAAGGTAGGGTAGCTCTATTTTCAACTTTCTGAGGAACTGCCATACTCTTTTCCAGAGTGGCTGCACCAGCTTGCATTCCCACTCTCCGCATCCCCGCCAACATCTGTCGTTTCCTGACTTGTTAATTTTAGCCATTCTGACTGGTTGAGGTGGTATCTCATTGAGGTTTTGATTTGGATTTCCCTGATGCCGAGCGATGTTGAGCACTTTTCCATGTGTCTGTTGGCCATTTGGATGTCTTCTTTGGAAAAATGTCTGTTCATGTCTTCTGCCCATC
>NC_138375.1:27055480-27089495 GCF_054177405.1 Leptonychotes weddellii | reverse complement strand
TATATATATATATATATATATATACATACCACATCTTCTTTATCCATTCATCTGTCCATGGACATCTTGGCTCTTTCCACAGTTTGGCTTAATTTTTATGAGGTTGGGTACAGGAATATGTTTATCACTGAAAATTCACAGTTTAGTTTTATGTCATTTCTAAATGATTTCTAACTTCATTTCAAAAATCATTTAGAGGCCACTGACAATGTTAATAATGAAAAACAAATCAATGCCTTAAAAGTAAAATTCAATAGGATCAATGCAATTTAGAAGAGATAAAAATAAAAAACAGCAGAGAAAATCCTTGATCCAAATCGCCATTTTTATATAAGAAATAAAATCTTCCTATCTGAAAATTCCAGTTACTTATCCTTTCATAAAGAAGACACATGCATTTTAGCTATAATTTAAAACCCTATGAATAATGAACTACAAAGGAGGAGGAAGTACTCAACTTTACAGTGTTGTTTTGTTCAGTGCCAAAGAAATATATCAAACCACTATTTTTTCCATAAACTCTAAACAACAAATAATGGTTGAAGAGTACCAACCATGTTTGTTGATGTTTTATTTTATAGTTACTTCTGACAATTTAGTTACCAACAGATTACCACTAAAAGAATAGCTCTCTTTCTCTGGAAAATATTATTCTGTTTTTTAAAAAGTTATTAATTAGTTCAAGTCAATATTGGGATTAACCACTGTGGTTTCTAAATTATGGCATCATACTAAACAGTGGAGTAGCTTCCTAAACTCAGATAAAAACAGAAGAGAATTCAGCCTGCCTGAAAGACATGGTCTTTTAGGAACAGAACCCAAGGGCTCTTCATACAATGGAGAAATTATCACCATCTTAGTTAAGCAAGTAAAGAAAGAAAAGATACTGATGAATAGTAATTATTAGGTACATCCTCTCAAAATAAACATTTTTCATTTGATCTTTCCATATATTTACTGATGAATTTTTTTTTAATATGGGGGAAGTTTCTTGGTGGGGAGAAAATTGGAACATTAATTTGTTTCAATACGACAACTATTTTAAAAAATATTTTTGAAACCTCTCTTTTATACGTTTCAGTCTATCAATATTTACTGAGCGCCTCCTGTGTCTGAGGCACTCAAAGCTAAAATATAATACTTCATGAGGAAAAGTATTGGCGTTTAGTGTTTTATTTTGTTTTTTTTTAAAGATTTTATTTATTTATTTGACAGAGAGAGAGCACGAGTAGGCAGAGAGGAAGGCAGAGGGAGAGGGAGAAGCAGGCTCCACGCTGAGCAGGGAGCCCAATATGGGGGCTTGATCCCAGGACCCTGGGATCATGACCTGAGCTGAAGGCTTAACCAACTGAGCCACCCAGGCGCCCCTGCATTTAGCATTTTATGTCACACAGTGAATATGTAGACATTTGGGTATAGTTGATATAGGACAGCATGAACTAGGAAAAATATCCAAATAAGCTCAAAAGTATCACAGGACACAACACAGAATAAAAGACATTAAATTTATTCTACTGATCAAAAATGTTTTTTAAATAAATTTCAGTTGTTCCTAAATTCGTTTTACCATGGGATATAGTTTAGTAAGGCTAGAAATATCACAGATAATCAAAAAGCAGTGCTGTTGTTTTTCCTTTATAAACTCTAAGATACACAAAAGAGCAAGCATCAACTCTGGTTTCAGATCTCGTGAGAAATTTTACAAAGTTCAAGCAGGCAGTCTTTTTGCTAGATTTATCTGGTAACAGTCTGTACAGTATCATGACATTCACACATTATATAAAATGCATTGGTAAAGACCCCACTATTTCATGATCTTTCCTAAAATTGTTTACTAGCAACAACCACAGAAACAAAGGTCTAGCTTTTCTTTTTTTTTTTTTTTTAAAGATTTATTTATTTATTTGAGAGAGAGAGAATGAGAGAGAGTACATGAGAGGGGGGAGGGTCAGAGGGAGAAGCAGGCTCCTCGCTGAGCAGGGAGCCCAATGCGGGACTCGATCCCGGGACTCCAGGATCATGCCCCGAGCCGAAGGTAGTTGCTTAACCAACTGAGCCACCCAGGCGCCCAAGGTCTAGCTTTTCTAAGAGGAATGCTAGAGAGGGAATTATTTCTCATGCTGCCTTTTCATCTGGGTAAATATTAAAATATTTTAGAAAATCTAAAAATTATTTCCCCAAATGCCCAAGGAAGTCATAAAAAATTGAAGCCTGACAGTTTTGTTAGAATAATATTCATTCATTGTAATATTCATTTCCTGAAGAACAGTTTTACGTCTTATCTAAATCTTATATTTGGTAGACATAAGAACTATCATTACAAGTTCAAAATACTTCTGAGTTTCCTAATTAATTAGCAAGCAAAATTTCATTCTCTTTAGGAAAACATATTGCTTACTTATTGCTCACCAAAAAACAAGCAAAACATTCAAAATGCTTATGTATAATTCTGGTCAGTTTTGAACTGTTTTTATACTTTGAAATGAATCATAATCTTATGACGATAATGGACCAAGCAATAGTATTTACGCAATAAACATTAGTTGAACTGAGGATGCTGGGTCATTTTCTCTATTTATGAACATCTGATGAAATTAATTAGAAGCTGGCCTAAGAAACTGAAGACAAAATAATATCTACAGGATCAGTTTTTAATTGATCTCTCTCTCTCTATGCTCTTCTTTTTCCTATGTCATTCTTTCTTTGTATTCCTTAGATAAGTAGAAAATGCCTTTTCACTGTCAGTACTTTGTGAGTCAGTATAAAACGCATGTTCACTGTGTACTTCTAGGCATTATGCCTCCAACAGGGTTCTCTTTTCCGATTCTAATTATACTTCCCCACTTCCTGGCTGTCACGAATACCTGGTATGTGTCTTATCTCAACAGTTTCATGCTGGAAATATTCTCTTTCAGACCATCTCAAATGGGACCCCTTAAATACTTATGTAGGATTATAATCATGCTCACTTTCAACAGTCATGGGGCTCCTATTTTAAATCATGGCAACAGAGATCAAGATTATAATGTCAAGTATAAATAATAATAAGACAAAGAATATAATTTTTATTTTCTAAACATAAAGAATTTAGTTAACTATTATTTTCAGTAACAAGACAAGAAAGAAATGGAGGAAGAAAGGAAAGAGAAAACTGTACTAAGCATTTGGGAAGAAAAATTAGACTTAGTATAGAGAAGAAGAGTAGGATGGGTAATACTGGGGGGTGGAGTAACAGTGGCCTAGAGAAGTAAAATGTGAAATAAATCATCAGTTAACTAACTGATCCTGAAACAAATACCTCCTAACACTACATAACTGTAGGCAGTTTATATGAATAAAGAAATACCTACTCTAAAAGTAAACAGGTACCAAATTTTTAGCAATCATGCTTTCAAAACTCTTAACAGGTATATTTATATCAAATATTGAGAGTTACTAGATCTAGAAAATTTAAAGTAATCTTTAATTACACCTCCACCACCAACAACCTTCTCTGGCCATAGAATAGGCTTTTCTAAAATAGCTGACATCTAAAATAGTTTATGCTACTATATAACAACAAAAATCTGTTCGTAAAAACACGTTTCAGTGATCAGTGCCTATGGCAGAAAAGTGAACCTGCTGTTTACACATAACTGGAACTGGGCAGTACAGGGCAGGGGAATCTGGAAAAGAAATTCCAAGTATAAGAAAGTGTGCTATGAATCAGAGAAATAAAATTGGAAAGACTAAAGGTCATATTCTTCAGTGGTTTGTGGTGGTGTAGAACTGAGGAAAAACAGTTCAAAAGACCCACAGCAATTTTGTTGTAATGAATAGAGTACTGGGAAACAAGTGAATTGTCAATTATGCTAACTCAGTGAAGCAGGCTATATTTAGGGTATAGCCTGCAAACACTCTCTTACTCAACTGTTCTCTGGTTAATGAAAGGTAACTCTACAGAGAATTTTAAGGATGCTACCCTATACCTCATTTTATTCAAGTGAGCACGTACTTCTGTACTTTCAAACTGTCTCGTATTTCTAGCTTAAATCAGTGATTGAAGAAAAATTTCAATTCTTCAAGGAGACAGACAGAAAAGTACAAACTTGTTTCTTTAATTTTCTCCTTTAAATGACTGGTGATTTTTCATTTCATATGGTATATCAAATTTGGAAGGACAATTTAATATTTACTGAAGTCAAAAATAAGTGCTGCTTTAAGATCAAAAGGTAAGCTAATACAGAGAGCAAGTATCTGTTCAGAGTTTAAACCCAAAGTGTGACCTACTTTTAAGACTTTATAGCCTAGAGGAGAAAGTCTTTAGATCTAAATGTCAGCATGTTCTTTTAAAATTATTATTGTGATTATTTTTAACTCCATCATTCTCTCAAGGAAAAAAACCACACAATACAGTCTATTTATCAAAGACTAGTGAATACCACATCAGAAAGGCTAAGACATAGCTATAGAAGAATTATCAGGGGGGGCGCCTGGGTGGCTCAGTCGTTAAGCGTCTGCCTTCGGCTCGGGTCATGATCCCAGAGTCCTGGGATCGAGCCCCGCATCAGGCTCCCTGCTCAGCGTGAGGCCTGCTTCTCCCTCTCCCACTCCCCCTGCTTGTGTTCCCTCTCTCGCTGTCTCTCTATCAAATAAATAAATAAAATCTTTAAAAAAAAAAGAAGAATTATCAGGGAACTACAAAATGTATCAACCCTGGCAGCTACTATCAGGAATGTCCACTCTGTATTCTAAATACCATTAACAATTAAAATAACAGGTTTTTCAGTGTTACATAATGGGATACGAAGACATTTTTAGAATTCTTTTCTCTAATAAGTGAAGACAACTCAGTGAAATACTCATTTTTTCAAGAGCACGCTATTACGATCATAACTCTCTGTAAGCATTCTATAAGGAATGAAAATTAATTACAGATTTCAGAGAAATAATCAATGACGCATGCAAATGTCCATGGGGACTCAAAGAAAACCATGATACAGTAGCTGAAAGTAGGGCCTTTGAAATCAGAAAGACCTGGATCTCTTGGCTTTACTATTTCTAATTGTACACAACAGGCAAGTTATTTAATTTCTTTAAGCCTTAGTTTTCTCATTTGTAAAATGAGAAAATAGCATGAATTTCAGTGAATTGTGGTGAGAATGAGATGCAATAATAAATGTGAAGTGCTCATACACACTTCTGGTACCCAGAAAATGATCAACAAACAACAGTTACTATATTAGCTATTACATAATAGGCAATTGGAAAGTAGATGAATATTGAGATAAAGATGCAATATTATTAATTCTCAGAATATGCTAACCAGAAGTCAAGAGTATATTGGAAATCAAAGAAGCAAACCACTTCATCATCATGATCACCATCAAAGAGTGTGGTAGAACACAAGCCAAAGAACCACTGCCCTCCAGGAACTTATAATCCAAAACAGATGACACTGGCATCATCTAAAATGTAAAAGGCCAGTGCCACTGACAAAGAACTGTACAACAAATCCAGACCAGAAAAAGTTGGAGAGCCATGAAAATGGAGGAATTAAGACTATAACATTCATGAATTATTAAGGTCCACAGATTAGCATTCCTAGATTTGCAAATTAGGCAGGAAAAGCATTTAGAGAATAATTTTTTAACTTCTTCCTATCTCGCTAGCAGGCCCAGTGAGCACTTTGGCTTTCCTTTAATAGGCTGCTAACTGACTACAATAAAACTTTGAGGAAGGTTTTGACGAGCCTTCAGAGATGGATAATGATGTCCATATCCACTGGGAAAGAATCACGATCGAAATGATTAAAATTACTGAGTCTTAATCACATGATCAGAAAGTGTGAAGTTTATAGGGAAATTTTTTCAGGTTTTTTCCATCATATTGGTATGATAATTCTTTAAGGAAAACTTATTCCAATAGGCAATGAGGGAAAGAACTTCAAAGGCTCAAAACAACAATGCTGTTGTTCATTATTTAAATGAGTAACTCTCAGGGGTTGTTTTTATGTTCTCCATTTCTTCTGAATGTTCTAACTTACTCATCTCTTGGGCAGCCAGTGAATAGCTTAATTTTGTTCATCTGGCTTATAAAAGTCCATTTAATTAAGTTAGATACATTTTTTCCCTTTTAAGCACTATGTATATATCAAATTATTCTAGAAATATTTAAAGATAATTAATTGAAGCTAATATTTTAGTCTTACTCTCAAAATAACAAATTCATTGCCTTCTTAAGTTGGGATGGCAGTTATCACTTTTCCTTATAAGCAAATCAGCTAAAAACTGAGATGCTGTATAGATTCCAAAAACTGTCAAAAACAGAGTTGATTCAATAACACTACCAATTCACAAAATCTGATCTCAGATCTTAGCATCAGTGTGAACTTTCTCCTATAAGACACCTATTACAGAGGTTAACAAAGAGGAAACATACTTGAGACACAAAAAGGGCTTCTAAGGACTTGACATACTAAAATTAACCAGAAAATGAAACAAAAATAAACTTCTGAGCTGATAAGAGAATCAAAATAACAGCAGCTAACAATAGCTAATATAATACACACACACACACACACACACACACACTCATTTAGTCCTCCTAATAAGCTGAGGGGAAGTGCTGTTATTATCCCCATTTTGTAAGTGGAGAAACTGTTCAGATAATAAATGGCAGAGCCTGGATTTGAATCCAGACAAATCTCCAGAAACTACACTGTTAACCTTTACACTGTAATGACTCTCAAACTCAACTTAATAGATTAATATAACACATAAGAGCACATTAAATCTGAAATATACATGCCTCAAAATAACTCTTGCAACATAAACTCATTTTAGTGTCCTAATAGACAGGATAAGAAAGATAGAGGCAGCTTAAAGTTCCAGATAGCTCTCTATTAATCACAGGGAAAAATACTAAATCCACTAAAATCATCTGCTAAAGGGTTCTATCTTACCTCTGATATTTTAGCTAACATCTAAACATGAGTGGATCTGTACATTACAGTTAGAGTTCTCAACTGTACAAGAAAATGAATTTACTGAAATAACAGAAAATGCATCCTACAGTGGCTGGGGAGACTGCAGAACCAGGCTCAGAAAATGTGTGGGAACAAGGCAGGTTTGGCACAGTCAGGAAGCCAGCCAGATTCAGAAGCCAGGACAAGTCTAGAAGGCACCACAGCCACTTGAGAATGTCAGATGTGGACCATTGGTGTCACTGCTACCCCTGAAAATGACTGCCTCTGCTCCTAATCCACACCAAGATGAATTCTCCCCTCTCACTAGCTCCTGATTCAAAGCCCAGAGTAGGTGAATTTGATTGCACAAGCCTCGGCTGAATACCTGCATTCTAGAAACACAAACAAGGCTGAGAAAGCCAGCATTTGGCATTTTTGGCTTTTGGTGTGGGAGCTGTGCTCTACTTCCCACTAAAACTCATTTAATGGCATCAGGAGACATGACTGTCCTCCAGAAGGCCACCCTCAAAAGGTAAATCATTTATATGCACATATACTTCTTGAACATATTCTTGTGTTAAGCCTTACTAATCCTCACAGATGTCAAAGAACAAAAATTTACCCCTCCATTTATTGTGAGGCAAACGTGATAACCACTACACTACGGAAATATGGCTCTCCATTTATTAAATAGATCTTCCTGCTGCCCTGTAATTACCTCTTTCAAAATTTTCAAAATCTACTACTAACCTTGGCACTTTGAGACTTAGTATATGGAGAGAAAAAGAGTTGGATGAGCTGACTTGACCTTGCCATGTTGACACCAAGGCTGTTTCAAAATCATTTTTAAGATTAAAATGCAAGTTTTAGGGGCACCTGGGTAGCTCAGTGGGTTAAGCGTCTGCCTTAGGCTCAGGTCATGATCTCAAGGTCCTGGGATTGAGCCCCACATCAGGCACCCTGCTCAGAGGGGAGTCTGCTCCTCCCTCTCCCCCCTGACCCTTGCCTCTGCTCATGCTCTCACTTGCTCTCTCTCTCTCAAATGAATAAATAATCTTTAAAAAAAATTTTAAAAAATGCAAGTTTTAAACTCATTAGTTTTTAAATTTTTAAAAAGATTTTATTTATTTGAGAGAGTGAGTGAGAGCATGAGATGGGGGATGGTCAGAGGGAGAAGCAGACTCCCCCCTCGGGGGGAGCCTGATACGGGACTCGATCCTGGGACTTTGGGATCATGACCTGAGCTGAAGGCAGATGCTTAACCGACTGAGCTATCCAGGCACCCTAAACTCATTATTTTAAAATAATTCTAATTTACAAAAAATTACAAAAATATTACAAAGAGTTCCCACATACCCATTACCCAGGCTCCCCTAATGTTAACATCTAAAATAACCATGGTACAATTATTTAAAAAGCAAGAAATTAACACTGACAGAATACTATTAACTCATCTATAGACCTTATTCCAATTTCTTTTTTTTTTTTTAAAGATTTTATTTATTTGAAAGAGAGAGTGAGAGAGAGAGAGAGCACATGAGGGGGGAGCGGGAGAGGGAGAAGCAGACTCCCCGCCGAGCAGGGAGCCCGATGCGGGACTCGATCCAGGGACTCCAGGATCATGACCTGAGCCGAAGGCAGTCGCTTAACCAACTGAGCCACCCAGGCGCCTGACCTTATTCCAATTTCACCAGTTTTCCCACTATGTCTTTTTTCTGGTCCAGCCTGAACCCAGGACCCCACATTGCATTTAGCTGTCATGTCCCCTTAGTCTCCTCCAATCTAGGATAGGTTATTTTGATTCTTGTGAAGAGTACTGACCAGTTATTTTACAGACTATCCCACAGTTTGGATCTGTCTGATGTTTTCTCATTATTAGACTGAAATTAAACATTTTTAGCAAGAACACAACAGGCACTGGAGAGGTGGATGTACTAAGAAGGTACATCTCTTACAAGGCTCATGGTGCCATCTTTCTCAAGTATATGCATCCAGAAGGGATTTTTGATCCAAAACTGAATAAGACAGGGAGGGAGTTGGTCAGGATCATAATTAAACATGGGACAGAGATCCTAAGCAAAGTGGTATATAGGTAGAGAAGGCATTGGGTCAAGGCATGGAAATTCAAATAGCAGAAACAAGGAAATTAAGGCTGGGAGATCATGGAGGAAAGAATCTGATCTCAGTGAGGTTTTGGAAATAGAAGTCCAGCCCTAGGCCAAAAAGTTAGGGCACTTTTCAGTCAAAATCAGGGAAAAAGAGTAATGGGCATGGATATAAGCCCCAAGAATTAATAAATTAACTAATTCATTTATTCCACTGAGTTGGATATGGAATTGAGGATTTTGTGAATAAACACATCCCAAGTTGAATTATAGCATTCTCTTCTTCCTCTACTTCCTCAGGCAAATATCCCTGCCTTGATGGTGGCATGCATTCCAGTTACTCAACCTGGTCAGTCACTCATCCTGCATTCCTCTTACACAAACATTTACCAAATTGTATGTGTGTCCTATATTCTAAATATCTCTCTAATCCACTTCTTTGGATTGATCTCCATTCTCACCTTTCAGGGGGCCTGGACTCACCTAGCACCTCTTAACTGACCCCCTTGCCTCATGGTTTAATTTCCTCCAATTTATCTACCACAGAGACAACAAAGTGATTCTTCAAAAACAAGTCTGATCATGCATCTCTCTTGCACACAGCCATTTACTGAAAGGGAAAAAAAACAGGCCTTCCTCTCGACCTCACCCCACCCCAATGCCACCAGGAGGGGCATGGAAAATCACTGTGTGGGGTAAGGATAGAGATTCGTTTGAAAAAGCATATTCGATTTACCCACTGTTTTCTGTAACAGAGTACAGAAAGTAAAGTTTAACAAAGTCTTCTTAGCTAACTGCCAAACATAGAATATGTATTGGTTTTTAAGATACTGAAAAATACTCTCCTGTGGGCGCCTGGGTGGCTCAGTTGGTTAAGCGACTGCCTTCGGCTCAGGTCATGATCCCGGAGTCCCGGGATCGAGTCCCACATCGGGCTCCCTGCTCGGCGGGGAGTCTGCTTCTCCCTCTGACCCTCATGATCTATCTCATTCTCTCTCTCAAATAAATAAATAAAATCTTTAAAAAAAATACTCTCCTGTAAGATAAAACAGAAGCACTTGGTCCAAGTCTATCTTTGTAAATGGGAAAGCCCCATACAAACAAGCAATCAGCATCAAACTCAAACACATTCACACACACACAACTATATCAGTTTCAGATTTATACAGGAGGGTCACTTCCTAAGAATGTGGATTTAGGGTTACAGTATAGAATTTCTTTTTTTTACTTTTTGGCTTATCTATTAAAAGTACTCTTAATTTTTCAATATAAAAAATAATAACTATCATGTATTTTGCTATAACTTCTAACTAGTGTTTCAGTGAAATGTCTAAAATATCTTTCCCTCCTTGAGATACACATTTTATGTGTGGGAAAACATTCAAGCCCCATGCAAGTATCTTTAGTATCTCCATATGTTTTAACTCATAGCACTTGGAAAGTCTGCTCTGCTACTGAATGGTTTATAGGCAAATCTTCCTAGGTTTAAAAATAAAATAGCAAAATGTCATCTGGCTACTAGATCTAGTCAATGACAAAGAATTCCATTTAAGTTATGGCCATTTAAACTTAGTAAAATGTTTTAATTTTATGCTATTTCTATACTCTTGCTTCACTATCTCAGTAATAAAATACAGAAAGCATAAATATAGTACAGAGTGAATTATTTCCTTTAATGAATGTGGACACCACACATTTTTACCAAGGGAAAAGGATATAAAATTTAGAAGCACTTCTAATGCAGTCAATTTAGGTGACAGCATTTGGAAATACAGCTATGAGGAAAGACTCTGGTAGTCACTCCTTGCCTAATTACCTGAGTCTAAACTGAGCTCTTTTCCTCTTCCAGCCTTATTCCATTTTGATCCTCGCTAATTGTGACAGAAGGACCCAGGAATTCCCTCTACACTATCCCCCCTACTTCTTTCTTCTCTCCTGGATCCACTCCCCACTTACCCCGCCCTGCAGATCCTTTCTAGGCAGACAGACAGAAGTTGGATGTTTTCTTATCGGAACCAGATCATCAATCAGACAATTTTACCCTAGATAATATGCATTTCCTGGCTTTTGAGCAACATATAGAGAATAGATGCCCCTTCAATTGGGTAGATGAATGGGTTTCCACTCTCAGAGACTCAAGAGATTGTGGTTAGAAGTATAGACTCTGGAGCCAGACTGCCTGGAGTCAAATCCCAGATCTACCTAGTCTTTACTGTATGACCTTAGATACACTACTGAGTCTCAGTTAACTCATCCTTAAAATGGAGATATCAATATTAACCTCATAAGCTGTATAACAAGCAATAGATTGAAAGCATTTAGAAAAATTCCTGGTACACAGTAGGTGGACAATGTTAGCTCCTATTCTAATAATTAATACTATTATTACTATCACTACCACCACCACAGTTTCTAATGTTGAGGTAGGTAGCAGTGAGAAGGAGATGAATTCTCTGGTAAAGTTCTATAGGTCATAGCAGAACAAAGCTAACTGACTTCTGTGGGCAAATAGTCTTTTTTTTTTTTTAAGATTTTATTTACTTATTCATTTGAGAGAATGGAAGAGCATAAGCAGGAGGAACTGCAGAGGGAGAAGGAGAAGCAGGCTCCCCACTGAGCAGAGAGCCCCACATGGGGCTAGATCCCAGGACCCTGGGATCATGACCTGAGCTGAAAGCAGATGCTTACCTGACTGAGCCACCCAGGCGCCCCTGGGCATATAGTCTTGATGTAGTTCTATAACATATTAATGAGACTATGAATATAAGTGAGTAAATAAAAGAAGGCACACTTATTGACCTTCACCTAAGGACCAGGTAGTACTGATGCTTTGTACTTTCACAAAGGTTATTGCGCTTGATCCGTATAACCAGACGAAGATGAAGTTTATTATTGAGATGAATAAATTGAAGCTTGGGAGGCAAAGTACTCTTTTTGTCCTACCAGACCTACCTATGGGGAACATAAAGAAGAGCACAGAAAGATAAGCTCCTTTGGGCTAATCTAAAATATTCACAATAATAGCTAATATTAACACTGTTTCTACAAAAAAATATACAAGTTCCAATTTAACCAGTGAACTTTTAGAATACAACCAACCTACTTGTCTACTATTATCAGTTTTATTTTCTAAGTATTAATTGTGCATAGATTTTCACAACAAAGATTTATATCATTCTAGAGTAGAATCTGTGTCTTTTCTTTAAAACTCCCAAAGCATCTAATTCACTACGTGGTAAATACCTAATTTTATATGATCAAGGATAATGATGAAGACTGCAATCACCATACTTGGTAGAACACATTCTGAATTTCAGTTATAGAAAACTCTGGGAATAATACAGAAAATCCCTTTTAAAAATGAAGTGAATGAGAAGACTGGGGTGGGGGATGGATGAATTCAGCTATATCAAGACAAATTTTAGATGGTACAAGGGAATAGCATTAAATGGTAGTGAATCTCATAATGAGAAAACTGTTTTTAAAATTCTCCTACAATTTCAAGCAGAAAGTCTTGATTTAGCACTAATTTGTCTTTTTACCTCCATAACACTTGTTAATGATCTCTTTAATACAGAAAAAAATTCAGACACAGAGCCTTGGCTGACAATAGTATCTAGGGAGTATTTATGATTGTTTTACTTTTAATGCAATTTTAATAATTGCTATGTTCTATTAATAGCAACATTGGCTTTTTGCTTATGGTGGTGTTACAATGTTCCCTTTAGGAAGGGAGAATGAGGAGTGATTACTTCATGGGTACTGCGTGTTTTTATGGCATGATGAAAAAGTTTTGAAACTAGAGAAAGCTGGTGGTTGCACAACACTGAGAACACACTAAATACCACTAAATTACATATTTTAAAATGAAAAATAAAATAAAATGGTTAACTGTTATATGCATTTTATCTCAATTTAGAAAGTACTTATAATTTTAAAGTAAATCAATGTTTTAAAATTAAATAACAAGATGGTGTAGAGAGATGGGAAACGTTATGAGAGTAGTATGTAAACAAATGAAGTTTGAGAAACACACTTAACTGGTGAAACTGGACTAGATTAGTATGGATGGGATTTCTGGGGGTAAACTACAGGCATCTCAAAGGTAGAGCCCCGGACAAACTAATTTTGGTAGCTTTTCAAGATACCAGCAACCTAGTACAGTCTAACCACTAGTGACTTCTGGTGGCATACACCAGATATCCTGAAGGGTTTAGCCAAACATCCCAAGGCAGGGAAAGCATCTACTGCATCCATCTGCCTCCTGTTCTAAATCTCTGCAGCTCCCCTTCCTCTCTCTTACCATTCAAAGGGACTGCTGTGTTCATGATGCCCTCTGGTCACTCAATGCCCCAAACCATTTCTTCTTCATCATCAGTCAGAGCTTCTGTGTGTGCGTGTGTGTGTGTGTGTGTTTTAAGATTTTATTTATTTATTTGTCAGAGAGAAAGAGCACAAGCAGGGGGAGCAGCAGGCAGAAGGAGAAGTAGGTTCCCCGCTGAGCAAGGAGCCCAGTGCGGACTTGATCCCAGGACCCTGGGATCATGACCTGAGCTGAAGGCAGACGCTTAACCGACTGAGCCACCCAGGAGTTCCATAGAGCTTCTGTTTTTTAAATGCAGGTTTTAACTATGTTTTGAAAGGATTGATATCCAGAAGGTCACTGTAAAGATCAAATTATATTTGGGACATGCTTCAGAAGTATTTTGTAAACTCTGAATTCTAACTCATTGGTGGTTCATAAAATCAATTTAATAGATTATAATCAGTAAAATGAAATCAAATGAAATGAAAAAATTGGGAGTGCATTGTACATTGCAAGATCAGGAACTGGTTTGGTAAACTTCTATTTCAACTGCACGGGTGTGTGTATGTATGTGTGGGTGTGTGTCAGTCTGTGCAAAGACACTTGTATAGTCAGTCACAGTGAAAATATAATTTACTGTGAGTAAAAAAAAAAATAGTTTTACAAAACAAGTCAGTCCTTTCTCTCTGTGTTATATGATCAGACTGAGAGAGCATAAGAACTGTTTTTCAGAATAAAATAGGGTTATTATAGGATATACACAGCAATTGGTAACTTCACCACCTATCCCATGAGTATCAGCGTTATCCACCCAAAGTAAAACTTTTACAACAAAAAGTAAAATTTCTTATCAGACAGCTGTGAGAATAATTCTTTATATAATTAACTACAAATAAATTGGGGCAATAACTTTAAAAATACTTCTGAATTAAGATTGGATCCTTACATTACTTTGTAGAAGAGAGCTGAAAGACACAAAAACTCTGATAAGGAACAAAACTGGTAAATATTTTAAATAGTCCGAAGTGTTGAGGTTTACCAGAATCTTGAAATGCTCTATAATTTGGGTATCATATGTAAAAATAAGTTTCTGAGTTTTATGAAATGCGGTAAATTATTATGGCTTGTATAATTAGAGGAAGGAAATTAAAAAACAAACAAACACAGAACAGGGAGGTTCACTGTAACACCAAGAGTTTTGCAGCTCAAATCATTACTAGTAGCATCTCTTCTCCAGTTGCAATGAATCAAAGAGTAGGTTAAAAGAGAATGCACACAGCCCAGGGAACCCTTTCACATTTTTGGCTCAGACATTAGTTTCTGCATATAAAAGCCCTACTAGTGGCTCTATTGAGCGAACATTTAACATTTACTATGTTGTTTATAATGATTAAAACAGCAATGTTTGGCCTCTTCAGCTTACAAAGTAAATCACAGCTGTCCTGAAGCTGAGAAACACAGCTCAGGAAATATTTCTCCTAGAGAGAGGAATCCCTTATATAGGCTTTCTAGAGACTATAGTCATCCTGTAGAGATCCACCATTTTAAATGACATAACAGCCCTATCTAGACAACTGCAAAGGACTTTACTCATGCTAAAGAAGATGCAAAAACTTTTTTTTTTTTTTAAGATTTAGGGATTATTGGAGCGTGCTCAGTCAAGTATCTGACTCTTGATTTCAGCTCAGTTCATGATCTCAGGGTCCTGAGATTGAGCCCCGTGTAGGGCTCCACACTGGGCATGGAGCCTGCTTTAGATTCTCTCCCTTCCTCTTCTTCTGCTCCCTCCACCCCCACTCATGCTCGTTCTCGCTCTCTAAAAAAAAAAAAAGAGGGGCGCCTGGGTGGCTCAGTTGGTTAAGCGTCTGCCTTCGGCTCAGGTCATGATCTCCAGGTCCTGGGATCAAGCCCTGCGTCGGGCTCCCTGCTCAGCGGGGAGTCTGCTTCTACCTCTCCCCCTGCTTGTGCTCTCTCTCTCTCTCTCTCGAATGAATAAAAAAAAATCTTTAAAAAAAATAAAATTTAAATAAAATTTAAAAATAAATTAAAATTAAAAAAAGAAAGAAAGAAATAATTAGGGAGCACTTACTCCACACTGCCAATTGATACAAGATAATCATAAAAGTAAAACAAACTATTCAAAATTAGCTAAAATAACACAAAACCAAAACAGATTTTCATGTAATCCAAATTCTCAACCCCAAACAGCCTACTTACCATTAAAAAATCAGAAAGCATGAAAAGGAATGATCCCAAAGATACAGATGTAGTGAAAAGAAGGGGCACATGCACCCCAATGTTCATAGCAGCAATGTTCACAATAGCCAAACTGTGGAAGGAACTAAGATGCCCTTCAACAGACGAACGGATAAAGATGTGGTACATATCTACGATGGAATATTACTCAGCCATCAGAAAGGATAAATATCCACCATTTGCATTAACATGGATGATCAAATGTGTTCTATGGAATCATTTCTCAAATTAGATTCTCTATTATTATACCAGTTGTTAAATAACAAAAATTCAACCAAGCAAACTTTAAAGATCTAATTGGCTTTATTAATCAATGCATGAAATGGGCAGCATCCCTTCCAGCAAGTAGAAGGGAGCTCCAGAGGGCTATAGAAAAAAAGAAAGGGTTTTTAAAGATAGAGAGGGATGGGGCGCCTGGGTGGCTCAGTTGGTTAAGCCACTGCCTTCGGCTCAGGTCGTGATCCTGGAGTCCCAGGATCGAGTCCCGCATCGGGCTCCCTGCTCAGCGGGGAGCCTGCTTCGCCCTCTGACCCTCCCCCCTCTCATGCTCTCTCTCTCTCTATCTCATTCTCTCTCTCAAATCAATAAATAAAATCTTTAAAAAAAAAAAAAGAAGAGAGGGAGCAGAAGAAAGGAAAGAATCTTAGCAAAGAATCCACTGTTTCAGGCAAGGTTGCCCTCCTAAGGGTAATAGGAAGAGTCTATCAGTAATCTTCCTAGTGCTGGCCAGAAAATTCTCTTGTTGACAAGTTTAAGGTTACATACCTGGGGGGGTTAAAACTAGAGATGGGTTAGGTATTAAGTGTTGGTTTACTGACTTGGGGCCTTAACCTAAGTGATACTATTTTAGGCCTGTGTTTTCTTTTTCACATATTATACAACTCTTTAAAAAGGCATAACTCAAAATACTGTGAAAAAATTACCTTTACATTAAATTTTACCCATCTGTCAATCTAGCTTCAAAAAAAAATCTTCAAAATCCAAACATTACCTCTACCACTACCACCCTGGTCCAGGAAATTACCTGAACATCTGCAACAGCTAGCCCCCAGTCACCTTAATTCTACCTTTCTCCCCTTACAGTTATTCTCCATGCAAAATGGCATGAGGGATTGCCAGAGGGGAGGTGCGGGGCAGGGGGTGGGGGGTGGGGGAGAATGAGTGAAATGGATGGAGGAGATTAAGAGGTACAAACTTCCAGTTATAAAATAAACAACTGTCAAGAGATGAAAAGTACAGCATAGGGCATACAGTCAATAACACTGTTTGGCAACAGATGGTAACTACACTTATCATGGTGAGTGTTTAGTAATGTATAGAACTGTTGAATCATTATGTTGTACACCTAAACTAATATAACCCTGTATGTTAATTATACTTCAATTAAAAAAAAAAAAGTGGCCAGAGTGATTCTTTTAAGAATACAACTTGGATTGCATCATTCTTCTAGAATCCGTCTAATGGCTTCCCATTACCCTAGAGGAGTATTCAAACTCCTTGACAAAGCCTCGCACCCCAACCTCTTCCCACTCCTCATTCACTACCCCCCTAGGAAGGAAGGCAGTACATTAATCTGACCTGTGATTGTGGTAAAAACTAACTGACAGTGCTTGGCTTAGCAATTTCCTTTTCCTTCTTGGGGGCAAGCTGACCTTAAGGAGTAATTCTCCTCCACTTTTCCATGACCAAAGTCTTCCTGCGGCAAGCCTAGCCAGGTTCATTGCTGGATGGAACTTGGGTGGGCAATTCTGTCCAATTCTGGGAGTTAGTTAGCAGGCACTTCTGGCTGCTATCCTCCTCTACCGTCTGTAGCAGAGGGGGATTCTGGGCCTTCATCTATCACGCTTTGGTGATTAGTCTTATTTCTTACTTTATTTAGAACTCATGTTGGGAAGAGGGGTGCTAAATTATTAGGGCTACTAAAAAACCCAATTCACTGAAACAAACACATATGCAGGGCTCACATACCTTACATGTGAGTACAGAAAAGAATCTAGAAATGCTAATCTCTGGGTGGAGTAGTTATAGATAACTTATGTTTTTCATATGCTTTTCTATTTTGGGTATTTTTACAAATAACTACAGATTACTTTTATAATCAGAAAAAAAATAGCCCAAATTAACTTTCCTTGGGAACCATTACATAGAGCAAAGATTGGCACCAGGTTTTCAGAGGAAATCATGAGCTATGTGTTGGATACATGTCTAATGAAACTGAAAACAGAGTTACAAAAGAACTGTCTCTAATCATGATTACAGGCCATGCAGATAAAAATGTCTTACTTCTTTACAGATATTTCATAGTTACTTTCACTTTAATATTTTGACTAAATTCAAGTCACCAAATAGTGACAAAAACTATATCATTCTCTTGAATCTGTATAGCCCCTGTGGTCTATTTATTCAGTATAATGAAAATGTAAGATTATACTAACTGCTTACTTACAATATTTATACATTTGACTCCATTCCTTAACAGGAGCTCTTATTCACATATTCTTTTAAAGATTTTATTTATTTATTTGAGAGAGAGAGCACTCAGGAGCACATGAGTGGGGGTGGGGAGGGTGGAGGCAGAGGGACAAGCAGACTCCCTGCCAAGCAGGGAGCCCGAGATCTCCATCCCAGGACCCCAAGATCATGACCTGAGCCCAAGTCAGACACTTAACCAACAGAGATACCCGGGCACCCCTCTTATTCACATATTTTCAACTGGAGGTTTCTGCTGCCCAATTTCTATTTTTTTCTGTCCTAATGATCAATACACATCCACAAGTATTCATAAAGTTTCTACTCCTACCACATTTAGGAGAATATTCTAATTCTTCTAGTTTTACTTATAAGGTAAAATGTTTTAAGAATATTTATAATCTTTATAAGAAAAATACTTATCTTAATTCAATTTTAATTTTTCTTCTGGCTTCCCTGGGCAACTTTGATCAGTATATGATTATCTAAACCTAAGAATTTTTCACACATTATTTTCATCAGTTATATTTTCTTTCTGTATGTTAATACTGCATCAAGACAGTACATAAGTTTTGCCTTTTTCAGGATACTGTGCAAAATTAGAATATGAAAGCAAGGACTTTGGAATAAAATTTAAATATTGAGGGTATAGGTAAATTAAACCCTTGAAATTTAATTCAGCAACTACTTATTAAATCCCTACCACATATGTTTTCCATACCAGTGGGTCCAAAGTTAAAGAAGAAAGAAAAAAACCCTTGTCTCCAAAGAGCATGTAACAGTGACTTGTAAACTTTTTTATCCTTAGCCAATTTATTATTTTTTTTAAGATTTTATTTATTTGTCAGAGAGACAGAAAGAGTACAAGCAGAGGGGAGCAGCAGAGGGAGAAGCAGGTTCTCCACTGAGCAGGTAGCCTGATGCAGGGCTCAATCTCAGGACCCTGGAATCATGACCTGAGCCGAAGGCAAACGCTTAACTAACTGAGCCACCCAAGTGTCCCTGTCCTTAGCCAATTTAGACAGGGCAGAAGATTACCTGCTTCATCTCTTCCTTTATTCCATGGCAAGGGAATTCAGGGTTTAAAGTTCTACTGCAGGTGCAGTTTTGAAAAGATTATAATGCATTTTAATAAGTCACTTTTTAAACAGCTTTATCAAAATATAACTTAATACCATAAAATTTACCCATTTTCAGTGTATGATTCAATGATTTTTAGTAAATTTGCAGAGTTGTGCAACCATCACCAAAATCTAGTTTTAAAATATTTCCACCAGGAAGGATCACTCATTCATGAACCATACGGTACAGCAGCACAGTGATTAAGAGTGCAGGTTCTAGTGCAGACTGCATGGCTCCATGATGTTACTAGCCTCGAGCGAGCTGCTAAACCTTCCTCTGCTGGGTTTCAGTTTTCTCATTTAAAATATGTGGCTAATGGTAGTACCTCATAGTACGGTTCTGAGGGTCACATGAATTAACATATATATAAAGTACTTGGAACAGTGGTTGGCACAAAGTGTTCAGTAATTATTAGCTATTATTTATATCATATACTTTAAAAATCTATTAGAAAAAAGTGACTGAAAATACTTCTGATGCAAATAAGCATCACTCCATACTAAAGGCTAAAACAAATAACCTATAACAACACATTTATTTGATAATAAAAAAGCTTAATTAACAGTAATCAAAAATTTAAAAACAAGAATAATGATAACTGAAAAAAAAACCACCTTAAGATAAAACCTATGATGATCTATCTGATAGCATCCATTCATTGACTCGACAAATATTTACAGGGAGCACATACTATATGTCATGCTCTTTTTAGGGATGGAAAAATAGCAAATAAGACAAAAAGTCCCTGAGCTTATGAAGCTTAGGTTAGGAGGAATGAGCAGACAAATGAAAAATAAAACAAAATAATTACACAGTGGTAAATGTTATAAAGACAATAACATATTTTAGGCAATGGAACAGAGATAAAGGTTCAGGGAAAACAAGGGCACTATTCTAGCCAGAAATCTAGCCTTGCTCTAGAATTAGCCTTCTTTCCCCATATTCTCTACTATTACACTGCTTTGTGGTTCTTTGAGATGACATTTTGCCAGAGGTCAGAATGAGAAGTGAGCTGCCACAGCCAAGGCAATAAACTATGACAAAGGCCTACAAGCACCAAGGGTAACAAGTACAAAGTCTCCAAGGCAGACAAGGCCTAGTAGTATTTGAGGAATGGAAAGAGGCCAGCTAGTCTGGAGTTTAATGAGCATAAAGAAGAATGGCGGGTGAGATAGGGCACTTGGATGGTTCAGTCGGTTGAGCTTCTGATGACACTTGATTTCGGTTCAGGTCATGATCTCAGGGTCCTGAGATCGAGCCTCATGTCAGGCTCCCCACTCTGCAGGGAGTCTACTTTTCTCCCTCTCCCTCTGCCCCTCCCCATGTTTGCACAGGCACGCACATACAGACTCTCTCTCTCTCTCAAATAAATAAAATCAATCAATCAATCAATCTTACAAAAAAAGAAGAAGAAGAAGAATGGCAGGTGAGGTTGAAGAGACAGGCTGACACTAAATTCCTATACCATCTCACTATTTGAATCACCCCTTCCCTATCCAACTACTTGAGCTAATGTTAGGTCACTAACTGGACATTTCTGGGGGAAATTCACCATCACCATAGGCCAAACTGAGGCAAAGCATTCTTCACTTATTAAAATGATGAGATTTTAAAATGGAAGATTATTTCTTAAAAAACATTTGACAGGGTTTACACTCCTGGATAAATCATCTTCTGGTCCACAGTTCAAGAGCAGCACACAGGGAATAGCACCTGATTTGGCTTTCAAGGAATAAAATCGCCACCAGCAGTTGCGGGCTTGCAGGAGAAGCACACAGGGCAGAGTGGTCAGTTTTGAGAAAGGTAGCAAGGCAGGACAGGATGATCAGGAGGGAACAAAGTATAATTAAGTCTGATTTTTAAAAAAAAGTTTTTCTATTTATGGAGAAAGTCGTGGGAGATATTCAAAGGCTGCTTAAAGATAAACTGAAAGGCTGTAGGTGTCAGTCAGAGGAAATGTGAACTATATTCAGTATGTGGTAAGCACTGAAGCAGTGTGTGTTGCATTTAATAGGATTTAAACTGGAACTGGGTATATCAGAGTGGATGGACAGAGAAGGGTGAAGATACCCAGAAACCCAGGTTGGAGATAATGCAAGTCTCAAGGAGAATGAAGGCAAAGGAGGTGAAACTGAGGGGGCAGATGTGACGGCCACTAAAACACAGAATTTGTAAGATTGACACTGGTTATAGAAAAGGGAAATTAGCAGGAGAAGAGGTTGTTTCAAAGAGTGGATACTGTCAATAAGGAGAAGAAAGACTGAAAAAAAGAGGAGAAAGGAGAAAAAGCTGAATTTGGTGCTTGGAAGTCTTACATTTTATTCTTCAAAACACTCAAAGATTACACAATATCTTATGATGCATCCCCAAAATATCAATTTTCCAACTTCTCCAGGGCGTTTGAAAGCAAACTGGGGTCGGGTCACTATTTTTGTTCACTGTGATATATGCCGAGCACCTAGAATAGTACTTGGACCAGAGAACATGCTCAATAACTTTTGTGGAATCAATGATGTGATCTCTCCATCTCCCTTCTATCTATCAGCCCCTCTTGCTCCTTGTTTATGCCCCTATTGACCCAAGAGCCCACATTGAGCAACTATCTTACCAACATCCTTAATTATATGGCCCATTATCCTTCAGTTACATGTTTCCTATTTTTTTCTCTCTCTCAGATTTCTCAGGATCTTCTCTATAACCCTGAAAGTTCATGATGCAGAGCTTAATAGGACTCTTTTTCATTCACTGTACTGAGTATTTGATGAGCCCTTCCTATCTGGAAAATTCTGTTTTTTCAGTTCTGACCTTTTTTTGAGGGGGGGGGGCGGGGAGCAGGAGTAACTATTTCTTATCTAATTCCATCCTCCCTCCTCTACATTTTCTTTTTCTAGAATTTTCAAATCAAAATTGACCCTTTTAAAAGCCTATCATTCTCAGTATTTTATTCTGCTTTCTAGGAGATTTCTTTGACTCTATCTTTCAACACTCTTATGAATGTCCCCCCTAGTATCATCTATTTACTTTCCAAGAGCTCTTGCTTGAACTCTAAATGTTCAAAAAATTTTTGTAGTATTCTGCTTTAGTTTCTTGGTTGTCATATTTTCTCTTTTTTCTCTGGAATATTATAGGATTTTTTTCTTAAAATTTTCTTCTGTTTTCTACATTGTCTCTCTCTCCCTTCTGAGTTATTCTGTTTCCTTTAATCTCTGTATTTCATATTAGAGGATTTCCTCAAATGTCTGATAACCCTTGTCTGTCCATTAATATATAAGAGTAAAGCACTAAAAAGCTGATTAGAAACTCTATGTCAGGGGTGAAAATCTTGTAAAGGGCTAGACAGTAACTATTTTAGGCTTTGGGGCCTTGTAGTCTGTTGCAACTCTGCTGCTGTAAGGCAAAAACAACCACAGACAATATGAAAATGAATGAGCAAGGCTGCTCTGATAAATCTTTATGACAATGAAACCTGAATTCACATAATTTTCATATGTCATGAAATATGTCATATTTTCATTTTTTAAATGTGTAATTGAAGCAGGCAGAACAATGCCCCCCAAAGATTTCCACATCCTAATTCCTTAAATTTGTGAATATGTTATTTTACATGCAAAAGGGGAATTAAGGTTTCAGACTGAATTGATATTGCTAAACTTATCTTAAAATAGGGAGGTGATCCCAGATTATTGAGTCAATCTGATGTAATCACAAGGGTCTTTAAAAGTGAAAGAGGGAAACAGAAAAGAAGGTCACCATGTTGTGATGTGAAAGGGCTCCACTCACTGTTGCTGGCCTGGAAGATGGAGGAAAGGGGCCATGAGCCAAGGAACGTGGGTGACTCTTACTAGCTGGAAAAGGCAAGAAGACAGATGTTCCCCTGAAGGCTCCAGAAAGGAACACAGCCCTTAACTACCTTAATTTTGGTCGAGGAAGACCTCTAACCTACTAAAGTGTAAGATAATAAATTTGTGCTGTTTTAAGTCACTAAGTTTGCGGTCATTTGTTACAGTAGCCATGAGAAAACAATACAACCATTTAAAAATGTAAAAACCCTTCTCAGCTTGCAGGCCATAGGAAACCAGATGGTGGGCTATATTTGGCACATGGGCCATAGTTTGCTGACCCCTGGTATAGGCTCTTGAACCAACTGCCTGGGATGAAATCTCAATTCTGCCACTTACTAACTGTAATCTCTGGTAGGCAACTCAACCTCTTTGTGTCTTATTTCCTCATTTGCAAAGTGATGATAGTAACAGTACTTGCATCACAGGAATGTGATAAGGATTAAATGAAATCATGTAAAGTGTTTAAAATACCACCTACCCCACAGGAAGCACTCAGTAATTACTATTATAGTAACAATGGTGGTGAGGGGGGACACAGCTCTACATGAAGATGTTCCCCTTATCTCGGCTTTACCTGGAATATAGTCTCTAACACCCAGAAGTAATACTTTAGTGTTCTGTAGGGGTGAGGGAAGAAGAGGGAAGAACGGTGATATGGTTGCACACGATAGAGAAGGGAACGGCAGGATAAGTCCATTTGTCGTTTACTGGCTGCTCCCGCCACTGCTGAGGTTTCTACTTTCTCTCGTTGGCTAAGTCAGTTACCATTCACGCATCTGGTTTCCAGCTTCCAAAAGTGTCATGAGTTCTCTTTTCTGCTGTCATCTCCCCTCTAATGCTCTTCATCCATGCTTTTAAAAATGCTTTTTCTGTCATTTTAGTGGGGTCAGGAGGGAGCAGAGCTGAATGTGTTTAATTTTTCCTGTTTAACTGCAAGTCTTAAAATGCAATTGCTCTATTATTACTGACTTCAAAAAACAAGGACAATAATCACTTATATTTAAAAGAAAATCTTCTGGGGCGCCTGGGTGGCTCAGTCGTTAAGCGTCTGCCTTCGGCTCAGGTCATGATCCCGGGGTCCTGGGATCAAGCCCCGCATCGGGCTCCCTGCTCCACGGGAAGCCTGCTTCTCCCTCTCCCACTCCCCCTGCTTGTGTTCGCTCTCTGGCTTTCTCTCTCTCTGTCAAATAAATAAAATCTTTAAAAAAAAAAAAAAAGAAAGAAAGAAAATCTTGTAACCTAACTTTTTCAAAAGCCAGTATTTTCTCATTTAAAAAATGTTGTTTCCAACAGTATACGACATTTTCTAAAAGCATTATAAGTAAAACTTTAAAGCTTTCATTAAAATAATTGACAAATTAGAACTTAACTTCAAGGCCTGCAAGTAATTTTGCACAGTTTTGATGATTATTTGTGCTGTGAGTCAATGACATACCTCTGTGAAAAGTAAACTTCGAAAAATATGCGTGTTTAAAACACTACAGAACAATCTGTATGTCACATGTTTTCTCCTGAGTGTTTATTTAAAAAGGTAATTTTAGTTCATACATCTACTCAGGCACACTAACCAGTGGGTACATAACATTCTCATTAATTGATGGTGAATACACTGAATGATGGCTATAACAGGGATCTACATTCTCATCTTTCTAAGCCACACCTTTAGTCACCAAGAAATCTGTGAAACGTATGACACTTTCACAATCTGAGTTCAATAGCATCCTGAGATCTAACTTTACCAGTCTACAAAAACTGTAAGCTGACTAGGGGCTAAAGAGAAAAAGGAGGAAGAAAACCAATAGCTATTGAGAACCTGTTATGTGCAAGTCCCATTCTGGGTACTTTTAATATATTACCTAACATATTCCTCAAAATAATCTGACAAGATGGGGATCATGCCCTCATTTCCTGAATAAGGAAAATGACATATAGAATACTCAAGAAACCCAGGACTGATAGACAGAAAGCCCTGAGTAATGTATAATGTGATTTATGTCTCAGGTACAAACTATGCCATAGAAGTATGCAATTGGTATTTAGCTGTCCATATTTTCTAGACTCCCAATATTAGGCCTAATGAAGAGAAAAAAATCTATATTTGAATTTTTAACAATGCTCTTTATATATTTTTTTCAGAGAAACAGCATGTTTTCTCAAAGGAAGATACCAGAAAATTTTTTCTAAACAATTTGCTTTATAAATTGCTTAATAATACCATTTTCCCCTCTATAATGTACTTTGCTCCCCCATATAGTCAATATCTTGCCGCTTTAACTTGACTCATATTGGCTAAACGCTTTGAATCACTGTTAAATGACCGACCTTCATGTAAAGAAGGGAGAAGACACCTGGAGGAGGGCATGAACCCGGACTTGCTTGCAAGCAGTGTTGGCCACTGGAAGTCATGTTTAACTCATGAAAGCCTTTTAATGACATCACTATGAGAAAGATAAAGGACACTCAAAGAGTACAGAGAAATCAAATCTCAAAAAGCTCTCCATGCATTATTCCCAAGGTTGATAGCTAAAGCGGTATGTCACAAAAATTAAAACACAAGACTAAAAGCAACTGTTTTGGGCTGAAATAGTTTCAAAGGGAAATTTTTTAATGAAATTTGACTTATTCACGTTTGTAGATGATAATAAATGATAAATAACTGTGTAATGAAATGTTTTCCAAAGCAAAGTTATGGGACATTAAAACTGCCCAACAAATGACAAATTGGTCACAAAACAAGATTGGAAATAAGGACAAAATACTATATGCTAAAAATATTTCAAAGTATTATTCTTTTTAAAATCTCCAAAATCTGCAATATCAACGGGTTAACACTCTATTTAAGGGAAGTCTGGAATGTTCTAATTGTACAAATGAGAAAGATGAGGTAAATATTAAGAACCCTCCTTCATAAAATTCATCCTTCTCACTAATACTCTCTGTTAGTATACGTACTTAGAGATAATTCTGATACTCCATGCGAGTAAATAGTGTTTTTTTCCTTAGTGGCTATGAGAGCTTCATAAGAATGTCCAAAAAGCAGGGGGAGAAAAAAAACTATCCATAAAAAATTACTACAGAATGTAGCTAACCAATAGTATGAGAATTTGGCCTGAACTTGGTTTACATGACGTGTGAAAGAAGAAGGATCAAAGCTGTATTATGGAAATTTAATAGAAAATACCACGAAAAGCAAATCTTTAAATCTCAAAAATACTCCATAAAATACAGGCACAGCAGATAGTGACCAATAGTGAGGAATGATTTCTGTGAAACTTTAAGCAACTTTTTTTTTTTTTAAAGATTTTATTTATTTATTTGACAGAGAGAGACACAGCAAGAGAGGGAACACGAGCAGGGGGAGTGGGAGAGGGAGAAGCAGGCTTCCTGCGGAGCAGGGAGCCCGATGCGGGCCTCGATCCCAGGACCCTGGGATCATGACCTGAGCCGAAGGCAGAGCTTAACCGGCTGAGCCACCCAGGCGCCCCGAGACTTTAAGCAACTTACAGGTACCCAGGGACTCAAGTGCCACCCCTCCCACAAAACATTCTTTCTATTCTGCTTTATTTTCCTTGTGGCACTTGCCATTATCTGAAATTAGCTTGATGGTGATTTTAAAAGAAAAGATTCAAAACATTCTGAGCAGTAACAATCTCAAAAGAGCCTTTCAATGTGACTACTTTGACACGGAATAGCCCTTGTTAGGCTGGTTAGTCAAATAACAGCATTATTACTCTGTAATCCCAACTGATCCCATTGGTTATCTAAATTCCATACCTCTCAGAGGTCTTGACTCTGACTACCTACCTTGACCCTCTAAGCCTTCCCTAACTGTTCCATATTCTGGGCACTATACAAGGTAGCATCTGATTATATATTATCTTACAGATGGTTCTCTTTTTTACAAACTACTTAATGGGTTTAAAATTCTTTTGTCTCATTCTTAGTGAGGTGGTAGGTGTTCCAAAATATCAGGTGAAATGTTCCTAGCTAGCTAGCTAGCTAGCTAGAGATACAGAGATATGGAGAAAAGTACAGAAGAATACATACCAGGTAATTTACAAGCATTATGGGGTAGAGAGAGAATGATGAGAGCAAAGAAGTTTCAATAAAAATAAATTTTTTGGGAAGTGTATCTTTCACGTCTGTAAAATTATGATCCCATTTAAATAAAGAAATTAGAGCTCTACCTATTCACTTACAAGTACAAAAAGCAAACTGCAAATTCTCTCCCTATATAAAAACAAAACCTTTTAATATATGTTTATACACACAAATAAAGGGAAAGGTGAAAAAGGACATAAGTCAACCTAAGCTTAACATGGGTTATCTGACAGTGACTGGAGACATTTAAAGATCTGTAGTGCACTGGATCTAAGCTACTACTGGTGACTTTATTTCCCATAGTCTCTCTCCTTTACACCTGTTCTCTTACACACTGGGGGGCTTTATTTGCCCAGAAACTTATCTCCCAACATCATTACTAGTTCTTGCCTGAACCCTTCTCTGATCCATACCAACCATTCTCTAGGATGGCTGATAGTATGGGCACTGATCAGCCACTGAGCTGGAGAAATGTCTCTGCAATATCTCTTAGGCTTGAAGTTTTCCTGATAGGGGGTTGTAGTATGTGGTCATTTTCCTAAAAGGCACAGCCCCAGAATCTGGGCAGGGAATGCAGGCAAAAGGAGAAGTAAGAGGCAGTCAGGTGGAGAGCAGGTCAAGCTGCTGCTGACAGTACGCTACTGCCAAATAAAACTACTTCAAATAGTATTCCTTCCCATCACCTGTGTCTATGGAAGGCAAAAATAAATAAATAAATATGAGACAGATTCCTGCCAACATCTTAGTTTATAAATAGTGATTGCAATACAAGTAAATACAGCATGTTCTTTTAGTAAAGGGTCTAGCATATTGTAGAATCTTAATAGATATTAAAGAACAGCAACACTGCTTTGAAAAAAAAAAATATATGTCCAAAGAATTTGCTATGTGTTTTTATACAAACAGAAGTCATTAGATATTCAGGGGCACCTAGGTGGCTCAGTTGTTAAGCATCTGTCTTTGGCTCCCAGGGTCCTGGGATCGAGCCCCGCATCGGACTCCCTGCTCAGCAGGAAGCCTGCTTCTCCCTCTCCCACTCCCCCTGCTTGCATTTCCTCTCTCGCTGTCTCTCTCTGTCAAATAAATAAATAAAATCTTTAAAAAAAAAAAAAAGATATTCATGAGACCATATAACATTGGAATATTTTAAAAGTCAGAAATTAGACTTGACAGCCATGAAAATAGCTTTTAAAAATCTACCTGTGTTAATACAGATTGTGTATTTATACATCATTAAGGATATACCAAAAATAGGGGTGCCTGGGTGGCTCAGTCATTAAGCGTCTGCCTTTGGCTCAGGTCATGATCCCAGGTCCTGGGATCAAGCCCCGTGTCGGGCTCCCTGCTCGGTGGGGAGCCTGCTTCTCCCTCTCCCACTCCCTCTCTCGCTGTGTTCCCTCTCTCCCTGTGTCTCTCTCTGTCAAATAAATAAATAAAATCTAAAAAAAAAAGGATATACCAAAAATTACCTCAGTCTATTTCTCCCCTATCCCTTCTCTATCTCTATTTCATTGTGGTTTCATATAAATAGAAGGGTTTATGTTGCTATTTTTAAATGTCTTCCCAGAAATAAACTGACAACCTTATTTTGTTACCTTTCCAGAATACATTCATTCATTCATTCATTCAACAAATCATTATTGAAGATCTGCAGTACAACAGGTATTGTTCTTTGCTCTGTGAATAGAGCAGGGAACAAAACAGACAATAATCCTTTCCCTGTGGAGCCAATATCCTACTGGAGGTAAATAGCCAATAAATCAGTATGTAAAATATATAGTAGAGTATGTCAGATACTGATCAGCATGATGGAAGAAAATAAGAAGGATAGAGAATGCCACTGGTGGGGAGAAGGCTGCAATTTTAAATGTAGGATGAAGTCAGGGAGACCTTGCTGAGAAGAGAAAATGTGAGCAAACGACTAAAAGATGTGAGGGGGGAAAGCCATATGAACATGTAGGAGAAGCATGTTGCAGGCTGAGAGGACTTCTGCATACATCGAATCCGAGTCAGGGTGCACGCTGTTACCTCTCCAATGTCACCTCCCACCATTTTGCACCTCCCTCACCTACTCCAACCACACACTAGCTTTCTTGCCACTGCTCAGCTATATGCTGGTGAATGGGGGCTGAGGGACCAAGGAGGCAATTCAGACCTGTAGAAGCTCCTCTGAAAAGCTCTTCTCTCAAATTGACAGGCCATCATCACATGACTGAAAGGGACGTTGGGCAAACAAACACTCCTCTTGAGCAGCACTTTCCAACAGAACTCACTGCAATGACGGGAATGTTCTTTATCTGTGCTGTTTGGTAAGGAGCACAGAACTAGACACATGTGGCTATTTGGTACTTGAAAAGTGCCATGTGACTAAGGAACTGAAATTTTCATCGTAAATTTTAACAGTCAAATGTGGCTAGTGGCTACCATACTGGCCAACATAATTCTAGAGTAGAGGTAGGTCTTAAGAACACAGGAATTTATCACTAATAGACACCTTACTTCTAAAAAAGAAATATTTCATTTAATTTGCTAAATTCTCTAATGAGAATTCTATGCTTAAGTAGGGCACTTATGATAGTTTTACTTAATTGTCACAAAACACACACATGTGTTAATTACTACTTACCATGTAATTCTCTCGCTACTGCATGGAAAAACTACTGCTATTAGGCTTTTTTATCTCAGCTTTAGTGTATCCCTGCAGATAATTTATTATTGCTGAAGCAGTAATTAAGAAATTTTGTAAAATTCTGTTCTTAAATCAAGCTGTATTTCCTGCAAGCTTTTTCTTCTCAATCTGATTTGTCTTTAGCTGACTATATTTACATGCAAATGTAAAAATATGAATAAATATAACAAACAGGATGTGGTATAATAAGCTATAACTTCATGTACTATTAAATTCTAACAAAACAGAACCAAAGACTATAATTAGGCAAAAGAGCTTAAAAGATTTTTTTGGGGGGAGGGGTAAATTGACATTTAAACAGCTTTATTTTTTACAAAAATGGAAATAGAAGATAGTCATTATTTTAGGAGATATGCAAAGCCAATCTTTAAAAACTATACTCAACTTTATAAGAATATGTGGGTTCTAAGAAAAAGGCACCCACATATGTACTATACAAAACACGTCACTATCAAAGCTACACAAGGAAACTTCATGACTCAGAGTTTTTATGCTTAATCCAACAGCACCCAGAGGCGATGAAAGCCAGTTACTAAAAAATTTATTGCTTGGTTAAAACTCAGTTTACAATTCAAAGGATTTTTAAAATCTCTGTGCTGTTATGAAGCTTTATGGGGTTTACAATGGAAATGAAAACAGAAATAAAAAGATCTGACAAACAGAAAATGCCCAAGATATTTCCAGCATTATCAACATGGATTCTTTTTTCCCTATCATTATTTTTTACCTTATTCCAAGACAAATGATTTTAACCCATGTGCCTAAAAAGACAACTATGTCTTCTAGGGTCCCTTTCAAAATGTAAATGTCTGATGGGCAATTTTATTTGAAAGAATATTATTTTTATAATTTTTAAAAAGAACTAGAATATAAACTCCAAATGGCAGAACTTTTTTATAATCTGCAGTATTCCCAGTGCCTACAATAGTGCCTGCCATCTAGTAGAGGTACTTAATAAATTCTAACAAATTACTAAATTAATCATTTATCAGAATCTTTTATTAAAATAAAGATAACCAAATAGTATTATAACAGTGTAGATTTTCATTTTAACATTGGTAATATAGAATCATTCCACTTATCAAAAAGTCTTGTTATACCATCTCTAATTAGAACAAAACCCTTTCTAAAGCTTATTGGTAATTCTCAAAATTAGCCAAAGACTTTCATATTCATTATTTTGCATAATTATTTACATAGAATTCTGTGATTCCTTCCAATTCAAAAATTTATTTATTCTAATAATGACCTAAAACTGTAAAATAAAATCTGAAAGCTACTCAAATGGAACATCATGGAATATTAAAACAAAATATTATTTAAATTACTACAAAAATAACTGGAAAACAACTAATGGACCATCCTAGACATTTCATGGTTTTCTTAAATCTTTTAAAGGATATTTTCTAGTACTCTGCTTAGTCTTGTTTTACACTACTATCAAATCCTTTGCTTTCAAAATCAAGTACACTGAGACACCAAATAATAAAACTGCCCTATGCTTTTTAAATTTTATACTAAAAGATCTACTTTATTTAAAAAAAAAAAAATCTAATACGCATTGGAAAATACTGAGCTGGAATGTTGCTGAAATGCTGTTTACTGCAAATGTCCCAATGTTTTATCAACTAACACTGAAGTTTAAGTTAGGGCTAAACTCAGGAAACTGGCCTTCATAATATTTTAACATGATGTTTGTCTTTATAAGGTGGTTTTCTTCTAAGAAAAGCGGACTTAAATGTCTTAGACTTACAGTCAAATTTCGGTCCCAGATCTGTATGCTTCCATTCTGGCAGGCAGCTGCTATGAGGTTTCCATCTCTACTATATGTGCACGTGGTGGGAATTACTTTTTTGCCCTGCATTGTCCGTGGTTTAAACACACTTCTTTGCTTCCTTGGATTTTCAACTTCCCACGTCCTCACAGTCCTAAAAACAATAAAGAAATTTTCATTTACAAAAAAGAGAGGAGTTTAAAACTCAGAAGAGCTCATAAAAACTGCTTTACCTCTTAAGCATATAAATCTAAAAATTATTTTAAAATAAAATGTGTCCTGTAAAACATTCTCCATTTATAAAGGAAGTTACTCACTGCAATAAAGTGAACCATATGAATCATGTTGTCTTCAAATCAAACAGCAAGTAGCAAATTCTACTTCAAATCTATCAGTTTTAAGTTCTGACCCTCTACAACAGTGGCCTCTAAACAATTCTGACTATACACTCTGATCAGTAAAACTGTTGAGTATAAACCTCCTATACACACACATTAATTTCTAAATTACTTACATGTGTTAATGTACTGTTATATAATACACACCAGAAAACACACTGAAAAAAATAAGTCACTAGAGAATGATGTCCCACTCTACGGCCAAGGCAAAGATCTCATGCCTCTAGGGGAGAAGCAGAAACAAAATTGTCTGCTCCTGAGTTTTCAACAAGTAACAAGAAACAGCAGTCTAGGGTTGGGGGAGACACGGAGTACCCTCCTGCTCACAGTCCCAGGCAAAGGAGCACTGCCACTAAGGAAAGCTAAAACAAGATCCTTAGGACCCGGGGCGGGGGGTGGGGTGGGGGACCAGAATGAGTTCAACAAATTAAATTCTTGGCAGAAACTAACCAAGCCAAAGCACTATGGAACGACATCTCTAAAGTTCTAAAAGAAAAAAAAAAATGTCAATCTAATATTCTATAGGCAGCAAAAATATATTTCAAAAATATGGTAAAGATTTTTTCAGATGAATGAAAGCTGAGATAATTCATTTCCTTCAGACATGTACTAAAAGCAATGTTAAAGGAAGTTCTTCAAGAAGGACAAATATGATACAAATGGAAATCTGAATCTACACAAAGAAATGAAGAGTGCCACAAATGGTAAAAATGAAGATAAATTTAAAAGACATTTTAAAAAATGTTTAAATCTCTTTAAAAGATAAATGGCTGAAATAAAACAATGTATTGTTAAGATTTATAGCATATGTTCAAGTAAAATGTATGTCAACAATAGCACAAAGGTTGGGAGGAAGACATGGAAGTATAGTTTTATACACTTGAAATGGTATAGTATTATTTGAAGAGAGATTTTGATACATTAAAGATATATATTACAAACTCTAGAGCAATTGCTAACATATTTTTATAATAAATATGTAATAACAGAGATAAAATGGAAATGAAATAAAAACAGGAAGGGATAATAAAGAAGAACTAAGGGATAAACATAAAACAAACAGCAACATGGTGGGTTTAAATCCAATCTCATAAAAAATTACATTAATTAGAAATGACCTAAAAACTTTTAATTAAAAGGCAAAGATTGTCGGGGCACCTGGGTGGCTCAGTCATTAAGCGTCTGCCTTCGGCTCAGGTCATGATCCCAGGGTCCTGGGATCGAGCCCTGCATCAGGCTCCCCACTCTGCGGGAAGCCTGCTTCTCCCTCTCCCACTTCCTCTGCTTGTGTTCCCTCTCTGACTGTGTCTCTCTCTGTCAAATAAATAAATAAAATCTTTAAAAAAAAAAAAAGGCAAAGATTGTCTGATGGGATTAGGTAAAAGCAAGACCCAGCAGATTCTGTCTTTTAAAAAGACACAAAAAATGGGGGCATCTGGGTGGCTCAGTCAGTTAAGCATCCAACTCTCGGTTTCCACTCAGGTCATGATATCAGGGTCCTGGGATCAAGCCCATGACGGGCTCCATGCTCAGTGCGGAGTTTGCTTGGCCCTCTCCCTCCTCCTCTACTCCTCTCCCCAGCTCACATACATGCATGCTTTCTCTCTCTCTCTCAAATAAATAAGTTTACCATATATTACATCATTAGTTTTTGATGTAGTGTTCCATGATTCATTGTTTGGGTATAATGTATGGTGATTAACATAACATAGTAAAAGAAAAAACAACAACAAAACAAAACAAAAAAAATAAATAAATTTAGAAAATAAAAATAAAATAAATAAAATCTTTTTTAAAAAATATACACAAACGTTTAAATATAAAGACTTAGATAGATTAACAGTAAAAAGATGGGGGGGGAAATGTGCTAGGTGACCATAATCAAAAGAAAGCTGGAGTAACCAACCATATTAATGTCCAACAAAGTGGACTTCAGAACAAGGAATAAAACTAGAGACAAAGAGCAAACTTTCATAATGCTAAAGAGTCAATTGATCAAGAAGACAT
>NC_138375.1:27034678-27054980 GCF_054177405.1 Leptonychotes weddellii | reverse complement strand
TGGGTTAGCCTGGTGATGGGTATTAAAGAGGGCACATACTGCATGGAGCACTGGGTGTTATACGCAAACAATGAATCATGGAACACTACATCAAAAACTAATGATGTATGGTGATTAACATAACATAATAAAAATAATAATAAATAAATAAATAAGATACACTGTATTCATGGGTTGGAAAAGTCAGTACTATTAAGATTTCAATTCTCTCCTAATTAATCTTTTGATTCAACACAATTTCAATAAAAGATCCAGCAGAGTTTTTTTGAGATAGAAATTGGGTAAGGTAATTCTAAAACTTATATGTAAATGCAAACAACTTGGACTGCCTATACAATTTTGAAAAAGAACAAAACTAGGGAATTCACTCTACCCAAGTTCCCATATTAGCTTCTAAATCCCACATTATAACACCAATCACATAAGTTGTAATTACACATATTAACATCTACTCCTTCTACAAAAAGAGCTACTTGAGAGCAAGGGCTCTCTCTCTCTCTTATCTTTGTGGGCCTTATCTTTGTATGCACCATCTCTTAAACATAACAGGAACACAACACCTACTTGGTCTTCAACAAATGTTTGTCAAAAAATAAAAAAAAATTCACTGCCTATCTAAGCATTTTAGAAATCAACTTAATTGAGGTATAACTAACATACAATAAATACAATTGATTTTTAAATGTATAGACTTCAGATAGCCAGCATTTTCTGTCAAGTATTTATGATTTATTCCAAATGATTTGGGGATTTTTTAAAATAACTTCTGCCTATTTCCCCCTAAACTCTGAGAACTTACTCAACTGCTTAACATTACCAAACCCTAGTTTTCAGAGCTGTCAAACCCATGCCTGACATAAGATTGCACCGACTGCATTTTAGGAACTACTGGCTAGCAAAATGTAAGTTCAAGTAAGTTTAGAAACAGTACATACAGAAACAACAGAAAGGCACCTTGGAATTCCAGAATTTAAAGCAACCCAGTGGGGAGCCAGGAGACTCAGAGTTATAAGATACTCTGACAGATGCCATTAACAGTGTGACAGATACTGGTAGCAGCATAATCCAAGATCCATTCTCCTTTCTTCTCAGTTAAAGTCTGTATTTCCTAGCCTCTCTTGTAGCTAGATGTGATGAAATGTGGAAATAAAGCTTTGACCAATGCAGTATAAATGGAAGGCTATCATAGGATTTTGGGAAGTTCTCAAAAAGAAGGTTGCAGACCCTTCTTCAACCCTTCCTGTTTACTCCATCCTCTGCCAGCAATCTTGATGTGATGCTGGGCTCAAGTAGCATCTTATCAGACCAACAAACTAGAAGGTACCCTGATCCTTGATGACACTACAGCCATAAACCAACTCTGGAGTACCTATGTCTAGACTCCTCTTACTGAAAGATAGATAGATGACAGATAGATAAATCGAAAGAAAGAGGTGGTTGGGAGAGAAGGAGAGGGAGGGAGAAAGGAGGAAGGGAGAGAGGAAGGAAGGGAGGGAGGGAGGGAGGAAGGGAGGGAGGGAGGGAGGAGGGAGGAAGGAAGGAGGGGAGGAAGGAAGGAGGGGAGGAAGGGAGGGAAGAAAAAATTTATTGGGGTATAACATACAATGAAATTCATCTGTTTAAATGTACAGTTGTGAGTTTTAAGAAAGGCATAGTTATATCATTCCATAAAGTTTCATTTGTGTTGCCTCTTTGTAGACCACTCCTTCCCTTCCCAGCTTTAACCCTTGGCAACTACTGATCTGTTTTGTATCCCTAGAGTTATGATTTTTCCACTATTATATAATGGGAATAATACTGCATATAGCTTTTGAGTCTGGTTTCTTTAAGTATCTGAGTTTTATATATATCTCATTAGTCCATTCCTTTTTGCTAATGAGTAACATTCCACATATGGATATACTACATTTTGTTTACCCATTTACCAAATAAAGGTTATTGGGCTGTTTCCAGTTTGATGTGATTATGAATAAATCCACTATAAATATTCATGTGTAGTTTTTTTATTGTTTCTTTGTTTTTGTAAAAATAAGTTTTCATATCTCTTGGCTAAATACCTAGAAAGGGGATTACTGATCATATGCGAAATAAATGTTCAACTGTATAAGAAACTGCTAAACTCTTCCAAAAAGGCTATTTCATTTTGCATTCCCACCAGCAGCATATGAGAGTTCTAACTACCCCCACAAAAATATGATCAGTTGGTTTTTTTTTTTAAGTCATTCTAATAGGTAGGTTTTGGTATTTTGATTTTAATTTACATTTCCTATATGATTAATAATGTTGGGGATCTTTCCATGTATCTTTGCCATCCATTTCTCTTTTTTGGTGATGTGTCTCTTCATATTTTTTGCCCATTTCAAATTTTTGTTGTTTATTTCCTTATTATTGTATTTTGAGAGTTCTTTATATATTCTATATACAAGTTCTTTATCAGATATGTGGGATTTTTTTGATGAAATATACTATAATTTATTCATTATTAGGTACCAGTTGCTTTGCTAAATTCTTTATATACATATTTTTTGTTTTTTTTATTATGTTGTTAGCCACTGTATAGTACATAATTAGTTCAGATACGTGTTTAGCAAATATTTTCCAAGTCTGTAACTTGCCTTTTTAAATAGTCTTTCAAATAGCAGATGTTTTAGATTTTGATAAAGTCCTTTTATCAAATTTTGTAATACCATATTGAAGAAATCTTTGCCTACCCAAGGTCACAGAAATTCTATGTTTTCTTCTAGAAATTTTACTTATTTTTTTAAAAGATTTTATTTATTTATTAGAGAGAGATAGAGCACAAGCAGGGGGAGCAGCAGGCAGAGGGAGAGGGAAAAGCAGGCTGAGCAGAGAGCCCAACGTGGGGCTCGATCCCAGAACCCTGGGATCATGACCTGAGTGGAAACCAAGAGTTCGATGCTTAACCGAATGAGCCACCCAGGCGCCCCTTCTTCTAGAAATTTTATACTTTAAAGTTTTACAACTAAGTAGTTTTACAACTGAGTCTATGATCTATTTAAATTAGTTTTTATATCTGGTACAAAGTTGAGGTTCTTTTGGATGGATGGATAGATAGATAGATAGATAGATAGATAGATAGATAGATAGATAGATAGATAGATATTGACACATAGATATCTCAATTGTTCCAGCACCATTTATATCTGAGAATCATAAAACCTTACTCCTACTGAATGTATTCTGTATAGCTTACTTGTCTCTTATCTCTATTCACTTTGCTTCCCATAGTTGAGAAATACCTCATGTGTCTTTTCTTCCTGCCCTTGGCTCAACAACAGTGGAGATAAACTATGATGATTTCTCTTTTTTTATAACTGAACATCTCCAAAAGTCAGATACTACTTTAAAATTTGATATAAAAGGTCCCACACCAGTATAAAATATCATTATCATTATCTGGCTCGTTTAAAGTTCTTCATCACTAAAAACTGGGATAACAATACAAACAATAACGGGATTAAATGAGATTAGGGATGTAAACGTGTCTGGGACAGTACTTGGAACACAGTAGGCACTCAATAAATACTAGTTCCTTTCTGCTCTTTCTCTTAGACTATAAATAAAATATTAAAGCTAAAAAAACCAACAATTAAGTATGGTCCATTTGTTTCAGTGGTATATTAACAGGTTGAGCTAGTTATCAAAAATAACAGAAAGGGAAAACAAGCAACTAACCTAGCATATAGATGTGTGAAACATAATTTACATAGCATCTGATACTGACTAATTACACTATGGTTTTATGGCTCTGATTCTCTGAATCTATGCCTAAAAAAAAAAAAAAATGGATGCTAAAGTGCTAGGCCATTAGGTATCTGTCTAAACATTTTATGCTGAAGAACACATATTTTGAAACTTGGAGTGAGATCTGGTCTTGTAAAATTAAAACTGTGCTTCATAAAAAAGATTTAAAAATAGAAGAAGGATCTGCCTGGGCCTTTCTAGACACACAATGAAAACACCAGAAGACAAGAAAAAGACACAGGTGGGGTCATTACATTGCCCCAGGCACAAATGCTTTCTGTCTTAAAATTTTGAGTTCTTTCCAGATACAAGTTCTAAACTTTCTGGCATCAGCTACATAAATGCATCACAGCATTTGGCAGAAATCAAGGGAAGCATTAATTTTGCATGGAAATCACTTAAGAGATCTTGGTTTCTCGAAAGACTACACAAGCAACTTGAGTGATGTAAAAGCCTGAAACTTGCCGGCTCTCTTGGCAAAGTCAACAAGAATGACCTTCTTTTCAAAAATGGCCAAATATGAAAGTATAGAAATTCCAGAAATAGGAAAACTGTTCTAGCTTCTATATAAACCCACAATAATCTTTACAAACACATGTAATTCACATATACACACAGCAATTGCAATAAGAATACAACTGCATTCACAAGAAATATACTTGGTGCTAATGCTTTATACTTACCATTATTAAAGTTAGGCCTTATGAAATCTAGAGTTAGACTAAGGGATAAATGCTACAATAAATAACCACTTACACCCTTACATTTATGGCCAATTGATTTTCAACAAAGATGCCAAAACAATTCAGGGAAAAAGAACTGTTTTGAAAAAGTCATTTCAAAAAATGCTGCTGAGGCAACTGTATATCCTTATGCAAAAAGGTGAATATGGACCTTTACTTCACATCATATAAAAATTAACTCAAAATAGATCATAGACATAAATTTAAAACTCTTAAGACATGACATTAGATTACAAAATGATTTCTTAGATACTACATCAAAAGCACAATAAAAGGAAAAAAAAGGTAAGTTGGATGGCATTAAAAATGTGTGTGCTTCAAAAGATACTATGAAGAAAGTTTAAAGAGAAGTCATAGATTTGGAAAAAGTATTTATAAATCATATACCTGACAAGGGACTAGGATCTAGAATATTTAAAGAAACTGGAATCCTCGTCCATTACTGGTAGGAATGTAAAATGGTGGAGTCTTTCCGGAAAACAATTTGGCAGTTTTGTAAAATATTAAACATAGATTTACCACATGACTCAGCAATTCCACTCCTAGGCATCCACGAAAGAGAAGTGAAAACATACCCCCATGCAACAACTTTAACAGGAATGTTCATAGAAGCAATATTCATAACAGCCAAAAACTGGAAACCCAATGTCCATCAATTGATGAATGGATAAACAAAATGTGAATACAATGGAAAACTATTTAGCAATAAAAAGTAACAAAGTATTGACACATACTACATATGACTATTCCTGAGTCTGCCATAACAAATTACAAACTGGGGCACCTGGGTGGCTCAGTCATTAAGTGTCTGCCTTCAGCTCAGGCCATGGTCCCAGGGTCCTGGGATCGAGCCCCACATCGGGCTCCCTGCTCCACAGGAAGCCTGCTTCTCCCTCTCCCACTCCCCCCTGCTTGTGGTCCCTCTCTCGCTGTATCTCCCTCTATCAAATAAATAAATAAAATCTTAAAAAAAAAACAAAAAACAAATTACAAACTAGGTGACTTAAAACAACAAAAATTTATTCTTTCACAGTTTTGACGGCCAGTAGTCCACTCCTTCTGGAAGCTCTAGAGGAGAATTCTTCCTTGCCTCTTCCAGCTTCTCAGGCCTATCAGCGTTAGTCCTCTTCAGTGACTTATAACCACACCACTCCAATCTCTCCCTCGATCTTTACATGACCTTCCCCTCTGTGTGTCTTCTATTTTTCTGTCTCATAAGGATACTTGTCATTAGATTTAAGGCCCACCTGGATAATCCAGAATGATCTCATCTTAAGATCCTTAACAATTACATCTCTGAATATACCTTTTCCAAGCAAGGTAACATTCACAGGTTCTAGTAATTTGACATCTTTTTTTGGGGGGGGGGGGCGCTCCCATTCAACCCACTACATACTATAATATGGATGAACCTAAAAACACATTATGCTAAATGAAAGAAGCTAGATACAACAAGTCATATATATCATACATGAACCCATTTATCTGAAAGCAGATTAGTGGTTGCCTAGGGCTGGGGGTAGGAAAAGGGAAGGACTGAACATGACTTCCTTTTAGGGTAATGAAGATGTTATAAGTTAGGTTGTTGTTATGGCTGCACAACTCTGTAAATATATTAAAAATCATTTAATTTCCCCACCCTCTTCTAGTTTCAGCTAGAATCAGTATAGCTAAGTCCTCATTAAATTCCTAAAATGATCATCAGTAATTAAACATGCCTGAAGACCACTCTAGGAAAACTCAGATGAGAAAGTTGACCAAATGGAATTAAAAGAGACTTTCAATTTAAAATATATACCAATATTTCTTATTAGATAAAATTTACTCCCTAATCTTATAAACCAAATTACTTAATGGAAGAGAAAAACTCATGAAGCACCACCCAGAGAAAAGAAAGAGGAGCTCAACTGGAAAGATCTGGAAAAGATTCCACAGAGGTGTGTATGTTGGGAAGAGCTGAGATTCTGCAAGTGAAATTTGGGTGGATGGATGGGGGATCCTAATACTGATAGAGAAAATGCAAAGATAAGGTGCCTTGCAGAAGCACAGCTATTCTAGGAACAATAAGTAGTTTGCTTTGACAAAAGGATGAGGTACGCAGTGGGCATAAGTGGAAGATGAGACTGTCACAGGCACTGGCAATCACAAGATTATAAAGGGTATTCTATGAGACATACTGGGATTAGGGGCTTTATGGTTTAGGAGACTCTGAAGCCACTAAGCAGAGGAGTGACTGAAGTTATTTAACCAGATCTGTGTTTTAGAAAACCACTCGTGTGGCAGTGGGCAAGACTGCTTGGAAGGGACAGGTCTGTACTGTGTAGCTCAGGTGAGAGATGATCTGGGCCTGGGCTAAGGCAAAGGGTGTGGAAGGTGTAAAGAAAACTCTGAAGAGGGCTGGGGGGAGCACTATTCATTCAGTGAGGCAGGGTTATGGAAGGGTGGTATAAAACAGAAAATAATAATATTAAAGGAGGTAAGAGCAAGTTAAAGTTGAAATACTTATGTGACAGCCAGGTGGAGAATCTTGTACAGGACGTGTGAAAGGAACACAATTAGGTGTCATTAGAATGTAGATAGAGATACAACTGTGGGAGCAGGCAGACTCCCATGGAACAGATCCTGAAGGAATAGGCAGCAAAAAGGAAAAGAAGTGAAATAGGAGACAAGAAAGTATGAGAGACAGAGAGGATAGTGTTAGAAAAGCTGAAGGAGGGGCACCTGGGTGGCTCAGTCATTAAGCGTCTGCCTTCAGCTCAGGTCATGATCCCAGGGTCCTGGGATCGAGCCCCACATCGGGCTCCCTGCTCAGTGGGAAGCCTGCTTCTCCCTCTCCCACTCCCCCTGCTTGTGTTCCCTCTCTCGCTGTGTCTCTCTCTGTCAAATAAATAAAGAAAATCTTAAAAAAAAAAAAAGAAAAGCTGAAGGAGAAAGTTCAAAAGGAAGGTGTGATCAAGAGTGTCAATTCCAAAGAGATACTGAGTAAAACAAGGAGTGAAAAGCCTTCATTAGAATTAACAGGTAGGGGCGCCTGGGTGGCTCAGTCGTTAAGCGTCTGCCTTCGGCTCAGGTCATGATCCCAGGGTCCTGGGATCAAGCCCCGCATCGGGCTCCCTGCTCGGCGAGAAGCCTGCTTCTCCCTCTCCCACTCCTGCTGCTTGTGTTCCCTCTCTCACTGTATCTCTCTCTGTCAAATAAATAAAATCTTTAAAAAAAAAAAAAAAGAATTAACAGGTAAAGGTCATAGATGAGGTCTGCAAGAGAAATTTCAGTAGAATGATGGGGGCAGTCAGAATACTATGGAAATTAGGAGTGGGAGTGATAAGGAAAAGACAGCTGGTGAAGAGTGCTCCTGCATAATATGCTATTTAAATACAGATAAGAATCAATAAAACCTGGCCAGGAAAAAAAGGAATAGAACTGAGGAAGAGAGGCTGAGGAGACAACATTTCATTTGGCTCCTAAATGAGAAGGGGTTGTGGGGTAGATTTGAGAGAGGGAATTTATGGCTGAAGAAACACCTTGAGCAAAGGCCTTGAAAGGAATGGTGCACAGTCTGATTATAGTTACAGTGTGTGTATGAGGGTGAGGTAGGGAAGGGGAGGAGGGTTGCACACATGTCTAGAGATGAGGATGGAAAGCCTAGGACTGCAAACCCGGTTAGGGAGTACACCAATATACTGGAAACTGGGAAACAACAGAGTCAACACCAATAAGGGGTTTAGGATCATGAAGGCCAGGCCTGAACTCCCCTCCTGGGCAAGCATGGTGCCCCAAAGTCAGCCTGGACTGGTGCTCTAATTAACAGGGCTTGATCCGTGGCTGCAAAGTATAGAGCCAAGAAAGTATGAAGTCACTGTCACTGACAAATGTCCCGAACAACGGAGAATGATATCATTAACATAAATGGAGAACTGAAGGGGGCGCCTGGGTGGCTCAGTTGGTTAAGCAACTGCCTTCGGCTCAGGTCATGATCCTGGAGTCCCGGGATCGAGTCCGGCATGGGGCTCCCTGCTCAGCGAGGAGCCTGCTTCTCCCTCTGACCCTCCCCCCTCTCTCATGTGCTCTCTCTCATTCTCACTCTCTCAAATAAATAAATAAATCTTTAAAAAAAAAAATGGAGAACTGAAGAAGACACAAAAAAATGAAATTAAATTAGTAAAGATCCAGAGCTTCTAATAGTATATATTTCTGACCAACTTGAAATGAACATGAAGAGGTCATTGATGGATTCCAACTCTCAGAGAGGGCATTGAGAATAGACAGAAGAATTCTGTAACTTTCCAACTGCATTTCTATGTACTTGATTCAGAAGCAGAAAATTCACATTGAACCCACCTGGGGCATAAAGGTAGTCATTCAGTACTAGTCCAGTAATTAATCACTCGTTTTATAACAAGTATCAAGAAAAGAAATCACATGTAGATTTGGCCTTAAAATGAGAAGAAAAATGAAGTGTGACTATAATTATAGATGACTGTTTAATTTATGTTAAGAAATAATTACTACCTCTTGTCTGACAATAGCAAGAGAGAGTACAGTGGGTGGAGGTGGAGAATGGAGAGATAGGGAGAAAGAGGAGAGATAGATGTGGTAGTCAGCACAGGATAAAGTAGATATGACAAATCCTACAGAAATCTGCCCCCACCCACCCTTTACCCAACTACTGCCAGGGGACAACAGTATTTCTGGACCAACTTCTCCCTGGACATTAGCAGGTGGAGGCAGGCTTTCCAACAAGCCACTGAAATATGGAGCCATTTTTCTTTATTTTTAAAAATACCTCTGAAATACAATAGATATACAAAGTATTCACTCCACCAACCAAGTTTTAAAGCAGCAGACTGCACATCTGCAAAACAGATTCTAAAGATAAAATTTTATGTGCCAAAGAGTGATTCAGTGCAAATTTGAAAATGAGATAAATATTCTTCTTTTGAAAGAGAATGGATGTTTTTTTCCTGACTGAAAAGTTAAACAATGCTTAATCAAGTTGTAGAGTTAAGTAGTGAAGTCAGTTACTTTAGAAGTTTACACTAAAAATAGTGAACCTTTAAAATATCTCTAACAATCTTAACAGAACTCTTGTACTTGGAGGATTATTTCCAGAAATTATGAATGCCAAAAAGTGTTTGATAATTTAGAACACTGAACTAATAGTCTGAATAAAAGCTAAGATTTGGACTAATAACCATGATAGCTCACATTTACATGCTTCAAATGAAGTAAGTAAGCACTGTTGTAAGCAGTTTATCATTTAATTCTCACAACTCTATTATGAAGTAACTTTTATTATAATCTGTATTTGACAGAGCAAAACTAAAGCACAAAAGATTAGTAATAATTTATGTCAATATTCAGAAAAGCAGAATAATCAACTACTGCCTACTCATGTTTCATAGTCTTGTCTACATGAACCCATGAAAACAGGTAAGGTCACAACAATTTTGGATTGATACTGATGGTGCAAGAAATATTTTTGCTTAACAAAGAATACTGTAAAATTTCCATATCTATAAAACTAATGCAAAATAAAGCTGAATATTACCTGTATTTTGCATCCTTTATGAATAAGCAGTTATTTGAAAGTCTCATTATTGTAAAGTATGTTACAGAAATAGAGCACTATTTAACAAAATAAATTCCAACTTTTCTCTTCCAACGAAGATAATCAATGAGAAAACATTTTCAAAGGATAGAAGGGTAAAGGATCCCATTTATTTTAATTGCTTCAGTGCCCCAACCCTCACTTTCCCATCCACCCCCACCACGGCCTACGACACATCTGTTCATAAGCCAGGCATTTTCCTCCTCAGTAAGCTCTGTCAGACACTCTTAAAAAATATCTTTAGTGGGATAAAATTTTCTGCATATAGAGGAGGAGGAACAGCATGTAGAAGAATGAGCAGCAGCTGATAGACACAGAGTTAAATGGGGAAATAAACAGGGTGAATCCAGGAAAAGTTTTAAAACTCACCACACAGTTTAAAACCTTGCACATAGGCTATGAACTACTAAGATCAACAGAGCAGGGGAAAGCACCCATGTAGCATTTTGCCTTCAGAAACAAGTCATTTAAGAAAATGGTCAAGAAGTGTTACACACAAGGACAGCCCATGCTGAAAACAGAGGTTGAAATTCTGCAAACTCTCCAAATGCTCTCTGGCCGTTATGGCTACATAAAGAGACAAAGAGATGTTCCCTGTCTGGATATTACCATTAAATATACTGATATTCATAAAAGCTAAACACATATTCTGTTTATATTATACCAGCCCACTATGCTAAGGGCTTTTTATCTCATTTTAAACTCAACATTGAAGTAGGTACCTTTATCATTCTCATTTCATGCATAAGGTGTGAAAAGTTGTGTAATTTCGCCATGATCACACAGTCACTTAAAGAGTTAGGATTCTAATCCAGGTCAACCTGCTTATTAGTTAATTAATAATTAATATCCTTAATTAAAGGATAATTGTGTGTAGACCTCTGGTTGAATAATTATTGTATAAAATTGGACCAGACACTACTAAGTAAACAGAGTATTCCAGGGTTATATGGCTTGATGTCTTGATATAGCAACTTTGAAAAATACGATTTACAATACCGTTAGTCTAATTTCCCTGAAACACTCATTACATGTCTCCCTAAAATATTAAAAGGTTAGGGGCGCCTGGGTGGCTCAGTTGGTTAAGTGTCTGTCTCTTAATTTCAGCTCAGGTCATGACCTCAGGGTTGTGAGACTGAGCCCCGTGTTGGGCTCTGCACTGGGCACGGAGCCTGCTTAAGATTCTCTATCTCCCTCTGCCCCTCCTTCCCTGACTTGCACACATGTGCTCTTTCTCTCTCAAAAAAAAAAAAAAAAAAAATTAAAAGGTTTGATTTCATTCTTTGGCTTTCACCCACCCCTACAGTTAATTAGTGGTCAACACAAAACTTAAATTTACTCTAGGAGAAATGAGGACCAGAATACAACTGCAAAAATGACCCATCATATAACTGAAAAGACCATCAAAGGTTAAATATTTTAGTAAGGCAGATACTGCTTTAGTACATTTAAATAAACAAAAGTTTTCATACACTTCCCCCACCAGGAGTTGTCTAAAGTACTGTGAGATCCAGGATTTGGAATCTAATGAAATATCTCCTCTAGTAGGGCGCCAGGGTGGCTCAGTTACTCAAGTGTCTGCCTTCAGCTCAGGTCATGATCCCAGGACCCTGGGATAGAGCCCTACATAGGGATCCCTGCTCTACAGGGAGTCTGCTTCTCCTTCTGACTCTCCCCCGGACTGTGTTCATGCGCGTGTGGTGTCTCTCTCACTCTCAAATAAAATAAATAAAATCTTAAAAAAAGAAAGAAAGAAATACCACCTCTAGTGAAATATCAGTTTATTGCCTTGGAATCTCTGCTACCCAACTGTAGATATACAGATAGTTCTTTGAGGATTTTTTTTTTCTTTTTGAGGGGAGAGGGAGGGGAGGGTACTAAGTTGCCTAAAATAGTATTTATTTGTACTTTTTGCAGAAAATGTCTGTAGTTGCCCCCTAGATCATCAAAGAGATACAACAAAGGTTAAGAATGCAGCTCTAGGTAATCTAAAATTTACACTGGCCCAAGTAAGACCTTCAGAGAACTGACTGTATATTTAGACTGCATTTCTTTGACCCTCTCTTAGAATGTCTTCTCCTGAATTACATTTCTTGGTGCTTGACTTATATTGTCAGGTGCAACAAAAAAAAGTAACAGGAATACAATACAGAAAAATGATTAAGAGAGAACGATGAAGTCAGATTTGCCTGTTTTTAAATCCTCTCTCCTCACTTACCATGTGTTCTTGTATAAGTCACTTAACCTGTCAGAGCTTCAGCTTCCCAATCTGAAAATAATACTTCACAGAGTTATTTTAAGGAATTGGATGTCAAAATATACATAAAAAGCACTTAGTGCAGTGCTTTGCACACAGTATATGACCAATTATTATAAATTTACTACAGGGGCGCCTGGGTGGCTCAGTCGTTAAGCGTCTGTCTTCAGCTCAGGTCATGATCCCAGGGTCCTGGGATCGAGCCCCGCATCGGGCTCCCTGTTCAGCGGGAAGCCTGCTTCTCCCTCTCCCACTCCCCCTGCTTGTGTTCCCTCTCTCGCTGTGTCTCTCTCTGTTAAATAAATAAATAAATCTTTAAAAAAATAAAAAAATAAATTTACTACAGCATTTATTGTAAGGATATTGTCTATATCAACCACTGTCCTCTATATGAGGATCTCTAGGAAACAATTTTCTTTTATACACTCTTGAAAGGAAAAGCTCTGTTTTCATCTTGGGTATCCTGGGACTCTTTTAACTGAGCATGTACACATCTTTGCTCTGGCCACTAGTAAGTTTAGAGCTGAATCTACAACCTAACTTTGTCTACTGGGGAGCAAAACCTTCTGCTAATAATCTTTTATGAACTAACTTTATCCCTTCACCCCTACTTTCCCATGGCCTGGGTGCTGCATTTTTTTATAGTGTTGTGTTACTATTACTATTTTGAGCTTCTTCAAATTCTTTTTTGGGATGAGACAAGATGCATAAAAATAAACAAATTAACAAACCAGCAGAAAAAATAAATAGTGCTGTTTTTGAACCGGTGATAACTTCGGTCAAAAAAAAAAAAGTCACTTTTCCTAATTCATGGGTATACTGGCTACCAAGTCAGGAGAAAAATTAATTCTTTGGGCTTCCAAAAGTAGAAACTGCCCTATAACAGTTTAGACTCTCAAAGGAAAGCTGAACCAAGAGTCATCAGTCAAAAAGCAAAACAAATCCCTGCAATGATAGAGATAGAGATAAATCCCTGCATTTAACACCAAAAGTGATAAAGTAATGGGGGAATATAGCAATATGCTACTCCTTTGAGGTGAATGCTTATATGTTCTGAAAGTTGAATAACTTCTGGAATTCAATGAGGGATATTTCAAAAAGAAGGTACAAATTCACAAAAATGGGATAAATTGCATCAATTCCTGGGAAAAACAAAAACAAGTTTCCTGGTTTTAGCTTTACCAAACCCACAGCAATGGCAGGTAATATTCAGGCTGACATAAAGGTCTCTTTATTTTCTGACCCAGGTGAATGGAAATGTGCCATAGCTGTCGTGTGGTAAGCAGATGAGACACCAAAGGGGCTGAGTGTTGGCCAAAGACAAAGGAGGAAAAAATTCAAAATCTAAGCCAAAGAAGCTTTCCATAACTGCTTGGCAATACAGCGTCTAAATAAACTATCTTAATTTGATGCACATGTGGTGAGTGGAAAATTAAAAACAGGGCAGTAAAAAACAAAAAAATGTAGTGAATTTGTTAAATAGATAAAATTATAAAGCAGTTTCACTATTACACATGTTGACATCCGGATTATTTGAATTCCTACAGATACTTAAATTCCATACCATTAAGAAGTTCTATATTATCTTGGGCAAACAACAGATAAGATACTAATTTCTGAGATGCAAATGTTTTTACAGTAAGAAAACTACGACCTCTAAAGAATCTATAAGAGAATAATATCCAATAATTTTTAAGTACATTATTGGACAATCTTAAGACAGCAAATTTAAATGCTGTGTTAAGGAAATGAAGAGAAGAAACTTATGAGGACAAAGCAGAGATGATGTTCTAAAGAAAAATGTACTTAATATGTTTGAGGGACTTCTTGTTTGTAAAAGCTGCTGTCTATCATAAAAATTCCATTGTGGGTGCCCAGTCTATTGAAAGCTGTAAGACAGAAAATGATACCATGTTGGATTACGCACAGTAATGAAACAGATAAGAGTTGATAAACTGAAATTCAAATTTTCTTCAGACTATAATCAAATCTCTGACTACTCTAAATGTTTAATTTTTCCAAAATTGTTGTCAGAGTTAGATTTTTTTTTTGGTCTGTTTTCTTTTCTTTGCTCTTCCAGAAGTGAATGCATTTAAAAATTTCCTTCCTTTCTTCTCCCTCTTTTCCTTCCAGTCAGTCAAAAAGATAGGCCAAGTAATGCTCTAAGTGCTAGAAATACAGCACTGAATAAAACAAACATGCATTTCCTTGTGAAGCTGTTAGCCTAGTTACATACACTAACTCATTTGTTTGTTCCTTCATTTCAATATCTCTTTGTGGTGTGCCTTCAAGGGACATAGAATTAGGAGAAACACACTAGGAAGTAGAGAAACAATTTAATGGCAAATCAGGTTAAGACTCTGCAAGGAAATTAAAACTTCAAATATGCTATTTAAATGAAAATACAATATGTCGAAGAGACATGGGTCAGATTCAGGTCAGGGCCCACCTGTGGGAACATCTCCTCACTTCTCCAGGCTTAATTTATCATTTTTCTATGTTTCTATAGGGTTGAGTCTATTACACTTCTCGTATAAAAGATGTCATATCACATATTTTACAATGCACATTTTTCTCTCCAATATTAGACTGTGACCTCTATGAGGACAAAGTCCAGTTCTGTTCATCTTTGTGTTGCTAGCATTAAGAGCTGTGCTGTGCAAATGAGTTCAAATAAATTTACTAAATTTATGGCCTTTAATTACACACAATGTTGTATCTAAATCATTAAATTTAAAAAACACACACAGGATGGGGAAGAAGGCAGCAGAGTAGGAGTAGGACTCTAGGCTTCCCTCGTCCCATGAATACAACTAGATAACTATCAAATCATCCTAAATACACCAGAAATTGACCTGAAGACTGGCAGAACAAACATCACAAATAAAGGTAGAGAAGAAGCCACACTGAAGAAAGCAGGAAGTGCAGAGAAAGGGTTTGAGAGAGAACCACATGGTGGCCACTGCTGTGGGGAAGGAGTCACAGGCATGGAGAAAGGCAAGAAATAAATTAGGACAAAGCAGAGCACATGGTGAATACGAATCTCTATAGCAACTGGCTTGGAAAGCAAGAGGGCCCAAATGTCATGAGTTCTTGCAACCAATGGGGCTTAAAGCCTGAAGTTTTTTTTCTTTTCTTTTTTTTTTGTTCGTTTTATTTATTTTTTAATTTTTATTAATTTTTTCTATAATATTTTTATTTTATTTAAATTCAAGTTAGTTAACATATTGGTTTCAGGAGCAGAATTTACTGATTCATCACTTACATATAACACCCAGTGCTTATCCCAACAAATGTCCTCCTTAATATCCATTATTCATTGAGCCCATCTCCCTACCTACTTCCCCTCCAGCAACCCTCAGCTTGTTCTCTATAGTTCAGAGTCTCTTATGGTTTGCCTCCCTCTCTGTTTTTATCTTATTTTATTTTTTCCTTCCTTTCCCCTATATTCATCTGTTTTGTTTCTTAAATTCCACAAATGAGTGAAATCATATGATACTTGTCTTTCTCTGACTGACTTATTTCACTTAGCATAAAGCCTGGAGTTTTAAAGGTCAAGCGTGCTTGCCTCTGGGAGAGCTCAGAGGGTAGTGGGACTGCTCTTGAAAAAAAGGCAGGCAAAAAGCCTAGGAAGATCAGTGTGGAAACAGTGATCTCAAAAGTATCTGGGCCACACAGTGGGGAGGTTATTTGCTCTCTCAGAGCATGTCCCAGAGAGGCAACATGAAGATGCCCCTCAGAACAAAGGAACTGGCCATTTGCCTCCCCTGCTCCTCAATATAAGCACAGGGCTACCTGCAAGAACCACTGCAGTGCTGACACTTGCTATCTAACTTGCTTACACCAAGCCCCACTCACATACTCCTGTGGAACCACCCCTCCCAGTAATGTTTGCCTCAATCCCAGTGTGGTGGGCTTCTTCCTCCCCAGAAGACAAGCTCAAACCCCTGCCCAGACCACATCTCCCCATGGAGAGTTTTCTGGAGCTTTGGTTCTTACGGAGGTGGCAACAGGTTTCATTTCATAAACAGACCAGAGCACACCTAGTAAAAACATGCCAGGGACTAAATACTGCCCACAACAGGCAAAGACAGTCCCTACAGACACCTGGCCTAAAAGATAAAGTGGCCAGGACAAAACAGCAGAGCACACACAGCACACATTGGGGACACTCTCAGAAGCACCAGGCCCTGGGGAACAGCGGACACCACAAGGCAGGGCACTACAGGACTTTCATAAGGGCATTACCCACAAGAAGAGGAGACATAGCTGACTTTCCTAATACACAGAAACAGGCACAGAGGCTTAAAAAAGTGAGAAGACAGAGAAATTCATCCCAAATGAAAAAACAGCACAAGGCCATGGAAAGAGATCTAAGCAAAACAGATAGAAATAACATGCCTGCTGGAGAATTTAAAGTAATGATCATAAGGATACTCACTGGACTTGAGAAAAGAGTGAAAGACATGAAAGAGACCTTTAACACAGCGATAAGGAATAACATAGCAGAGATAAAAGATATAGCAAATGAAGTAAGAAACAACCTCGATGGAAAGAACAACAGGATGGAAGAAGCAGAAGAATTAATTATTGACCTAAAAGACAGTACTCGAAAGTAATCAACCTGAACAAAAAAGAGAAAAAAGAATTATGAAAAACGAGAATGGACTTAGAAAACTCAGTGACTCCAACAAATGTAATGACATTCATATTATAGGAGTCCCAAAAGAAAAAGGAGGCAGAAGATTTATTTGAAGAAATAATAGCAGAAAACCTCCCTAATCTGTGGAAAGAAACAGATATCCAGATTGAGGAGGCACAGAGAACTCCCAGCAAAATCAAAATAAGCGGACCCACATCAAGACATATTAAAATTAAATTGGCAAAATATAGTGAAAAAGAAAAAAACTATAAAGCAGCAAGAAAAAAAGAAGACAGTAACTTACAAGGGAAAACCCATAAGGCTAGCAGGAAATATTTCAGCAGAAACTCTTCAAGTCAGAAAAGAGTGGCATGATCTATTCAAAGTGCTGCATGGGAAAAACTGCAGCCAAAAGTACTCTCTCCAGCAAGGCTATCAGGATAGAAGGAGAGATAAAGGGTTTTCCAGACAAATAAAAACTAAACAGGGAGAAGAGGAGTAAAGAATGGGTTCAAACTTAAATGACCATCAACTTAATATAGTCTACTATTTGCCCAGATGTTATATACGAACCTAATGGTAACCATATATCAAAAACCATTAATAAATATGCAAAGAATAAAGAGAAAGAAATCAAAACATATTACTAAAGAATTAAATCAGGAAGCCATGAAAGAGGGAAAGACAAAAAAGGATCTGAGAAACTCATCAAAAACAACCACAAAATAAATAATAAAATTGCACTAAATAATATCTATTAATAATTACTTTGAGGGGTGCCTGGGTGGCTCAACTTTTAAGCGGCTGCCTTCGGCTCAGGTCATGATCCCAATGTCTGGGATCGAGCCCAGCATCGGGCTCCCTGCTCCGTGGGAAGCCTGCTTCTCCCTCTCCCACTCCCCCTGCTTGTGTTCCCTCTCTCTCTCTGTGTCTCTCCCTGTCAAATAAATAAAAATCTTTAAAAAAAGAAATTACTTTGAATGTAAATGGACTAAACACTCCAAAGACATAGAGTGACAAAATGGATTAAAAAAAAAAAAAAAAAGACAAAAAAACGCCACAACTCATCCCTATGCTGCCTATAAGGCACTCACTTTAGACCTAAAGACACAGCAGATAGAAAGTGAGGGGATGGAGAAACACCTATCATGCAAATTGATGCCAATTTTAAGAAAGCTGGAAGAAATAGTTATATCAGAAAAAACAGACTCCAAAACAAAAATGGTAACAAGAGACAAAGAAGGGGGCACCTGGGTGGCTCAGTCAGTTAAGCGTCTGCCTTCAGCTCAGGTCATGATCCCAGGGTCCTGGGGTGGAGTCCTGCATCAGGCACCTTCCTCAGCGGGGAGCCTGCTTCTCCCTCTGCCTTGCCCCTCCCCCTGCTTGTGCTCTCTCTCACTCAAAATAAATAAATAAAATCTTAAAAAAAAGAAACCTCCCAACAAACAAAAGTTTAGTACAAGATGGCTTCACAGGCGAATTCTTCCAAACATTTAAAGGAGAGTTAACATTTATTCTTCTCAAACTATCCCAAAAATTAGAAAAGGAAGGTAAACTCCCAAACTCATTCTATGAGGCCAGCATTATTCTGATACAAAAACCAGATAAAGACACCGCTAAAAAATAGAACTACAGGTTCATATCCCTGATGAACAAAGATCCAAAAATTCTCAACAAAATACTAGCAAACCAAATCCAACAATACATTAAAAAAAAAAAAAAAAAAAAAGAGCATTTACCATGATCAAGTGGGATTTATTCCTGGGATGCAAGGGTGATTCAATATTCACAAATCAATCAACATGATACATCACATCAATAAAAGAAAGGATAAAAACCATATGATCATTTCAATAGACAAAGAAAAAGCATTTGACAAAGTACAACACCCATTCATGATAAAAACCCTAAACAAAGTTGGATTAGAGTGAACATACCTCAACCTAATAAAGGTCATATATGAAAAACCCAAAGCTAACATCATCCTTAAAGGGAAAAAACTGAGAGCTTTCCGTGTAAGTTCAGGAACAAGACAAGGATGTCCACTCTCATCACTTTTGTTCAACATAGGACTGGAAGTCCTAGCCACAGCAATCAGATTTAAAAAAAGGAAAGAAATGGCATCCAAATTGGTAGGGAAGAAGTAAAACTTTCATTATTTACAGATGACATGATACTATATATGGGAAACATTAAAGCCTCATCAAAAATCTTCTAGAACTGATAAACGAATTCAGTAAAGTCCTAGGATATAAAATCAATGTAAAGAAATCCGCTGCATTTCTATAAACGAAAAATGAAGCAGCAGAAAGTGAAATTAAGAAAACAATCCCATTTACAATTCCACCAAAAATAAGATACCTAGAAATGAACCTAACCAAAGAGATGAAAGACCTGTACTCTGAAAACTGTAACTCTGATGAAAGAAACTGAAAATGATGCAAAGAAATAGACATTCCATGTTCATGGGTTAGAAGAACATATACTGTTAAAATGTCAAGACTACCCAAAGCAATCTACACATTTAATGCAATCCCTGTCAAAATACCAAGAGCATTTCTCACAGAATTAGAATAAACAATCCTAACATTTGTATGGAACAACAAAAGACCCCCAAATTGTCAAAGCAATCTTGAAAAAGAAAAGCAAAGCTGGAGGCATCAAGATTCTAGACTTCAAGCTACTACAAAGCTGTAGTCATCAAAACAGTATGGCACTGGCACAAAATAGACACATAGATCAATAGAACAGAATAGAAAACCCAGAAATAAACCCACAAATATATGATCAATTAATCTTCAACAAAGCAGGAAAGAATATCCAAAGAGAAAAAGTCTCTTCAACAAATGGTGTCGGGAAAACCGGACAGTTACATGCAAAACAAAGAAACTGAGCCACTTTCTTACACCACACACAAAAATAAATTCAAAATGGATTAAAGAACTAAATGTGGAGGAGCAAGATGGCAGAGGAATAGGAGCCTAAATTTTGTCGGGTCCCAGGAATTCAGCTAGATAGGTATCAAACCATTCTGAACATCTACGAACTCAAAAGGAGATTGAAGAAAAGAATAGCAGCAACTCTCTGAACAGAAAAGCGACCACTTTCTGGAAGACAGGATGTGCGGAGAAGTGAATACGAGGCGATATTTGGGAAGATAGACCGAGGGGGGGAAGACTCCATCAGCCACTCCTGGCAAGTAATAGAGCAGCACAGCACAAAATCAGAACTTTTAAAAGTCGGCTCCACTGAGGGACATCGCTCCAGTGGCTAAGCGGGGGGCGGGG
>NC_138375.1:26999501-27034178 GCF_054177405.1 Leptonychotes weddellii | reverse complement strand
GGGCGCCTGGGTGGCTCAGTTGGTTAAGCGACTGCCTTCGGCTCAGGTCATGATCCTGGAGTCTCAGGATCGAGTCCCGCATCGGGCTTCCTGCTCAGCAGGGAGTCTGCTTCTCCTTCTGACCCTCCCCCCTCTCATGTGCTCTCTCTTTCTCATTCTCTCTCTCAAATAAATAAATAAAATCTTTAAAAAAAAAAAACAAAAAACCACTGACTTATACACTTTAAAAGGGTAAATTTTATGGTATGTGAATTATCTCTCAAAGTTATCACAAAAAGGCTAAATATTTTTATTACCTATGTGAATTCCTATAAAGAAAATATTTATATATTTTAATATATAATTATAAATATAAAATATATATTTTAAATATAAACTAAATATAAAGTATATATTATATATCTTATATATTTTAATATTCAAATTGTCTACCTATAAACTGCTTTGTCTATTATTTTCTAGGAATTATCTTCCTGAAGGGTTAGTTACTCTAATGCTCTAAGTATCCACAGACTACCAACAACTCTTCAAAACATAGAAGTGACAGTAAATATTAAAGATTTTGACATCTTGATGGACCCTTTAAAAACAAAAAGGTTTGAATTCCAGTGGGCTACATAATATAAAGACACCTGTTTTCCTGGGAATTAACAGTTGTAAATACAGACAACATAAGCAATTTCACACATCAAGCTGATGTGTAATAAAATAAATCTACTCAAGGTTCTTCTTTCAACAAGATAACAGACTCTAACGATAAATGACTACAGCTCATCTTGTTAAGATCAAAAGGGAATGACTTTTGCAACAAAATATGCCTACCAGCTAAGCTATTTCACCAGCTCAGTTACTAATGGCACAAAAGCAGTCTTGCATGAAGCAGCAAAAGGAAGAAAGAAGGGATTCTTAAAAGACCTGATTTGTCGAGGTTGTAAATTGCTTTGTAACTTTCATTTATTAGACTTTAGAGTTTATATCTCTGAAATGTGCCGACAAAAAAAAACACAATAAATTTTTCCTTAATTTGTAAGCTCTCTGCAGGTATTTTTTATCCAGCTATAGTTATATTAACAGTTCTTATTGCCACTCTATAACATATCAGTCAATTTGCCACAATTGGGACATCAAGAAAGAGCAAGATCTGTAAGTTCATCTCCTATGCCATCATATAAAATGTCACATAAAGCAGTTAATCTTTATGACGATGTTATTTCTAAAGGGCTATAAAATAGTTTATTTTGTATTTAAATTTTAACTATATGAGTTACCGCTAATGTGTATGCATAAAAACCTGAGCTGCACTTAAGTTGCCTTTGAAATAAAACAAACACAATCACAAAAATGTCAACATCAATAGAAAAAAATCTTTTTCCAAATCATAATTCAGAAATATGACAATGAAAAAAGGAGTTATTGGTGAAAACTATAACTAACAGTATAAACAGATACAACTTCATCCTTTTTTATATCATAAATTTTATCGTAAGATCGCACACAGTTGTCATACCAATTGGAGCCTCAGAATTTCATCCTAAGAGAGGAAAAGGAAATGTTTTTCGAACTCCAGTCTAAAGAGCTAAACTTCCTCCAAAACTATCTAACATGCCCACACCTGGGCAATAAGGAAAATAAGCCTCAAAGCCATTAAGTAACTTGGAGATTTCAAACACAAGGTTTCTGACTTTTCTAGAATGTCATTTTAAAGAACAGAGAAAATTTTCCACTTAATTACACAAAATTTGAATATGCAGCATTTGATGTCATCTACTCAGATGTAGACCTCAGGACCCTGAGTGTATCTTGGGTGCCTATACAAGAGGTATCTAAAGCGCTTCCCCTCTCTCACTCCTCCAAATTCCTCTGCCTTCCTTGCCACTGCTTCCTCCAACCTTAATTTTCTAAATCCGTGAGTTCTTTTTTCTTTTCCACAAGAACACATTAAATAATTTTCATATATGTAAATAGCAACGGCACTTAAAACTACAGATGCCAACTTTATGTTAAATCAACAGAGAGAACCTTTCTAGTTTACTGCTAAAAAAGCAGTATGTCATAATATAAACTATAATAAAATGAATTCTACCCACGAGAGGATTAAGCTTTGCTACTACAATGAGACCTGCTTTATAAAAATAACCCTCATAATGGTATGGCCTGTTGCCGAGACCCTCCTACAGTAGATCCTGTCCTTGTTGGGGACAAAACAAGCCTTAGCACCATGCCAACATAACAGCTGCCAAAAATGAATTCTTCCTGATTCTGGAGAACTGTCACTCCATTTCTCCACCAAGGTAGCTAACCCTATCTGTCATGACCGTGTTTCCTATACAAATATTTTACGCAACTTAAACAGTTGTTTTAGCACAGTGGATACCATCTCTGTCATACTGGTAAGGAAGGCTTTATTTCTAAAAGACTTTGATAATATGGACTTACAGACTGACCAAAACAATCTTCTCTCTCTGTTTTCTGTATTATTAATTCTATTTTTCTAGAACTTTGAGGGGCTACAGAGAATACAAAAAGTACAAAATATCCCTGCTTTCATGGCCCTTAAAGTAATATTTAAAGAGATAATATTAACAGAGTTTAAAATACTTGGAAAACACTTAGCAGATGGAAATAAAGTCTATAGTACCATCTGCTACAGCCTTCATTTCCTAATGATCTTTCTCCTATAATACCCATGAGGTGAGACAAGATGAGTCTACAGTAGCCAATCACAGCCATCTTTCTTAGCAGATCTCCCCGCCCCCCAGCAGTATGTGTAAGAAACCACTGTTTTATGGAATTAAAGCAAGAATACGGTTGATACGGTAACAGTGAACATACCCTTGAGCCTGCCAGTCATGGGTGCTGTGTACCAAATGGCTGGCTCAGCCAAAGCCAATGCCCGACTACATAAACTGCTTTGAGTTGTGGGGGGGGTTTTTTGTTTGGTTGGGTTTGTTTTTGTTTTTGTTTTTCTCAAGGCTGACTTCTATAAGCTCTAGTCATGTGCTAAAATAAATAGTAAGTAGCTGACAGAGTATCCTGGAAAGGTCCAGTGACTTCGATTGTCACAAAGCTTCTAACATATAGAACTAGTTCCTAATTTTTATAATCAACTATTAATGTATCTCAGACTGGTTCATTTATAATTTGAGACATGCAATAGCCTACTTGAATAAATTACTGGAGGAATCAACAATAACTAAGAAAGACAAATTCACGTTCAGTCAAAGCGCATGTATTTTAAAGCTCTGAAACAGCACAAAAGATAAGAAGGAAAGGTGTCAGTCTGATAGAGACAGATAGCTCATACTTGGCTTACCAGACAGACTCTCATATTTGACTCTAAGCCAGGTGTTTTCAGGAGAGGATACACTGTAGCTTATAAAGTATATATCTTAACAGAAGGAGATAAACTAATGACCAACAAAACTATATAACTTTAAGTAAAGGAAAATATCTGACACAAGTCAGAGAGATTCCTTTGGAAAAAGTAGAAAGAGAATGATTTATTGAAAGGCAGTGCTTAATCTATAATGGTTTTGAAGAATATCTGGCTCTGACCTTTACAACATTTACATCAAAAATAAATGTAGTGTCTGTACCTCCCTATCTTCAGTTATTAATTCAAGCTACTTTGGGAACACTTAGTTATTAACAGATTTTCTTGGTTTTAAATTCTCCCCATCTAAAGTATCAAAATTTTCTTCTGCTATCAAAAATAAGGTATTAAAAAAACCTATAAAAGTTATCTTCTAAAAGTTATGAGCATAAGCATAAACACAATGAAAGTTTCGTCAAAGCAAAACAAAATATATAACTATAACTAAAAGAAGTGAAATTGTTTAATGTAAGAAAAAAAAATGTAGTGTTATTACAGGACAACAAGAGCCAATCCATAATCTCCCAAGGCTTTCAAAAAGCCTTTTATATTTTTATTTATTAACTCATTTCTGGTAATCAAATAACACCCAAATAAATCAACATTTCATATAACTTTAAAGGAGTATGCTCTAGGGGCGCCTCGGTGGCTCAGTCGTTAAGCATCTGCCTTCGGCTCAGGTCATGGTCCCAGGGTCCTGGGATCAGGCCCCACATGGGGCTCCCTGCTCCAGGGGAAGCCTGCTTCTCCCTCTCCCACTCCCTCTGCTTGTGTTCCCTCTCTCGCTGTGTCTCTCTCTGTCAAATAAATAAAACCTTTAAAAATAATAATAAAATAAAGGAGTATGCTCTAGATTAATACCTGTCTCTGAGAGAGATGAGGGAGGAGAAAGATGAAGGAAAGGAAGAAGGGAGGGAGAGGAGATATGGGGAGAAGGAAATGGAGTGGGGAGAGAAGAAAACATGAGAAAGGGGAAGAATAAATGAGAAGTGATAAAGTGGTGCCACATAAACTAAGAGGAAAGTTCAATACATCTTGTTTAAAGAAGAATAAGAATATATTTCATTATGAGAATAAATATTAAGGAGGGAAGAAGAATTATTAATATTCTAACTAAGGGGTGGGGGTGGGAGCAGGTAGAAACCAAAAAAAAAAAAGCAACAGAACTAGGCTTACTGACCTAAGAATGAGATCTAATGGAGCTACCTGCTTTTTTCGAAGAAGGAAAACTTAATCTCTATGAGTAATAGAGATGGCTGGAAGATAATGCAGAACAGGGAAATACACTTTCACCAAGGAGTAGATAGTTATTAATCAAAGAAAAATATTAAATATTCTGAGTTCAAGACAAAAGATTTGAGGTTAACAGATATTAACATAGCAACTACATGCAATCTGGCAACTTTAAAAAGTAAACAGCAAACTATGTCTGCAAATCTAGACAGCTTATATCACAGTAAGTATTCCTAAATAAAAGCCTGAAATCTCTTTGAAATTTGACATTCAGAAGGGCTTGCTTTGCATCTAAAAATGACTGGAATTCCTATAGAATGTTATTACTACTTATGGAACTTAAATAGCCAAGGCAGTTGACATATTTAGAGTGAGACAGTGTGGTCATGCTAGTTCTTATAGGAATTATAATATTCTTGAATATTACTAACATTAAGAAATTAATATAAATTAATATACATAATATAGCTCAAAAAATTCTAAGTGGAAATCTAAACTAGTTCACAAAATGCAAATCTAAATAATTCATTTTTTATTATATATATTAGTCAACTCTTATGGAATAGATTACCTGATGTACAGATTAGTCATGGAAAATATGTTAATTTAATAAAATATTTAGAATTACCATGAACCAGAAGGAAATCCTTATTAGATGTACCTAACACCTAACATCTGAAACTACATAGTTACCAAAGACTCACCACTGACCCCACTACAACTTTGAAACTTTCCTCCTACCACTAAGACTATAGCACTTCCCACCTTTAGCCAAAGTGCATCCCCAGAACAAGGCAACAATTTCAGATTTCTACACAAAAAGCAGTTGAGGAAGAGGAGGAAAAAAGGAAGGATCTTTTATTGTCCAATCTGCTTGTTGTGAGAATTAAATGAGTTAATATACACAAAGTGTTTAGAAGAGTGCATCTGGCACACAGCAAGCATTCAGTAAAACGGACTATTTCCCTCGTACAAAAACAGAGTTTTACAAAAGTCCTAGTCTCCATAAACTATCTAGGAAGAATAAATAGCCCATATTTGGTAAACTCGTGGTTGATCTATTCAGGGTCAGTGCCTTGCCAATGCTCTTCAAGGCCCATCAGCATTAATTACAACAGCTACTTGGGTGGTCATTAACATCAGTGATTTTGTGAAGCTTTTTTTAAAATGAACTTCATAAATGTCAAGCCCCAGTTTTGCTGTTTTGAAACAACAGCTAACTTCTTTTCAATGCTGGCTGCTCATACATTTCATTCCATAATACAAGTACCACCAGATAAAGCCTATTCAATTAGTTGACCTTTTCTCTGGGAAGTTACTCAGGTTATATCTAAAAAGAAAAATCTCAATGATTTCATTTCTAACATATGATTCCATTTCAGAAAGGAAATAAACATATTAAATCCAGTGAAACCTCTCAATAATATACCCTTCCTTAACACTAATTTGGATATAAGGCAATTGGTGGTTGGCTTCCATCCTTCCACAATCTTATAATAACGTGACTGTGTTTAATGGCATCCCACACTTTACCCAAGTGAATATTTGTGGTTCCATTTACAGCGCTATGGGAGATTTTACCCTATCAGAAATTGACACAAAATATTCTTAAGTTTGAATGCCACACAAAGGAATTTACTTTGACTCTCAAGTTGTTAGTATTATCTGAAAATGTGTTACATTGTTCCTGCTCTCCAAAACTGACTAGCCCACCCTTCCTATCTTCCCTTAATTGTTACTGTAATTTCTCACAGTCTTAGGATATCTGCCTGCATAAAACAGGTATTTTTTAATTTAAATTTCAGTTAGTTAACATATAGTGTATTTTTCGTTTCAGGGGTAGAATTTAGTGATTCATCAGTTGCATATAATACCCAATGCTCATTACATCAAGTGCCCTCCTTAATACCCATCCCCCAATTACCCCATCCCCCCACCACCTCCCCTCCTGCAACCCTCAGTTTGTTCCCTATTGTTAAGAGTCTCTTGTCAGGGGGCGCCTGGGTGGCTCAGTTGGTTAAGCGGCTGCCTTCAGCTCAGGTCATGATCCTGGAGTCCCAGGATCAAGTCCCACATCAGGCTCCCTGCTCAGCAGGGAGTCTGCTTCTCCCTCTGACCCTCCCCCCTCTCATGTGCTCTCTCTCTCTCATTCTCTTTCAAATAAATAAATAAAATCTTAAAAAAAAAAAAAAAAGAGTTTCTTGTGGTTTGCCTTCCTCTCTGTTTTTATCTTATTTTGGTTTTCCTTCCCTTCCCCTATGTTCATCTGTTTTATTTCTTAAATTCCACGTGAGTGAAATTGTATGGTATTTGTCTTTCTCTGATTTCTCTTACCATAATATACTCTAGTTCCATCCATGTCATTGCAAATGGCAAGATTTCATTCTTTTTGATGGCTGAGTAATATTCCATTGTATATATGTATGTGTGTGTGTATGTGTATATATATACATACACACACTACATCTTCTTTATCTATTCCTTTGCTGATGGGCGTCTGGGCTCTTTCCATAATTTGGCCATTGTGGACATTGCTGTTATAAGCACTGGGATGCATGTGCCCCTTCGAATCACTATTTGTGTATCCTTTGGGTAAATATCTAGTAGTGCAATTGCTGCGTCGTAGTGTAGTTCTACTTTTAACCTTTTGAGGAACCTCCATACTGTTTTCCAGAGTGGCTGCACCAGTTTGCATTCCCATTAACAGGATGTTAACAGGTATTTTAAAAAGATATTAAAATCTGACTAAAATTATAAAATGAATGAAATAATCATTAAAAAGAACATTCTAGTGAAAAATGTTAATAAAGCATTAATTTGAATAAAGCATTTGATATTTCACACAACGTTGATCACTTTAAGATCAAGAAGATCATATAATGCTGTTTATTTCAAATATATAATCTAAATATTTCAATTATAAGTGCTAGAAAGGCAAAATAATTTAAAAAAATTTTTTTTCCAGAATCAGTAACTAACTAGTTTTTCCAATAATTTTCATGTCCAAAGAGATAAATTAAGGAAAGCCATCTGGGATACTCCACCCAGTTCTCTGATCTGTCATATTATAGGACACAAAATGGATGGTAGTAACTATCACAGAATTGGTCAAATCATATAATTCGAAGAACTGGTACCCCCCAAAAAAATTATTTAAAAAGTGAGACTCTTTTTTTCCAAACACTTTTCTGCATCTAAATGTGGACACTGGTAGTAAATATTACTTTAAAAAAAAAAAAGGAAAAAATCCAAAATATGGAATAAGTTACAGGCATAGTAATATTCAACACACTATTTACAATAAAGAAAAATAGATAACAGAATGTATTAGTAAATTATGATACTTGAAACTGAATTATTATGCCACAACTAAAAACTATAGTAATAAAAGGTACCCAGAGGTGTCTGGGTGGCTCAGTCAGTTAAGTGTCTGCCTTCGGCTCAGGTTGTGATCCCGGTGTCCTGGGATCGAGCCCCACGTCAGGCTCCCTGCTCAGTGGGGAGTCTGCTTCTCCCTTTCCCTCTGCCACTCCCCCTGCTTGTGCGCACACTTGCTCTCTAATAAGTAAATAAAAATCTTAAAAAAAAAAAAGTACCTCACAGCAGGGAAAAGGTCTTGGTATAAGGTTATATAGCTTTTGGTGTAAAGTTAAGGAGGGGGAGAAAAGTAAGATTTTGTGTAACCTATAATAGCTATATTCAAGTACATGTAAAAATATTCTAAGGTAGTTCCTCTTCTCAAAACATTAATAGTTATATTACAGCAATGGGAATCAATAGGTAAGGATTTGCTTCTCTGAACTGCCTAAGATTTCTGCCATGTTGTTAAACTGCTTTATAATTATAAAACATATACCTGCATTTTTTTAATTTAAGCAATACGGAAATACAAAGGGCACTAGAAAAAATGGCATAAACTTATAACTTCATAACGTTAAGAAATCTGTTTGTCAACCTAAGCATTTGAGAACTTCATCTCTTATAATATTTGTGTTGTCAGAATATTGTGATGGATGTGAGGATAAGATACAATTTGCTTAATGCTTATAGTTAACTATGCATAACTAATAATTGTTATGTAAGTGTTGATGATTCTATGAAAAAATATTAACTCATATCTAAATTATACTAATTAGGGCGCCTGGGTGGCTCAGTTGGTTAAGCGACTGCCTTCGGCTCAGGTCATGATCCTGGAGTCCCGGGATCGAGTCCCGCATCGGGCTCCCTGCTCGGCGGGGAGTCTGCTTCTCCCTCTCCCACTCCCCGTTTGTGTTCCCTCTCTCGCTGTGTCTTTCTCTGTCAAATAAATAAATAAAATCTTTAAAATAAATAAATAAATAAATAAATAAATTATACTAATTATTCTGTGAACCAGGTTGGGCTTTTCCAGTCAAGTCCTATGAATTTTTCCAATGCATTTACTGTCTGCAATTCTAGCAGCTGCTCATAGGTGGTACCTGTTAACGGGAGCCAAGGCCCAGATGAAGAGAAGATGTAAAGCATCCAATACTACAATTCTATAAACAAAAGACTATTTTATCAACAATCATCATAACAAAATATAGCTACCTATTCACTATAAGATATGCTTCACTATATAAGAAATATAATTTTTAAAAATACAAAAAATTCTCTAATACATATTTAACCTTTATTTTTTTACAGTAAGTTCTTATAAAGGTCTGTAACTGATATCCTAGAAGGTAACAGCCTAGAATTTCTTCTGTTCACTGCTTCTGCTTATTCTTGTCTTTCTATGACCATTTTAAGACTTCCAGGCTTCAGAGCTTGGTATGACATCTTTTAACTATTTTCCTTGAAGATTTCTATTCATCCTTCAACCCAAACTCAAATATTATTTCCTTTGTGAAGCCTCCCTTAATCACCCAAGCAACATCTTCCTCCAAACCTGTCACAGAGTTTGAGGCAGGCAGACCTACGTATAGTACATTTTTAGACCTCTAACACATATATTTTATGAGCCAGCAACACTGGCCTATGACCAGGATTAAATCAGCCTATAAAGCCAGCCAGTTCTTCACTGGCCAAGATCTGGCAGAGTCAGGTTCAGTTTTCCACAGTAACTCTTAAACAGATTCATGATTTGGTAGCTATCTTAGCTGTCTTTGGTGTCCTTGGCCAAATAGAAACAATCTGAGTATATAAATAAAGGGGGTATTGCACTAAACCAGTGGCAAAGTTAGCATTCTTGTAGCTTACAAAAAGTTTGTAAATTAACTAACCAAATGAATCAACTGCTGTGGAAGGCTGTTGTTAAAGCAATATGTCCATAATCCCTCTAAGAAAGATATAAACTTTTCAACAACACTAACAATAACAACAGTAATAGCATCAAATAACTTCTGGAGTGCTGCTTTGAGACAGACACTATCCTACGCACTTTAAGGATATAAATTCACTTAATGCTCAACCCCATGTACGGAAGAAAAAACAGAGGCACACAGATACAAAATAATCTGCCCAAAGTCACATAGCTAGTGAATGGCAGAGCCTGGACTCAAGCCTGCATTGTCTGAGTCCAGAGTCCATGCTGTACATTTTACTGCCTTATAACTGAAAGAAAAATATAATGTTTTTTTAAGCCTGGAGAAAAGACAAAATAGTAAACTCATGACCATGTCCTATACTCAAAAAAGAGAATGATTTCATATAGTAGGAAATACACTATACTAAGATCCAGCACATGCACACCCCCACTCACCCCACTCCTCCCTCTCACATACAACTGAAGCCAAAATTCCAGGAAACAATATAAACTGGAACAAAACCTGACAATTTTTACTCTATCTTGTAAAAAATGCTGGTCATAACCCAAAAAGGTTTTACAATGCAGTCTGGAAAACACTGCACCAACCCCAGGATCAGCTTTACTAGGAAACCATCTATTCTGAAGGAAGATATGAACAAGATACAGATTATTGTTATGGGCTTAAGATAACTAAAGCTAGGGAGGGGATGTGGTACAATGGAGCTAGACTTGAGTCATAATCCCTACCCCACCCCTACACAAACATATGATCTAGCAAGTCACTTCCTTCTTCGACCCAATGCTAGGATGATTGAGTGAAACACAATATATAAAGCTCCTGGCCAATAACATATATAAAAGGGTATTTTCTTCCCCCCACACCAACTCTTGGAGTTTATATCTGTTGGCTTAAAGTAACTTTCATAAAGCAGAAGTTGAGTGATTTTGAAATAGGAAAGGATTCAGAAATTGATAACTATAACTTACTGAAGACTCAAGCACCATCCTATCCGGAAAAAAATTTTCTTTCCAAGGTGAGTCTGAGCTAACTTCCAGGCTGAAAAGTACCTACAGGAAAACTCTGTTCTTGCATAATGGGATCTGTGTCTCTTAGCAAAGAGGGCTTCATATTCCTCTGGAGAAACAATCCAGAATGAGCTACCCCCATCCCTTTGCTATAAAACGTAGTGTTATAGGTGCCCAATGATCCAAAGAGACTGGAGGCACCCAGGAGAGAAAGCACCATGTTGTACTTATTTCTGTGCATTCAGCTCAAAACATGTACCTAATGCAGGGCCTGACATACAACAATAGATGTAAAATAAATGTTTGCTAAGCTTAACTGAAGAAAATTTTTCAGCTCTGGCCTAAAGAGAAAAGGTCCACCAAATGCAAATCCATATCATGTTTCATTTCTGTATGACTCCCTTTTTGCCTCTTCTTCCTGCATTCCCACAGTACATATTTTACACCACCCACTGTTTTCACTCTGCCTTTCCTAACGAAAAAGTCTATTTAGCATTAACTTACTTCTCTGCAGTTTTGGAACTATTCTTCACATAGATAACTGGTATTTCTTGAAAGGCCAGAAATTAAATTAATGTACACAAAGACCTTTTTTTTATTTACTTTTTTTTTTAAAGACTTATTCATTTATTTGAGAGAGAGATCAGGGGGAGGGGCAGAGGGAGAAGGAGAGAATCTCAAGCAGACTCCACGCTGAGCGCAGAGCCGGGCACAGTGCTCAATCCCAGGACCCCAAGATCACGACTCAAGCCAAAACCAAAAGTCAGATGCTCAACCGGAGCCACCTAGGTGCCCTGATTTAAAAAAAATAAAAAATAAAAAATTTTAAGAATATTAATAAACTCATTACATGCTGGTGGATTTTCATGAAAAAAATGTGAAAACCAAAATAGGTCTCATGAATATATAACAATGTTTTCCAAAACAAACAAAAATAGTAAGAAACGTGGCACCGTCCTACAGTTTTGCAAATCACTTTAAAGTGTGGCTTAATAGAGGACAGTACTTAATACTTCTGCATTCAGTCTGTTACATATGTTGTTTTGGTTAAATCACAAGAAGGAAATCCATCACACAGATATGTAGTGGAAAAAAAGAGTATTTTAATAGTTCTTTCATATAATTGCGGATATTCTTTGATACTATGCCAAAACTCAACAAGAAGTAGTTTCTTAAAAGTTAGTTGCAGTGCAGAACCTAAAACCATGACAATTTTCATACTCTTACATTAAAATCTACAGGCTGGGTGCCTGGGTGGTTCAGTGGTTAAGCGTCTGCCTTTGGCTCAGGTCATGATCTCAGGGTCCTGGGATGGAGTCCCGTATTGGGCTCCCTGCTGGGTGGGAAGCCTACTTCTCCCTTTCCCACTCCCCCTTGTGTTCCCTCTGTCACTGTTTCTCTCTCTCTCTGTCAAATAAATAAATAAAATCTTAAAAAAAAATCTATAGGTCTATCATATATTATGAATGGATCCTTTAGCTGTGCACAATTTTATAACATGCACTGAAACTAACTTCATTTTCTGAAACTAATGTGGCACTGTGTGTGAACTATATACTTCATTAAAAAAATGAAAAAAAAGAAAAATACTCGTCAATGGGTTATGCAAGTCCTCAAAATGTTGATACATTTCATTGTACAATTGAAAAAAAAAAAACACTCATTAATGTGATAACCAATCTCATTATAAAAAACAAACCATTGGAGCACCTGGGTGGCTCAGTCCTTAAGCATCTGCCTTCGGCTCAGGTCATGATCCCAGGGTCCTGGGATTGAGTCCTGTATCGGGCTCCCTGCTTGGCGGGAATCCTGCTTCTCCCTCTCCCACTCCCCCTGCTTGGTTTCCCTCTCTCGCTGTGTCTCTCTCTGTCAAATAAATAAATAAAATCTTTTAAAAAATAAAATAAAATAAAAAACAAACCACTAAGTACCGAGAAGCTGTCAAGCTCAAAGGAATATTTACAAAGTTCTAAATTTTACTTGAAAGCACAAATTGTATCACTGGACACAAATACTACCAACTGGTTTCCTTAAAATGACAAGTGACTTCAGTTTTTTAATGATTGATTGATTTGCTGGGGGAGGGGGGAGCATGCAAGCTCAAGTGGGGTATGGGGCAGAGGGAAAGGGAGAGAATCCCAAGCAGACTTCCCGCTGAGTGCAGAGCCTGACATGGGGCTCAATCCCAAGACCCCAAGTTTATGACCCGAGCCAAAATCAAGAGTTGACGCTTAACCGACAAAGCCACCCAGGCACCCCAACTTCGTTCACTTTTTTGATAAAATGTTTACCAAATGCCCAGCATGAATAACCATAATTTGTCTGTCAATGGTTCTTTTGAGTAAAAAATGATGTTTGTTCCATGAAAACACAGCAGTTACCTCACAACTGAGGCATGCAAGTGCTTCTCCTCCAGACAGCCAACACTCGGATAGGCACCGAAGTGCTTCATATGCCCCTCCCAGCTTGTCACACAGAATAGTAAAGATGTACTCAAGGGTTGAGATTTAATAAAACTAATAATTTTTACTGCTTCATCAAAGACATTCTTAAGTAAAACTAGCTTTTTTTAAAAATTATGAGTGTGTGGCAGTAAATACAATGGTTTCTAATAAAATCTATTGCCACTGCCTTGATTAAAGCCAAGACGCCAGCAGCTTCACCCACCGTTGCTTTGGTGTCATCAGCACAAAGGCCAACACAGTGAAAAAGCCAAATTATGCCTCAGTGTTACTACGAAAATAGTGTCGGCCTTACGGACCAGCTGAAAGGATCTCGAAGACTTCCAGAGGTCCGTGGATCGCACTATGAAAGCTGCTGTTGCAAAACACTATTTCATTCAGCATTATCTCCCATATGATATGTTTACTTTAGAGAATTTGCCACATATATTTTAGGTTATCCAATAGCCAACCACAGTAAATACATTCCAATTGATGACGCCAGCTTCCTACACCAAGAGAAATCATGTGAAAAGGGTGCCAAAAGATTTTCACAACTGTGGGTTGAGGTGCTTGCTCTGTCCCTGGCTAACTATCTGTGTGACCTTGGGTAAGTCACTTCTCTGAGCATCAGTTTCCCTATCAGCAACAGTAGGTGAGAGCTGGTCTAGCTCAGTGATTCTCACCTCAGGGGTGGGTAGCAGATGGATGAAGATCAGATTCACTACAGATGATGAACAGTGTTACTGATGGGAGTATGTTTCATATTTGAAAACTCTCCAGGCAGAAAAAAGAACCACTAACCTAGCAGTATGAAAGCCACTCATTTTATAAAATTTTTAGAATATGGTTATAACTGCCCCACCTTTGCCCATCCAATTTACTCTCTATAGAGATGCTAGAGTAATTTTTTTTAATGTAAATCTGATTGTGTTACTGCCCTGCTTAAAAGCCTTTAACCTCTTGTATATAGCTGCCCTTGGAATAAAATCCAATGTGTCCAAAATGGTCTATAAAGCCCTGCATGGCTTGGCCCCCACCTACTTCAGTGAATTCATCTCATGCTGCTCTCCACCCTGCTCTACTTTAGTGATGTTGGTTTCTCTCAGTTCCCACAACAGGCATTTCAATGTAATGTCTCCTCCGTCTAGGATGGCATCCTCTTCTCTCTGCCTATCAATAATCATTCATCTTTCATATCTCAGCTTAAACATTATGTCCTCAGAGAAGTACTTACTGACTCTCCAGTCTACTTTAGGTCTTCCTTATATACTGTTCCTTCATAGGACTTTACATACCTTTAATTATTTAGTCAGTTATTTACTGTAAATTGTTTGCTTAATTGTTAATTACTATGTAAGTATTTTCACTATATTATAAATTCTACAAGAGCAAGAACTACTTCATTTATCCAGGCTTGCTGAGGCTGAGCACATAGTAGTTTGTAAATATGTTTGCTGGTTAATAAACAAAATGTTTTTATAAGAACAGAATGGAATTAAGAATATTAAAAGTTGTGTAACTGCAAAGGATATATTTTCCTGTGGAAAAAATTAATTACATAATGGGTTATGAAAAAGAATTATAATCTGCAGGCTATTTGGGACATATAAGTAAGACTGCCTAAGTAAGATAAAGAACGCTAACTACAACCATAGTTATGTGGTATAAACCAGAAGCTGCCCTACCTCTGCCCAATTCTAATATAGAGATAAAGCTCTGTAACCAAATTTTTGTTGGAATATTATCAGTGGACCTCATTTCCTCCATGAAGTCACAGCTATTGACTGATACTGCAAGACTTAAGTGGCCATATGAAGTGTATTAAACAAAGCTGTGCCAGTTCTATTTGTTGATAGATTAGTACAGCTTTCCAAAAATACCATTTGTTTTATTCTAATTAATAGAACCCAGTTCATTATGGCCTGTAGTTAGTAATTTATAAGATCTTTCTATTTAATAGTCTATCTTATTACTATTATAATAATGGAAAAATATTATCAAGGGAAGAGTAAACATTTCCACTTGGAGCACTTCTTAAAATTAAAACAGCAACAAAAGCTAACATTTTCATCAAGGCAGATTTTAAAAGTATTATCACAAGAAAGGATAGTTTATAAGACAGAAATAGTTTTACAATGTCATGTAAACTTACAAGATTTAGAAAGAGGCAACTGAAAAGGGCAAATCATTATTCACACTTCCTTGCAAAGTTTCTGTTAACCTGCCACCCTAATTTCATGAACTCTGTCAATATGAAAATGAAAAGATGAGGTGACAATTTTTTCGAAGTTGGAAATGGATTCAATAGGCTTATCTGGCATTATAGCAAAGATTCAGAAACAGGATACATATAAATTTGCCATGTAGTTACAGAAACTTAGAAAAGAAATGGAAAGGATAATTTAAAAAAGGAAAATCCCTTATTGTAGCCAAGTCTTCCAGGAAATGTTGGAGATTCAAAACAAAGAAACATTTTAAGTTTAATTACGGGTTTTAACGATTATAAAATCCACAGTACGGAAACACGTTTAATCCCATTCCTGCAACTATATTCAATTCATCAATTTTCACAGGAATAACATTCTTCTTCATTTACAACTACTCCATAAATGGCCAAGAAGGCCACTACAACCACAAGAGTACTGGTATATTAGTCATACATACAAACTCATTTAGTCACACATGGAATGGACTGGTTGTACTGATGCTACTTTGCTTGACCTATAAATTCCCAGAAGAAATTCAAACTACTCTCTATCACACTCTCGGTTAACCGAGGGATGCCAGGAAATAAGCATAGCCTTCAATACTGGAGACCTCCACATTATTCTTTAAAAATATATAAATGAATAAATAAATATCTTGAAAACTGAATTGATGTAACAGAGATGTACTGATGAGATTAATGATGGTTTCATATGGACTTCAAGATAAAGAAAGAAAATACTAAAGAACATCCTCCACAATGTATAATTCCTACATTATTGTTCAGTACTGATGTTCCTATAGCCAAAATAAGTTCCTACTTAACAACTGGGAAAAGCATACTAATAAATATAACAAACTTGGACTTAATCAAATTTTCTCCAACATTTTTGAAGGTGTGAACATTTTAAACTGGTTCAATTCGGCAATATAGTACACCTGAGCAACATTCTGTATAAAAGTTACATAAACTTATATCAAGGATAATGTGACATTAAATTTTTTTATAATTCCTAGAGATATGACATAAAGTTTTATACTATAAACATATGCTAAAAAACATATCTAAGGAAGTTGATGGTACCAGGAAAATTATAAATCAAAGGCTATTCAAGCATAATAGAAGCTTGAAAATTAAAATGTACACTAAATTAAAATGTTTAATTATAAATAACTCTTGCCTATTCAGTAAATTCAACTTCCCTAGTGATATTTTGTTAGCTTATTTTGTGTTACAGAATATAAATGACATTATATCTCAATTTTTAAAAAAGGGTATGACTAATAATTCCATATCTATTTCATTAATAACACTAAAAGACTGTGTTCTAGTTTTTTGAGATATTACATAATAAGTTATTAGCGGGCCAAATTATGTCACCAGTAAACACAGTAATATATAATTCATCTCTAAAGTCAAGCATGAAAATTTCCCTCTGCCTCTTGTCGTATTTATTACTTTAGACTAGCACCCAATTACTTTAAATCACTACAGAACCAAAATACTGTAAAATTACAGAATTATAATTTTTAAATCTCTAGATTGTTTTTGATGTAGTATTTTCAAATTACTTCAAAATATCTGATTATAAAGCCCTATTTTATGCTCTCCTCTAAGGTAAAACTAGTTCTAGAGTTCCAAATATTGGATGGTTCTCAATAACTATCAATTTCATTTTCCAACTAAAATATGTTTCCAGAATTTTTAGTGTTAAAGTATTATGTTGCACGATAGAAACTGAGAACACTGACATCTTTACACTTAAAAGAGAGTACAAACAAAACACAAACAAAATCCAACCTCGGTCTCCTGGGTAACAAATTAACCCAGGTAAAAATTAACAAAAAAAAAATTCTTTCTATATTTAATCAAACATTATAAATACAGGCAATAACTGCAAAGATGGTTGAACCAAAGATAGCAACTTAAAATTGCGATGATCACACATTAATCTGAACGGCGATCTTTAGAGGACAAGCACATCCATAAGCCCTAATTCTAAGTCCTAAACTTGACCTTTTAAAGCATCTGTCCTGGGGGCGCCTGGGTGGCTCAGTCATTAAGCTCTGCCTTTGGCTCAGGTCATGATCCCAGGGTCCTGGGATAGAGCCCCGCATCGGACTCCTTGCTCGGCGGGAAGCCTGCTTCTCCCTCTCCCACTGCCCCCTGCTTATGTTCCCACTCTCGCTGTGTCTCTCTCTGTCAAATAAATAAAATCTTAAATAAATAAATAAATAAATAAATGAATGAATGAATGAATAAAGTATCTGTCCTAGTAGCTGTGGAATGGGTTATTATTACTTTAAAATCTTACAGGCTTTTTACCTACTGTATGTTTCTCAATATATAACAGAAATAAAATTGGACTGAGTAAACACAAACTATTTTAAGAGGAACTTATACAAACCAAATGAATTTATGATAAAATTAAAAGAAGATGTACATATTTCTTCCATCTAGACCTACACAGAAAGTTTGTCAATAGAAGCTAAATCAAACACCAAAATGTGAACATCTCAATTATAACAGTAATTTGAGAATAGATTCTCATACTCTCAGAACTCATGAAGAAAAAGAGTTTCAGAAAGTGAGTAAATTTTGCCTTTTATCATAAGCATATTTCACCATTATCAGCAAATCTGAATGGTAAAATTTTCAGGATTTAGGCTCCATTGCTAAATCCTAATTAATTTTTCAATACAGTTACCTGTTTCATGTAAAATTTGTTAACAAATGCTTTAAAATTATATAGACAAATTTTTCATTACCCACACACTGAAAATAAAATCAAAGCTATTAATATTTTAAATGCTGGTGGCTATTGAAATCGTTTTAAAAGCATCCTTATGGCTTTAAAATGAAAACCTATGAGAGTATGTTAAAGAATAATTAGAAGCAGATTTTAAAAATCAAAGAATTAAATTAGATAAAATACCAGATATTGCAGAAACATGATCTAAACAGCATACTTCCTCTTTTAATTGAGTTATAATTGACATGTAACATTATATTCGTTTCAGATGTAAAACATAATGATTCGTTATTTGTATACATTGCGAAATGATCACCACAAGTCTAGTTAACACCTGAAAGGAGTACACTGTTTTTATGAGAAATTCACCAAAAAAGAACCCATTAAAAATATAACCACCACACCTTACTTATTTGGCAGCATGGACAGTATAAAACTCCTCCCAGAACCAGAAATAAGCAAGAAAAAGTCTCCCAGCAGCCAAAGATGGCAAAAATTAATGTGCTAACAACAAAAAATCATACACTCTAATTGCTTATTCCCTCTTCTTCTGCACAAATTCTAAAAAAACCTACCCCAGCCCCAGCCCACAGCTTATTGGAAACAAAGAACTGAAAGAAACTAAGGCACTTGTATAGGCTGCAAGCCTACACCAACAACAGCAAGAAGCAACACTTAACAGAAAGGGAAAACCAGGGGCGCCTGGGTGGCTCAGTTGGTTAAGCAACTGCCTTCGGCTCAGGTCATGATCCTGGAGTCCCGGGATCGAGTTCCGCATCGGGCTCCCTGCTCAGCGGGGAGTCTGCTTCTCCCTCTGACCCTCCCCCCTCTCATGCTCTCTCTCTCTCAAATAAATAAATAAAATCTTAAAAAAAAAAAAAAAAGGGAAAACCAAAAAATGAAAGTAACAGTCAAGAACTCTAAAAGCTGTAGATAGGACTACATATGCTAAGACTTTGTGAGGCATTTTATACCACACTGTAATAATTTATACATTATAAAGATGTTAAATTATATTCAAAACACTTATTAATAATATATGAAGCTAGTGTATTTTTTAAGTTTCCCCCCCCAAAAAATAGTAAAATAGAAAAAAATACTTTGAGTTACAGAAAAGTTTACTTTTCTGGGATCCATTTATGTGAATCACTGCTTCTTAGAGAATTTTATAATTATATTTACACATGTTGTTGATTATAAAAATTAAGTGAAATCTGTCTAGCAGCCTTCCAGCAAAGGCCTGTGAGATCCAACATGCCCCACACATGCTCTCAAAAGGGAGATGCTCATCAAGATGTGAGAGAAACTAAGAAAAACTAAAGACTGAAAATCATACCGTCTTCAATCCAATTCAAACGATTCCAAAGCTACTCCTACACATCAACGCCAACTATGCACAAGGCTTTATACATTAAATCTAGATTACAATCCTGTGAATCAAGTATTACCCCATTTTATAGGAATCTGAGATTCAGTGGTAAATTACTAGTCCCAGGTCATGACAAGGGGTGGAGTACCCAAGTTGCTCTGAGTCTGGAAAGTGCATGCTCTTTCTATTATGCCATCCCAAAATTTGCCAAAAATTTTAATTGATATAGCTGCAACCAAATAAAAATATTTATTATACTGAATTCCACCAAGAGAAAAGCATTAACTAGGGGCAATCTTCATTTCCCAAAGTGTACTCCTGAAACACCAAACCCCCAGAGTGTAATAGGTGTTGTTGGCAGTGGGAGAAAGATGGAGTTATATCAATACAGCTAGAAAATGCTGATTTCTTTTTTTAATATAGTTCTCAGGATCTTTAACATACTTAGTCTTTGGCACTGTGACTCTCCAAGTAGAGGACTAAGGAACCCTTTCTCCATGGACACTCTACAGGTACTAACATTCCCAAGAACACGTTTAGGAAATCCTGCTACATATAATCCAACGAAGACAATCCTGAATAATAGGTCCTCCACAATCTAAGTCAGCACTGATATGTCGAAACTTAAAACATACTGAAAAACTACCCAAGAAAAAACTTGGTCAAAGTAGAATGCAACTAGATATGTAAGACTGCTGACAACACTGACTCCATCTTTGGCCCAACTTGTCCCAGGACCCTGGGAAGTTAATGTGTGCCCTGGCTGGAATGCAGGAAGCTTATTCTGATCTTCCCTAAAGTTGTTTAGATAACTAGTAGAGATAACATAGTTTCTTCCTCTCCCTTCCCTCTGGCACACAAATGGCGACGCTTTAGATAACTACCCTTTGACCTCACCGCAACACAATAAAATCTGTGGATTAAGGTCCAGGCTTTGCAGAGAATAGCTGCATAGCAACTGGACTGCCATCCGTCTGATCCCCCCTGTCAGTAAGTTACCCTAAATAAATCTCTGTGTAAATGATATGAAGTGGCTTGCTTTGTTTTTTCAGTCTCAAAGTGCCTTCTCAGTGTGGACGACACTTTACTGTCCCTCCTCCACCTTTTAACAGGACAACATCCAAATAAGCCAATATTAAGAAGATCCTCCGAATTTTTATTTTGAAAAGCTTCAAAGCTACAAGCAAGTTAAAAGAGCAGTACAATAAAGACCATATATCCTTTCCAATGGACACCATATACCATAACATTTTGTCACATCTGTATTCTCAATCTCTCACTTTCCATATATATGTATACTGACATATATATACATATACACATACCATACACACAGGCATACTTTATTCTCATTACACCATTTTAAAGTAAGTTGCATTATCACATGATACTTCATACCTAAATTTACCAGCTGGTATCTTCTAAGAACAAAGACATTCTTCTATATAACCTGATTCTACGTTACATGATTCAATAATATCATCTGTATCAGTTAACAACTGATGCATAACAAAACATTTCCGAAATTTAATGGCTTAAAATGATAGGCATATGTTATTGCTTATGAGTCCACCAGTCAGGTGGGTGGCTTTGTCCTAGTGGGTTAACTCATGGGTCTGTGGTCAGTTTTGCTAATCTACATTAGGGTCTCTCACAAATCTGGAAGTTGTCTGACTATAAGCTAGGATGGCCTCAACTGGGAAAACTGAATTCTCCTCACCTGGGTCTTTCACTCTCTAGTAGATTATCTTGATCAGATAGCAATGCTATGGTTCCAAGAAAGTACAAACACACAAGAACTCTTAAGTAGCCTATGCTCATAAATGGCACACCATCATTTCTGCCACTTTCTGTTGGTCAGCCCACATTTATGAGGTGGGGAAACAGTGGGAGTAGCTGCAAAGTCACATTGCCAAGGGCATGGGTACACGGAAAGATGAAGAACTGTGGCCATTTTTGCAATCTGTGATATCACCTAATATCCAAATTTCCCAAATTATCTCCCAAATTGTCTCTTTATTGCCTTTTTTTTTTGGTGTTTCCTTCCTTCCCTCCTTCCCTCCCCTCCCTTTCCTTTCCTCCTTTAGAAGAAGTAAGATCAAACCAGGGGCGCCTGGGTGGCTCAGTCAGTTAAGCGCCTGCCTTCGGCTCACTTCATGATCCCAGGGTCCTGGGACTGGGGAGGGGGCGGGGAATCCCTGCTGAGCGGGGAGTCTGCTTTCCCTCTCCTGTTCCCTCTCCCTCTGTGTGCTTGCGCTTTTACAAATTATAGGTTTCTATGCTTGCCATGAATCCTTTATTTTTTTTAAGATTTTATTTATTTGAGAGAGAGAAAGAGAGCAGGGGGAAAAGGGCAGAGGGAGAGGAAGAGAGAGAATCCCAAGCAGGTTCCATGATGAGCATGGAGCCCTACACAGGGCTCAATCCCACAACCCCAAGACCATGACCTGAGCCAAAATCAAGAGTTGGAAATACTTTTTTTTTTCCTAAAGAAAACTAAACGGACTAGATATTAATGTCTCTAAATACTCATTTCACATTGTACAAAATAAACTCTAAATATGAAATTATGTTTTTTGCTTATAGATAACCACCTAATCATAGATCACTATATATACTGCATATTCTATATGGTAACATTCTTGAGGGCCCAAATTAAGGCTTTCCTATATTCTTCTCCAAGTCCATCTCCTCTCTCTTCACTTCCCTACTTTTCCACAAAAAGAATTTATGCCCAATACAGTAATCCCTCCCTTATCTACAGTTTCACTTTCCATGGTTTCAGTTACTCATGGTCAACCTGGTCTGAAAGCAAATGATCCTCCTCCTAACATACCATCAGAAGGTCAATAATAGCCTATGTCATTCACCTCACATCATATCACTTACGCATTTTATCATCTTGCATCATCACAAGAAGAAGGGTGAGTACAGTAATATATTTTGAGAGAGAGAGACACCACATTCACATAACTTTTATCACGGTATAATTGTTCTATTTTATCATTCGTTACTGTCGTTAACCTCTTACTGTGCCTGATTTATAAATTAAACTTCATCATAGGTAAGTATGTACAGGAAAAAACATAGTACATATAGGGTTTGGTACTATCCACGGTTTCAGGCAACCACTGTGGGTCTGGGATATATTCCCCATGGATGAGGGGGGGGACTACTGTACACATATTCAAAACCCCAGTATAAAGCTTTCCCTGATTCTTCCAAGCAAGCAGTGTTAGCAACTCTTCCTCTATACTCCCTGTACCTACCCGAGGCATTGCTGGTGAACGTTTTTTTTTAAAAGATTTTATTTATTTATTTGAGAGAGAGAGAGAGTGAGCACGAGAGGGGGGAGCGAGGGAGGGAGAAGCAGACTCCCCGCTGAGCAGGGAGCCTGATGCGGGACTCGATCCCGGGACTCCAGGATCATGACCTGAGCTGAAGGCAGTCGCCCAACCAACTGAGCCACCCAGGCGCCCGCTGGTGAACATTTTTAATACGACATGAGCAGCCTGACTTTCCCCAGACCACTGCACCCTGGAGTAAAAATTGGTCTCATTCCGATTTTTTTTTTTTTTAAGTCTCTACTTCTTAATTGCAGGAGTCTAACCCTCAAAGACTCGTTCAGTACTTGGGAGCCATTTTTCACAAGTGTTTACAAATGGGTCTTGTGGCTATTTTGTGACATCCACCAATTCCTCCTCTTTAAGTCTGACCTAAAACCCACTTTCTCTGCACCCATCTTTTTTTTTTTTTTTTTTAATTAGCATCGGCCCTACCTATTCTTCCATATGTCCTCCCTCCCAACTGTGGTGTGGAAGGAGACACTATGTTAGAAAGTTTTGTCATCTCCCCAGTGTTTTTTATTCTTATCTAATACTGTCTATTCTTTCTGCAGCAACTCACTGTGAAATGTTTGTGCGTATCATTATTTTCCTGCTTTGTCCTCATCATTAACTGCACGTAGAGGCAGAAGTAGGCACAACAGATATAAACAAATTCCTCTGAGACACAAATTCCTGAGTAAGCAATAGGAAACCCTCCAGATACATACCAGAAGCTCGGATTCACTCAGCAGTACCTGCGGGCAGAGCCTGTGCTGAACTGGAACGTGCTTTGCACAAATCTGTACCGAGAACTCCGATCCCACTAGCACAGCATCACTTGCACCCTCACTCTGTGCACTACAGATCATATAAATTAACAAGTAGAACTGACTTCCACTGAGTAAGTAAGCATTTTTATCTTCATTACCATCTGGCTTAAATTAACATTTACTTCCAAGCATAACATAGTAAGCTCTGCCTTGTTATCTATGTTTCATTCTGGTAAACTTGGAAAAAACAAAAAGATTTCCCTATTACCCTCTTCCTTTTCATTTCATTCCTAAATTGGCCTGATCCCAGGTTTGTGTTTCATATTGAAACTCATAAAATCAAAAGGTTAAGGCACTAGCATCTCCAACTCACACTCAAAGGAAACATCATAATGTAACTGAACATACGTGAGGCCAGAACAAAAACAGTGAGTGCCACCTTCGCCTCCAACGGAAGAGTTTCTCACAAGTGCTATCTGGTTCTTCACTCCTACTGTATCTAAACTTATTCATAATATGTGGGAGTTACATGAATGGCTGGTACTGACCTGGCCAGGATTGCCTCTCTACTCCTACACTGCTGATTGCCATAGCCTGACAAACACGTGTGTTAGCTAGCACTAAACACCTAACACTATGGTAACACAGGAGGTGCTGAGATGAATAACTTTCATCCGGAAGCTATCTACACCATGGTCATATTATCCAAAATACTCATTTTCCAGCTGCCCAAAATGAGGGGAAAGAAGAAGAGAGAAGGAGACTGGGGAAGAAGAGAATATTACTATTATGAGCTTGAAGAAATTATCCTAATTTAAATCCTAAATAACCTCTAATAAAATCTCCAAGAGAATAAAAAGTTTATAAGACGTACAGTTGATATTTACCTCTCTGTCATGCTTACCAATGAAGAGTATGAGATAACGCAATGAAAGGCAGAGTAGCCCTCTGAGCTATGAGACACACAAAAAATATAGGCAGATTCTGCCTAAAGGTGCTAACTGAACTAATTACTGAACCATGGGAATATTTCTTAATCCAGGATGAACTTCATAATATCAGACCTAAGAATTCTGATGATGCCTCATCAGATGCTAGTTGTTCCTAATAATTCATGTAGTTTCCCAGGGTGATGGAAAGTAACCAATATACCATGGTTATGCTTTTTTCCCCCCCCTAAAACCTATTTAAAATATCTTATAGAATGTTACAAGGTAAAATACTGGTTTGGACAATTACACTGAAGTATAATCAAAAGTATCATCAATTTTACTTTGTTTATCCTGTTAACCCAGAGTTTGTCCAATAATAAAATTAAAACTTTTTACTCTAATATCTTAGAGTAAAAAAACAAAAAAACATACTACAAAAATATGACTCTTGATCCTAGTTGTCTATTTTAAATAATGGAAACTTTTGATCCATAAAATAAGATAAAAACAGAGAAGGAGACAAACCATAAGAGACTCTTAACTACAGGGAACAAACTGAGGGTTGCTGGAGGGGAGGTGGTGAGGGGATAAGGTAATTGGGTGATGGGCATTAAGGAGGGCACTTGATGTGATGAGCACTGGGTGCTATATGCAACTGATGAATCACTAAATTCTACCCTTAAAACTAATAACACACTATATGTAAACTAAATTGAATTTAAATAAAAATTTTTAAAGAAACACTTATTTTTAAAAAGCCAACTACAGGGGTGCCCAGGTGGCTTAGTCAGTTAAGTGTCTGCCTTCAGCTCAGGTCATGATTCCAGGGTCCTAGGATTGAGCCCCATACCGGGCTCCCCACTCAGTGGGGAGTCTGCTTCTCCCTCTCCCTTTGCCTCTCCCCCCTGGTTTGTGCTCTTTCTTGCTCACTCTCTCTCTCTCTCTAATAAATAAATAAAATCTTTTTAAAAATTAAAATAAAAACCCAACTATAATACCAATATCATATCCCCCAATTAATAATTCCTTATTATCAAGTAACCAATCATTAAATAAATCAATTCTTACATTTCTCTGAAAAAAAAAATATAATATATACATTACCCCTGTCCCACTAGAGTAGATAGCCAGTAATTGTAAATATTTATATTTCAATTAAAGGTACATCCTTAGTTTTACAGAAAAAGACTTCTACGTACATTTTATTCAAACTGATCTATATCAAATTATATTTGTGGGCCTCTAGATCACATTCTTATGCTCTTTTAACTCTCTTCCCACCTCCTATGTTCATATGTCCAGGTCCACACACTTTTCCTTTAAGGGAGAACTCAGTCCAGGCACAATATTAGTACACTTAACAGATATTTTCCTGAAATTTTTTATCAAAGCATTTTCTTCTAAACTGCTCCTGCTCACTTCTAATATTTCTTCTAAATTTGTTAAATCTATTTTTTCAGAAAAAAATCTGAGAAATTGTAGTCAAAAATAAAATAAGTCTTATAAAATAACTTCTATATTAGAACTCTGGGTGTGGACTATAATTCAGCTTGTTGGATGACCTTGGTGTTCCATGAGATTTTTTGTTTACAGCCATGTTCATGAACTTGGACATGGATACCAAGTAATAAAAAAAGAGGGAAAGCTGCCTTATTTTAGGAAGCCAGTATAATGTTGGTTCCAAAACCTAATAAAAAAACAATACAACAACAAAAAGTCCCCATTTACTTGTCAATATAAAATTAAAATCCTAAATAAAACATAAGTTTTGTAAATAGAGCAATATATTTTTAAAAAATACAAAGTGATCAGGCACGTGGGTGGCTCATTCAGTTAAGCGTCTGACTCTTGATTTTGGCTCAGGTCATGATCTCAGTGTTGTGAGATCGAGCCACACGTGGGGCTCTGGGCTGGGAGTGGAACCTATTTGAGATTCTCTCTCTCCCCCTCTCCCCCTGCCCCTCCCCCCTCCTCTCTCTCCCCCCACCCCCCAAAAATACAAAGTGATGAAGTAGGATTTACTATAAAAAAGGAAAAATGGTTTAACATTCTGAAATGTATTCATGTAATTCTCTGTATGAATGGGCCAGAAGGATAAAATCAAGATTATATCAAATATTCCACAAAAGCATTAAAATTCAGTATCTATGATAGAAATAGAAATTTCTTTATTTAACAAAGTTATATATCAAATCCATCATACTTCAAGAAAAAATATATTAAAATAAAAGGTATTTAACCCAGTACACGGTTTTCCTTGTTTAGTTTTTGCTTAGGAATGGGGTGGGGAGTGGAGCCCAACACCAACTCCCAGCTGGTAAGAAAGACAGAGGAAACACCCTTAGACCTAAATATAGTCTGTCTCTGGCCAGACTGTGCTCATCCAGCACAGCCAGAATGCTTCTAGATCTCAAAAATCAAGTAGGGTTGCCCTGGCGGGGGGACAGGTAAAAGAGGGTAAAGACCACCTGTACTGGCAAAGGACCTCTCATCATCTTCATCACAGTCAGATAATGTGGTAGCATCATCACTGGGGTGCACTACTGGAGACTTCCAAGTGAAAGGAATTTGTCCTTCCAATGATGGAGAATACTGCAAGTATTCTTTTTTTTTTTTTTTTTTTGCCTGACAGAGAGAGACACAGTGAGAGAGGGAACACAAGCAGAGGGAGTGGGACAGAGAGAAGGAGGCTTCCCGTTGAGCAGGGAGCCCGACGCGGGGCTCGATCCCAGCACCCTGGGATCATGACCTGAGCCGAAGGCAGACGCTTAACGACTGAGCCACCCAGGCGCCCCTACTGCAAGTATTCTTAACGAGGCGAGTTCTTGTGCCCTTCCCTTACATAAAAGGGATTTCTATCTGTGAATGCATCTGTAAATCAATCACCATAACCTTTGTGACAACCACTCACAAAGTATCTGACTCAGTGGATTCACATCCTGGCTCAACCACTTAGAATCATGTGTCCCTAGGAAAGTCATGACCAGTTTCTTCGCTTGAAACATGTAATAACATTACTACCGCCTCTACCGCTGTGAGGAGAACGTAAGACAAAGTGCTTAGCACATACTAAGTGTATTGCATGGTGCTGGCACAATGAGTGTTAGCTATTATTAGCTATTACCACAACGTTATCTTGCTGCACACGTGTGAGCAGGGGGAGGGGCAGAGGGAGAGAGAGAATCTCAAGCAGACTCCACTCTGAGCATGGAGCCCGATGCAGGGCTTGATTTCATGACCCTGAGATCATGACCTGAGCCAAAACCGAGTCGGATGTTCAACCAACTGAGCCACCCAGGCGCCCCACAGTGTGGTTTTTGATTTGCATTTCTCTGATGATAAGTGATGTTGAGCGTCTTTTCATTTGTCTGTTGGCCACCTGGATGTCTTCTTTGGAGAAATGTCTGTTCATGTCTTCTGCCTATTTTTTAACTGGATTATTCATTTTTTAGGTGTTAGGTTGTATAAGTTCTTCATATACTTTGGATACCAACCCTTTATTGGATAAGTCATTTGCAAATATCTTCTCCCATTCAGTAGGTTACCTTTAGTTTTGTTGATTCTTTTTTTTTTTTAAAGATTTTATTTATTTATTTATTTATTTGACAGAGAGAAACACAGCGAGAGAGGGAACACAAGCAGGGGGAGTGGGAGAGGGAGAAGCAGGCCTCCCGCCGAGCAGGGAGCCCGACGTGGGGCCCGATCCCAGGACCCCAGGATCACCACCCAAGCTGAAGGTAGACCCCCAATGACTGAGCCACCCAGGCGCCCTTTGTTGATTGTTTCTAAAGCTGTGCAGAAGCTTTGTATTTTGATGTAGTTCCAATAGTTTATTTTTGCTTTTATTTCCCTTGCCTCAGGAGACACACCTAGAAAAATGTTGCCAGGGCCAATGCCAGAGACACTTCTGCCTGTGCTCTCTTCTAGGATTTTTATGGTTTTAGGTCTCACATTTAAGTCTTTAATCCATTTTGAATTTATCTTTGTGTATGGTGTAAGAAAGTGGCACAGTTTCATTCTTTTGCATGTACCTGTCCAGTTTTCCCAACACCATTTGTTAGAGACTATCTTTTTCCCATTGGATATTCTTTCCTGCTTTGTCAAAGATCAATTGGTCATATAATCATGGGTTTATTCCTGGGTTTTCTATTCTGTCCCATTGATCTATGTGTCTATTTTTGTGCCAGTGCCATACTATTTTGATGACTACAGCTTTGTAATATAACTTGAAATCTGGAATTGTGATGCCTCCCACTTTGCTTTTCTTTTTCAAAACTGCTTTGGCTATTCAGGGTCTTTTGTGGTTCTATATAAATTTTAGAGTTATTTGTTACAGTTATGTGAAAAATGTTGTTAGTATTTTGATAGAAATTGCATTAAATGTGTAGACTGCTCCAGGTAGTCTCAACATTTTAATAATATGTTTTTCCAACCCATGAGCATGGAATGTCTTTCCATTTGTGTCATCTTCAATTTCTTTCAACAATGTTTTATAGTTTTAAATATAGGTCAGGGCACCTGCCTGGCTCAGTTGGTGGAGTGTGTAACTCTTGATCATGGGGTTGTGAGTTCAAGCCCTACACTGGGTAAAGAGATTACTTAAAAATAAAATCTTAAAAAAGAAAGACTATAGGGCTTTCACCTCTGGTTAAGTTTATTCTACTAGGTATTTTATTATTTTTGGTTAATTGTAAATAGGATTGCTTTAATTTCTCATTCTGTTGCTTCATTATTAGTGTACAGACACTGCAACAGATTTCTATACATTAATTTTGTATCCTGTGACCTTACTGAATTCATTTATCAGTTCTGGTAGTTTCTTGGTGGAGTCTTTATGGTTTTCTATATATAGTATTATGTCATCTGCAAATAGTGAAAGTTTTACTTCTTCTTTACCAATGTGGATGCTTTTATTTCTTTTTGTTTGTTTGTTTGATTGGCTAGGACTTCCAGTATTATGTTGAATAAACGTGGTGAGAGTGGACATCCTTGTCTTGTTCCTGACCTTACAGGGAAAGTTCTCAGTTTCTCCCCATTGAGTATGATGTTCATTCATGGCCTTTAATATGTCAAGTTCACTAGAAAATTTTAATACCCTGTAAAGTGAGCGTTCCTATGATTTTGATTTTCAATAATACTATAGGGCAGACTTAGGACTCTTTATTGACTGGCCTTATAATTACATTAAAATCTTAACCCTTTATACCATAGACTACAATACCTTATATGATCTAGTCCCTGCCTTCCTCTCCAAATTCACTTCCTGTCATTCCTACCTTTTCTATCAACCTAAAAAATGTCAACAAAACCAGACTTTCTGGCCCTCCAATATGCTCTAATACATTCCCTTCTTAAGGTCTTGAATTATTCTGCTATTCTGGCCTAGAAGGCTCTCTCCGCTGGGGCTGCCTCCTGTGCATGGGTGTAATTCTCAACTAAAAGGTCACCTCCTCAGAAGCTTTCTCTGACTACTCTACATACAATAGACACTTCTACTCTCTCTTTCTCTACCCTTCTGCTTTACTTTATTTTATTCTCAACACTTATTACTACATAAAACTATATTAATTTATTAGTGCATCTGTACCTTGTCTGTCTCCAAGCACTCACCTCCACTGAAATGTAAGCATCATGAAGGCAGAGACTTAGATCATATCCAGGAGTACCTGGCACACAGTGAGCACACTGTATTTGTTGATCAAAATAGGTGTCTGGGCTGATGTCCCACAGCTTAGCCCATTACTAATTACTACCCTCAAAGTCAAAGGCCAAAAGAAAGTCACTCTAACTACAAACCATCTGAATTTATTAATGGTAGATTTTTCTAAAAGGTGGTAAAGAGGGGCACCTGGGTGACTCAGTCAGTTGAGCATCCACCTCTTGATCTCAGCTCAGGTCATATTCTCAGGTGGTGAAATCAGTGAGATCAAGCCCCACATCAGGCTCCACACTCAGTGCAGTCTGTCTGAGATTCTCTCTCTCCCACTTCCTCTGCCCCGCCCCCCGTGTATGGACACACTCTCTAAAATAAATAAATCTATAAATAAATAAACAAATAAATAAAAGGTGGTAAAGAGTATGTATAATTGGGGTCTATGGTTAAACCCCACTGATCTTCATATAAAAGTATGGACAAAGCCCAATTTGTACAGTGTAAAAGGAAACTGGAGCACATTTTCAAAGGTACAATATACTAGAACATCAGTGACTGGGCACAGAACTGAAGACTTGCTCTTTCAAAGAATGGAATAAACTACACTTTATACCCAGTAAAGTGATGTCACGCATTAGAACTTTATCCAAACTACTGTTCAGAGGATTAACAAAGTTAAACATGTTTCTTTAAACCCTATACAAACCATTTAAATGTTTATTGTGGATCACTGGCCTGGGAATATAACATTCAAAGTTTCTCAAACTTATTTGACCATGGAATGCCTTTCTTTAAATTACTAATTTACATATCCTGGATATCAATTTGGGATAAGCTTCTCTAGAGGTCATAAAGTTATTGTGTTAGCAACCATGAGAGCCTACCACTTGGCATGATCCTTAGTAGTTTGGAGAACAAAAGTTTTGTTTTTTTTTCCAATTGCTTTCTTCAGCAGAAGTTTTTAACCACAATAGCCTGGTTCCTCTATTCTTTAATAGTTGTTTTCTTCCAACACTTCTATCAATTTATTTATTTTCTTATTTTACTATACTGTATAAAGTCTCTAAATCTACACTGCATAAAGGCTCTAAATAGTTGTGGGCATCTTTGTCTTTTTTTTTTCCTTGTCTTTTTATTTAAATGCAAATAGCTCCAGTACTTCAACACATAATACAATATTTACTTTAAATTTTGGTAATTAATTTTTAACAGGTTTTGCTAATTTCTTCTTATTCCTATTTTACTTAGAACTTCAACTAGGAAAGACTACTAACTTTTATCAAATGTCAATGTTATCATATATTATATAACATCATGTGATTTGTAACTTTTCACTTATTTAATAATGAATTATGTTGAAAACTTCTTGATGGCAAAATTTCCGAATTGTAAAATATCCTTGCATTCCTAGAATAAACCTTACTCGGTCATGGGATACTATTAATTTAGATTACCTGCTAAGTTTAATTCCTGAAGAAATCAGATACTTGATTTGCTGAAGTAAGGAATGTCACTTTAAACATACATAATTTAAGTTTTGGAAAAGTAATAAGACAAAGATAAAAAAGAAATTAGAACTGCATAGTTCTATTTACCAGAAATTTTAATCAAATTGTATTATCCTGTTCCAGTCATATTCTGTATAGATACCCAAATTTTAGTTCCCTTTAGATCAAATTAATTTTTAAACTGTGGTATGGAAATGAAATTATGTCTTTTGTCTATTATCCTAAAGATCAACTCCAGAAAACATAAACTATCCAAGAATGTGAACAGGAATTTTGAAGGTAAATGAGGCAAATTATAAATATCAGAAAGTAAAAAGATGAAACAAAATAACCTAAAAACAACAATCTTTTTTATCTAAAATATAGTGTTTCACCTAAATAACACCATCTATATTTTTTAATTTATAAGGTTTTCCATTGTAATTTATAATACTACCAATAGTGCATTCTAATGAACCACTCTGAATACTAAAAATTAATCATACAATATAACAATATAGTAAAAAGCTGCTCAAATATTCCCTGTAGTATTCTTGAGTCCTAGGCCAACAGATATAATGCTGAAGAATCTTAATAACCATTTAAACAATTTTTTCAGTTATTATTTCCAAAAAGCAATCACTTAAACAATAAACTTATATAAGGTATTATACTCAGATATCAATCTTTACTATAAAAAGTAACAAATTATTAGTCATAACTTCAAAGTCATTTGAGTCCACTTAATAGCATCAGTCTGAGCCACTGATCTCCCTAATAAACTGTACTAGAATTTATACCAACTCTCTTTTTCATAGTTTCCATATTTATTTAAACAAACCTTCTACTATCAGTAAAATCAAAGTAAAGACCAAGAATAATGTAAACATCAGGATTCCTAATACTCTATCCCTACTTCACTGGCAAGTTTGTTACAATATAAATGTTAAAGAAAATATTGAAAGACGTGAATGTATTAGATGATTTATCAACAGTACTCACGCATCATTTGAGCAAGTCATAAATTCTCCCTTTATTTTGGGATGCCATGAACCAGTATGAAGCATTGCTGTATGACCCTTAAAAAATAAAAATATAGGAAAAAAGATAGTTTAAAAAGATTCTTAAAAATAAAGTGACCAGAAACCGACATATCATACTTCAAAGTAAATGTTTAGTCCTCCCAAGAGCACACTATTTTAATTACAAACATAGTATACTCTCCCAATTTTATTTCATAATATGCTTTGTTTATTTCACTTTGTTTAATTCACTGTATAACTCCCCTGCCTAGAAATTAACGTAGCACTTATATAGAACAGGTGCTTCATAAGGAAGGAAATAGAAAGGAAACTGACAGCCTCTCTTTAGGAAACAATGGAAAAACCATAATAAGAGACAGATAGGCCCTACTTTAAAGACTCTTTTCTCAATGGAAAATAAGAATAGAAAGTATTTACAAATAATCAAGGCAAAAGCAAGAGGCTGAGGGAAAAAATCCAGACTTCTTAAAAATGTGTCAATGATCTTAATTCTACATCTATAAGAATAAATATGTGAGAAAAGGAGAAATATCTTTAAAATTATTCAAGAAGATTAGCCCTACTAATTATAGAGCATAATATAAAAATACTGTAATTAAAACAATGTAATGTTGGTATACGAACTGACATACACACCAAATCAACCACAGAGTACATATCAAACATGAATACACATACACACTTCCTTCTAGGTGCAAAGTCGACTAGAGTAATCTCATACAGTATGTTCAGATGGGGCAGAAAAGAGCCTAAAACCTAATAATGGCCAAATCTCTTATTCTGTAAGGGTCCAAAATAAAGCTTGCTGTAAGGAGCAAAATGTGCATATTTAAATGACTTAGAAGGAGAATAACTATAGCTCTCTGGAAAGAATGAATTGGAACTGGAGTACTCACATATAAACCTTAAGACCATCTATAGTCCAAATTGCCCACAATACCTCATACAGATCTGGCCAACTCCTGACAATCTGCTTATGTTGAGAGGGTACAAACAGGGACCAGAGATATACAGCAGGGAAGCATGAACTGAAGTAATGGGACTAGATGGGAGGTTTGAGATTCCATTTTCTTTCCTGAGCTTAAGATTGCATATTTAACTATCAACTTGACACTTGCATTTGCGTAGGCATTTCAAACGTAATAATAGGCCAACAGGGAAATCTTGATTCTTAATGTCCACTTCATTTGCGATCAACTTCTTCCATAGCTGCTAAAACTACAAACTTGGAGGTCATCCTTATATACTCCAACAACTATAAACCTAAAACCCCTCCCCACCGGAATTCAATCCCCTAGCTAGTCCTGTCAGTTCAGCCCAAAATACATTTTAAATCTGTCCACTTTTCTCCTTATTCACCTCACCATTCTTACAGGAGCCAACATTACCTCATGCCTCTATGTCAGTTATTATACACTGTAACTGGTCTGACACTTGTCTCTCTACTTTTATTCTTGCCTCATGTGCTCCACCTAGCAATCAATACAGTCTTTTAAAAATATCCTTCTAGGGGAGCCTGGGTGGCTCAGTCGTTAGGTGTCTGCCTTCGGCTCAGGTCATGGTCTCAGGGTCCTGGGATCGAGCCCCGCATCGGGCTCCCTGCTCTGCGGGAAGCCTGCTTCTCCCTTTCCCACTCCCCCTGCTTGTGTTCCTGCTCTCACTATCTCTCTCTCTGTCAAATAAATAAATAAAATCTTAAAAAAAAAAAAAATCCTTCTAGGGGAAAAATGAAGGGGGGGAAATTGGAGGAGTAGACGAACCATGAGAGACTATGGACTCTGAAAAACAAACTGA
>NC_138375.1:26929149-26999401 GCF_054177405.1 Leptonychotes weddellii | reverse complement strand
AATCATGGAACACTACATCAAAAACTAATGATGTACTGTGTGACTAACATAACATAATTAAATTAAATTAAAAAAAATAAAAAATAAAAAAATATATATCCTTCTAGGGTGCTTGGGTGGTGCAGTCAGTTAAGTGTTCAACTCTTGGTTCCGGGTCAGGTCATGATCTTGGGGTCGTGAGATCAAGCCCCGCATTGCGCTCCGCACTCAGCGGAGTCAGCTTAGGACTCTCTCTCCCTCTCCATCTGCCCCCCCACCCTGCCAGTGCTCACACTCTCTCTCTCAAATAAATAAACCTTTAAAAATATATATATTTAGGGCGCCTGGGTGGCTCAGATGGTTAAGCGTCTGCCTTCGGCTCAGGTCATGATCCCAGGGTCCTGGGATCGAGTCCCGCATCGGGCTCCCTGCTAGGCGGGGAGCCTGCTTCTCCCTCTGCCTCTCTCTCTCTGTCTCTAATGAATAAATAAATAAATAAAAAAATCTTTAAAAAAAATATATATATATATATTTATATACATACATATTTATACACACACACATATAAGTGTATATATATACATACACTTCTAAAAATGCCAATGCTTATTGTCCTCCACTGGCTCTCCAGCCTCTTTACATAGTCTACAACTCGTTCTGGCTCTTGCTTTCTTTACAACTGCACTTATTTTGTGTTCCCTCTTCCCCAACAGGCACTAATCTACTGGCCTTCTTTCACTTCCTCTAATACATCCAGCTCTTTCCCCACATCAAGGTCTTCTCACATGCTTTTCCATTTGTGGGAAAGCTCTTTTCATTTCTCCAATCTCGGTTTATATACTACTTACTCAAATAATACGACCTAGTCCTATATCTATGTATTTATGGCCCATTCTGTTGTTCTCCACCCAAGTATCTCCACCCAAGAACAACAGAATAATTACATAATTACAATAATTACAGTCACCACAATTTGTAATTCTATATCTATTAACTTATTAGATTTCTGAAACTGTTGTTTTGCATATTCAAAAACAACAAATAAGGCTGAGAGGAACCTAAAATTCAATATAAGCAGAAACAAATGAACCCTACTGTATTTCAAATGAACAACAAACACACTGAAAGAATAAACAAAAGATAATAACCCAAGTAACTATACACTCTGTACTGGATTAAATGGTGGTCCCCCAAAAGATCTACTCATGTCCTCATCACTAGAAGCTGTGAATGTGACCTTAAAGAGTCAGAAGAGAAGACACAAAGAAGAAAAAGCTCTGTGAAGATGAGGCAGAGACTGGATTATGCGGCCACAAACCAAAGGAACACCGGGAGTCACCAGAAGCTAGAATAGGCAAGGAAGGATTCCCCTAGAGCCACTGGAGGGAGCATGGCTGTGCTAATACCTTGATTCCAAGACTTGTGGCCTCCAGAACTGTGCAAGAATTTCTGTTGTTTTAAGCTACCAAGTGTGTGGTAATTTATTACAGTAGTCTTAGAAAACTAATATATACTCTCAGGCTAAAGACCAAAAGAACTATAAATAAATATTGAATTCTAGTTAATACACTTGTTTCTTTTTTGCAGTGGTATGCGTTAAGAATTCTGGAACTGCTTTCATTACAATGAAGAATTAAGGAATTGAAGAAATACTTTTGAGGACAATGAATTTCTCCCTGTTGGAAAACGGAGTTATAAAAGTGGAAAGAAGAAAATCTAGAATGAACCCTACGGAATTTGACTGAAATCAGGGATTATCAATATGAACCCATGATTTTTAATAGGTAGATATAAATATAGGTGTATATGGATGTGTGTAAGTTATTCTTGAGCTTTGTATACTGAGAATGGCTGGAAGCAATGATACCCTAGCCTAGCACAGAGATCCTGGTTTCTAAATTGCATTCTCCACTAAAAGGAAATAGGGCTCCTTGAAGAAATATTTGATTCTTGTTCATACAAGATGAACATGGAACATTTGGTTGTGCCAAAAAATAAGAAAGTGCAAAAATGATGGGGCTATGTTAAAGAATAAAGGCAGGTTGAGGGGCTTCTACTGGGACAATTAGGGCATCAAAATAAACAATGAAAGTAATAGATTATAAATGACTGACTAAACTAGGAACTCCTGGGTGTATATGAATAAATAAATAAATAAGAAAAGCTCCTCCTTGCAATAGGATGATAATAAATATAAAATGAATGATGGAGTTAGAAAAATCACCATTTTGTAATCATCACAGTAATAGCTGATTCATGCAAGAATCATCAATGGATGCTAAAACTGTTGGAGAAAAGGTTGATAATGAACAGGGAGGGTATTTCCCTACTCTCAAAATTCCCCTGCAAATTACTTAATAAGTACAAAGAGAAAACAGCAGGGAAGAGATCTGGTATTACACTACCTTAAACAAGTGATCAAATTAACATCGCCAATACTGGGATGTACGGGTATCATGCGCTTCCTGAAATGAGGATGTTAAGAAGAACACAATAGCATTTCTGTGACAGACTTTTTAAAAATGCATACCCAGGGACGCCTGGGTGGCTCAGTCGGTTAAGCGTCTGCCTTCGGCTCAGGTCATGATCCCAGGGTCCTGGGATCGAGTCCCGCATCAGGCTCCCTGCTCCGCGGGGAGCCTGCTTCTCCCTCTGCCTCTGCCTCTCTCTCTCTCTATCTCTCATGAATAAATAAATAAAATCTTTTTATAAATAAATAAATAAATAAATAAATAAAAATGCATACCCAAACTCTAATGATGAGGAAAAACAGGCAAAATCAAATCCTGTATCTATTGTTATATATTTACAACTTCTACACAGTTATAAAATAAATGGCTTATAGTCTTCAAATATATCAAAGATTCTTTTTTTTAAAAGAAGGTAGAGGAACTATTCCCAATTAAAAAACAAAACGGCAAGGGCGCCCAGGTGGCTCACTCAGTTAATCATCTGCCTTTGGCTCAGGTCATGATCGCAGGGTCCTGGAATCAAGCCCCACGTCGGGCTCCTGGCTCAGCAGAGAGCCTTCCTCTCCCCCTCTCTCTGCCCCTACCCCCACCCTCATGCTTGCTCTCTCACTCTCCCCTCTTTCAAATAAATAAATAAAATCTTAAAAAAAAAAAAAAAAAAAGGTACGACCACTAAGCTGGTGGGAATATAATTATAAAGGAGATTGTTAAAAAAAAAAAAAAGGAGATTGTTGAGACAACTGTGGACTACAGATTAGATAACAGTATTTTATCAAGGTTAAATTCATGGTTATGTTAAAAAAATATAACATTATTAGGAAAACCACACTGAAGAATTTAGGAGTAAAGGAGCAAGATGGCTGCAACTTATTTCAAAAGTTGGGGAATATTACACACATAATTCGTATGTATGTGCATATACATATGTGAGTGGGGGAAGATATATAAGTGTGGGGGAGGGAAAGAGGGACAGAGTTCGTATTAGTTGCTGAAGGAAGTGCGGGGGGAATAAAGCAATGGGGCAAAATGTTAGCAACTGATGAATCCAGAAAAGGGGCATAAGGAAGTTCTATATACTATTCTTATAATTTTTCTGTAAACTTGAAATTATATCAAAATAAACGCTTAAAAAAATATTCTGGCTGCTCTGTGAAGAAAAGCCTGTTGCAAAGTCAAAACAGGAATTAAGAAGATAGTGCTGTGGTCCACACGAACACTGACAGTGGCTTGGACTAAGGTGCAGCAGTGAAGTGTTCAGAGGTTAAGAAGATGTGGGATATGTTTTAAAGACAGAGACAACAGGTTTCCCTAAAAAACTGGGTCTGGGCTGTAACCACAGATGAAGGCAAAGTCTGCAAACTAAGCAACTGTGTTGTGTAAATGGTGACTATACAAATAACATGTCATTCTCTCTGGCCATGGAGAACATGAACTCTCTTTTCTATTTAGGAAATTCCCCCCATAACGATTCTTGGGGTAGAAGACAGAGACTACCTCTCATAGAGAAGTGGAAAAGTCAGGTGCTAACTTTGTCAGCCTCCCTTATAGATGTGACACAGGAATGCAATCCAGCTCCAGCCATTGCATTCCCTTGAGCTGTAACTCATGGACAATGGAGTGCTAACTTTCCATGTTAGGCCATTTGGGCCACTATAACAAAAATACCATAAACTGAGTGGCTTATAAGCCATAAACATTTTTTTTCTCACAGTTCTGGAAGCTGGGAAGTTGAAGATCAAGGTGCCAGCAGATTTAGCATCTGAACTTCCTAGTTCACAGAGGCTGTGGCTGTCTTTTTGCTATAACCTCACATGGTGAAGGGGTAAGAAAGCTTTCTTGGGCCACTTTCACAGGGCACTAATCCCATTCATGAGAGCTCCACGTTCATGACCTCAACACCTCCCAAAGGCCCCACCTCCTAATACCATCACCTTGGGGGTTACGATTTCACCATATGAATTCTGGAGAATATTCAGACCATAGCAGTCTCCTTAAGGGCAACAGTACCACACCTCCTGCAAGACAAAATTCCTGGTTCTTAAGAGGCAGTGGTACTCTGTGATATCCAATTTCTGGCAATGACCACCACAATTTTATCAGGAAACCAGCTTTAGAGCATGGGTGGGGCATTGTTCCTGCATTGCACATCAAGTGTGGTTCACTAGACTTCTAGCATTCTCATTACGCATAAGTCAAGTACAGTAAGTTTTGTTGCACAAAGCCAAGAACAGGTACTGAAATCCTAGCTCATAATTTTGATCAGAGAACTGGAGTGAATTAAAGTATGTTTTATAGGAGATTCCAATTTCACTCATGATGGAATACACACATTCTACCCCATCTCTCCATTTAATTACAACAAAAAATTCTGAACAAAATAAAGAAGGTAAGGAGCACCTGGGTGGTTCGGTCAGTTAAGCATCTGACTCTGATCTCAGCTCAGGTCTTGACCTCAGGGTTTTGAGTTCAAGTCCCACACTAGGCTCCACACTGGTCATGGAGCCTACATTTAATGAGAAGGGGCGGGGCAAGGCAAGGACAGGAGGGGACGGGACGGGAGGGACGAAACTACCAGAAGACAATGAATAGTGAATAAGAGCAAGCAAAAAGGGTATAGAACCCAGGTCTTAAAGAGCAGTTGGGGGATGGTTTCTGCCTTCTGTATTTCTTGACTTGGGCTCTGGGGCAGTCCACAACTAACAACTGATAGCAAGAGCGGACAGAAAGTTCCAAAAAAAGGTTCCTCTCTCCAAGGCACGGGGTGGCAGATGGGTGGTGAATGGCCTGTGGGATAAAGTTCTTGTGATCTGACCTACCCTATGCCAGCCAAGCACAAGTAACAAAGCTGCAAGTCTCTCCTCAGTGCTAGCACCAGAAATGGAAGAAGTCCTTACAGGTCCAAGAACTATCGATTTCCCCCTTTCCACACCAGGCAAGTGCTGGCTCTGGGTGGCACTTCTCATCTTCCCAACCAGCAGCAGTGGCTCTATGAGGCCATTACAGCAGACGAGTGCCAGCAACAAAACAGCAGTTGTCTTCTCAGTAACAGAAGCAGCCCTTCAGGGAGGATACTTGCTGACTCTCCTGACCCTATACCAGGAAAGAACCAGCAACAAAGAGGCATGGTGCCTACTCCCCTGAACCACAAGCAACAATAACAGCAAACCCTGTGTGTCAGAACACTTTTGACACTCCATGTTTTCTACTCGGCCAGTATTAGCAACAAAGCAGATAACCTACCAACATACGTAGAATAGAACACTTCTGATACTCTATGCTTTACATCAGGTAGCTACACTGCCTTTTCCCACCAACACATAGTAACAGCTGCTGCGGGTAGAGAAATTTTTATTTTTCCACCCCACTCCAGCTTTGCTTAGAGGCATAAGCTACATTTATGGGAACTGCTACATTGCATAAAGAGTGTCTGATTTTCTAAAGATTTATTTATTTATTTATTTGACAGAGACACAGCGAGAGAGGGAACACAAGCAGGGGGAGAGTGGGAGAGGGAGAAGCAGGCCTCCCGCCAAGCAGGGAGCCCGATGTGGGGTTCGATCCCGGGACCCCGGGACCATGACCCGAGCTGAAGGCAGATGCCCAACAACTGAGCCACCCAGGCACCCCCAAAAATGTCTGATTTTCTAGCAAGAACATCAGAACAGAAAGCCCCTGCAAGAGAGTAAAGGGAAAATCATGGGGTGAAGGGGTAAGAAAGATGGAGAAAAATACCCTTTAAATTTGTATACCTGCACTCACTCCTGAGGTGCACTGTGTGAAACCTACCAGAATTAACCTGAGAAAAGCAGTGAGAACTGAAGATGGTGTGGACTACCAGCCAGGGTCCACACGGGTCCCTGGGTAACATGCACACGGGGAAAACCAGAATAGCATACAAATGCTTTGGAAATTAATACTGCAAGGAAAAACAGCTCATAGGAAGCAGGTCAGGACTTAAGAGTCTAAAACTAATCAGGTTGACTCTCAGCTAAAAAAGAAACCACACTCAGAAAAACAAACAAACAAACAAACAAAAAACCTAGCATTCTCCAGAGGTTTTGGACAGAACTAAGAATATCATAACACAATATTCAAAATGTCAAGGATACAATCCAAAAATAATCATACAAGGAACCAGGAAAACCTAACCAGCTCCCAAGAAATAAGATAAAAGATGCCAACCACAAAAGGATCCAAATGCTCTAATTATCAGAAAAAGACTTAAAATCAGCATTTATGACCATGATACATAAAAGGAAAGTTAACACATTTGAAGCAAATGCAAAGATAGAAGTGCTCAGCAAAGAAAAACAAACTCTTAAAAAAGGGATATCTGGTCATATTGAAAAATATAATAATGGAAATAAAAAATCCACTGGAAGGGCCCAATAATAGAATGGATATGAAAAAGGAAAGATTCAATGAACCTGCAGGCAGATCAAAAGAAATAATTCAGTCTAAACAGGAAAAAATGAGAAGAATCACAGAGAGCTATGAGACAGTATCAAAAAATTTAGTACTCATGTTATAAAAGACTTAGGAGAAGAGAGACAGGTGCAGACAAATATTTGAAGAAATAATGGCTAAAAATTTCCCAAAAATGGTGAAGGAGGTAAATTTACAGATCCAAGAACCTCAGTGAATGCCAAACAGGATGAACTAAATAAAAACAAAAATAGTAACTAAAAAAATTTTTAAAGCTTACACCTAGACACATATTAAACTATTAAAAGCCAAAGATTAAAAAAAAATCCTAAACGCAAATATAAAAAAACAACACATTACATAACGAAAAACAAATACTTGAATTACTGCAGAGGACTCATCAAAACTAAAGCCAGAAGACAGCAGACCAACATTTTTAAAGTGCTGAAAGAAAAATACTGCTAAGTTAAATGTACAGAAAATGTACTTTAGGAATGAAGGTGAAATAAATACACTGTAAGATGAAAGAAAACTAAGAGAATTTGTCACCTGATTTAAAAGAAATATTACAGAAATTGAAAAAACTGATCATATATTTCATATGGAAATTCAAAGAATAGCCAAGAAAATTCGAAAATTCTTTTACTTCAAGAATACTTATTACAAAGTTGGACACCTACCTCACACCACACACAAAAATTAACTCCAAATGGATCAAGATCTGAATGTAAGGGCTAAAACTATAAAACTCTTAGAAGAAAACATATGCATAATTCTTCATGAGCATAGTTTAGGCAACAGCACTAAAGGCACAAAACAAAGGAAAAATTAAATTGAGCTTCATCAAAATTTAAAACTTTTGTGCTTCAAAGGACACCATCAAAGGAAGCAGGTCATGAAAAGACAACCCAAAGAATGGGAGAAAATATTCGCAAATCATATATCTCATAAAAGACTAATAATCCAGAATATATGAACTTATAGAACTCAATGATAAAAAGACAACCCAATTTTAAAACACGCAAGGATTTGAACAGACATTTCTCTCAAAAAGATTTACAAATGGCTAATATACACACAAAAAGAAGCTCAACATAATTAACCATCAGGGAAATATAAATTAAAACCACAGAGACACCACTCCACCCCCTCTGAAACGGTTATCATTAAAAACAAACAAACAAACAACAACAACAACAAAATGAGAAAATTACAAACATTGACAAGGATGTATAAAAACTGGAACCCTCACATACACTGTTAGTGGGTATGTAAAATGTTACAGACACTTTGGAAAACAGTCTGTCAGTCCCTCAAAATGTTAACATAGAGTTACCATACGACCCAGAAATTCCACTCCTAAGTATACATCTAAGAGAAATGACAACATATCTCCACACAAAAACTTGTACATGAATGTTCATAGTAGCATTATTCATAATAGTAAAAAAAGTGGAAACAGCACAAAAGTCCATCAACTGAAGAAGAGATATATGTGGTATATCTATAAAATAGAATATTGTTTTTGCAACAAACAGAAATTAAATATTGATACATGCCACAACATGAATTTTAAAAACATTATGCTAAGTGAAAGGTCCACATATTGTATGATTCCATTTACATAAAATATCCAGAATAGGCAAATCTAGAGAGACAGAAGTAGATTAGTAATTGCATAGGTCTTTGAGGGGTGGTAGAATTGAGGATGATGGGTGAATTTTATGGTATTCTATCTCAAAATTAAAAATTAAAAAAGACAGTCTAAAGTTCTTCAAGTGAAAGGGAAATGATAAGAGAACCACTGAACATACATGTTAAATGGGTGAATTTTATGGTATGTATATTCTATCTCAAAATTAAAAATTAAAAAAGAAAGTCTAAAATAAGTTCTTCAAGAAAAGGGAAAGGATAACAAAGAGAAACCTGGAATATAAGCAATGAAGGGACAACAAAAGAAAGGGTAAATATCTGAGTAAGTAGAACAATATGTTTCACCCTTAACTAATTGAAAACAAAAATTATTATCATTGCCTGATGGGATTTTCAATGTATGTAAATGTAACACATATAACAACTACATCAGGATCGGAGGAAGAGCCTATGTGGTTGCACAATTCCTATTTTATACTTGAAATAGTAAAATATTAATTCTAAGTAGATTATATAAAATTTAAAATATATTTTTATAGTTCCCTAAAGCCACCACTTAAAAAACTATACAAAGAGACATAATTAAAATCTAACAGGTAAATAAAAATGAAATTCTAAAAATGCTCAGATAATTTATTTATTTATTTTATTTTTTTATTTTTTTTAAAGATTTTATTTATTTGACAGAGCACAAGCAGAGGGAGAGAGAGGGAGAAGCAGGTTCCCTACTGAGCAAGGAGCCCGATATGGGACTCGATCCCAGGACCCTGGGATCATGACCTGAGCCGAAGGCAGCCGCTTAACCAACTGAGCCACCCAGGCGTCCCTAAAAATGCTCAGATAATTTAAAAGAAGTCAGGAAAGATGAAGCAGAGAACAAAGAACAGAAAGAAGCAAAAATAGGGTGCCTGGGTGGCTCAGATGGTTAAGCATCTGCCTTCGGCTCAGGTCATGATCCCAGGGTCCTGGGATTGAGTCCCACATCAGGCTCCCTGCTCAGCAGGGAGCCTGCCTCTCTCTCTCTCTCTCTCTGTCTCTTATGAATAAATAAATAAAATCTTTAAAAGAAAGAAGCAAAAATAATGAAATGGTAGAATTAAATCCAACCATATCAATAATTACATTAAACTTAAATGAGCTAAGTACACCAATTAAAAGACAGTGATTACCATTATACATTAAAAAGCAAGACCCAACAATACACTTCTTTCAAGAATCCAACTTGAAATATAATGACATAGAAAGGTTAAAAATAAAGAACTGAGAAAGATCTAGAAGGACCTTGACTCAGAGCCTTGAACAGAATAGCCTTTGCTGTTCCTCTTTCTGCATGGCCCCTTCTCAGATATGTGTGTGGCTGGCTCCCTCGTGGATCCTTCATCCAGGTCTCAGCCTGAATGCCACCCCCTCAGAGAGGCCACCCTGACTACTCTATCTACAAGCCCCTAGTCACTCTCCATCCCCTTAATTGGCTTCATTTTAATTCATAGTACTTACTACTCTCTAATTTTATGATATATATTTTTGCATATTTACAATGTCTCCCCACTGGCATATAAATTTCATGATGGCTTAATCTAGCAGACATTCAATAAATGTTGTTGAATACGGGGCACCTGGGTGGCTCAGTCGTTAAGTGTCTGCCCTCGGCTCAGGTCGGGATCCCAGGGTCCTGGGATCGAGCCCCACGTCGGGCTACCTGCTCCGCGGGAAGCCTGCTTCTCCCCCTCCCACTCCCCCTGCTTGTGTTCCCTCTCTTGCTGTGTCTCTCTCTGTCAAATAAATAAATAAAATCTTTTAAAAAAAAAATAAATAAATAAATGTTGAATAAATGAATACAGAACAAAATATACCAAGCAAACAATAACTTTTTAAAAACTTGAGTGAATATATTACTATCACACAAGGTTGACATCAGAAGATGAAAAATCACAAGAGATAAGGAGGGACATTATATAATGATAAAAGGATCAATTCACAAAAAAAACATAGCAATTATAAGTGTATATGCACCTATGGGGTGCCTGGGTGGCTTAGTTGCTTAAGCATTCAACTCTTGATTTTGGCTTAGGTCACGATCTCAGGGTCGTTAGGTCATGATCTCAGAGTTATGAGGTTGGGCCCTGAGCCAGGCTCTGTGCTCAGCATGGAGTCTGCTTGAGATTGTCTCCATCTCACTCTGCCCCTCTCCCCACTTGTGCACTCTCTGAATGAATGAATACATAAATAAATAAATAAAGTCTTTTAAAAAAAGAAAAGCTAAAGCAAGTCTCTATAATTAAAGCATCCACCTTAAAATATTAGGAATTAGAAAACTACGAAAAACAAGCAAAAGGAAAGAAAGCATAAGAACAGAAATCAATGTTGAAAACAGAACTACAGGGCGCCTGGGTGGCTCAGTTGGTTAAGCGACTGCCTTCAGCTCAGGTCATGATCCTGGAGTCCCGGGATCGAGTCCCGCATCGGGCTCCCTGCTCAGCAGGGAGTCTGCTTCTCCCTCTGACCCTCCCCCCTCTCATGCTCTCTGTCTCTCATTCTCTCTCTCACAAATAAATAAAATCTTAAAAAAAAAGAAAACAGAACTACAGCAGAGAAATACAAATGAATGAGATAAATTGAAAACTTCTAGCCAGACCAAAAAAAAGAGAAACATAAATTGCCAACATCAGCAATGACCCTAAAGAAATATTACTAAAAATTCTATGTACATGAATTTGCTAATTTAGAGGAAATGGACCAATTCCATGAAAGTCATAAACTATCATAACTCAACCCAAGAACAAAGAAATAACATGAATAGTTCTATACTTATTAAATAAATGGAATTCATAGTTTAAATTTTCTGGAAAAAAGGGAAAAGAAAACTCCAGGCTACACTGGCAAATTCTACTAGGCGTTTTTAAGTGATACCATTTATAATGGCTTAAAAATATGAAATTTTTAAGGATAAATTAAGTATGAATTTAATGAAATCTGTTCAGGAGCTCTATGTTAAAAATTGTAAAACTTGAATAAAAGAAAAAAAAGACCTAAATAAATGAGAGATTATTGCTGTTGGTGAATTGAAAGATTCCATATAGTTAAGATATCAATTCTCTCCAAATGACCTTTATTTAACTTTAATTTTTTTTAAATTTTTTTTCAGAGACAGAGAGAGAAAGAGAGAGAGTGAGCGCTCGAACAGGGAGCAGAGGGGAGAGCAGGGGGGAGAGAGAGAGAATCTTAAGCAGGCTCCACACCCAGCACAGAGCCCAACATGGGGCTCCATCCCACTACCCTGAAATCATGACCTGAGCCAAAATCTAGAGTCAGACACTTAACTGATGGAGCCACCCAGGCACCTCTCCAAATAATCTTTAGATTCAAAATAATTTCAAACAAAATCCTAGCAGGATTCTTTGTATGTATAGACAGGATAATTCTAAAATGTATGTGAAAAAGTAAAGAAATTAAAAGGGCCCAATATCAAAACTACAATGAGATATCTCACACCTGTCAGAATGGCTTAAATCAACAACACAAGAAACAACAGGTGTTGGCGATGATGAGGACAAAAAGGAACCCTCGTGCACTACTGGTCGGAATACAAACTGGTGCAGCCACTCTGGAAAACAGTATGGAGATTCTTCAGAAAGTTAAAAATAGAACTATTCTATGATCCAGCAATCGTACTACTGGGTATTTACACAAAGAATACAAAATTACTAATTCAAAGGGGTCCATGCATCCCTTTTACAACAGCCAAATTATGGAAGCAGTGCAAGTGTATTGATGAATGTATTGATGTGTTGATGAATGGATAAAGAAGAGGTGGTATGTATATATATATATATATTATTCAGCCATAAAAAAGAATGCAATCTTGCCATATGTAAGGACACGGATGGAGCTAGAAAGTATCATGCTAAGTGAAATAAGCCAGTCAGAGAAAGACAAATACCATATGATTTCACTTATATGTGGAATTTAAGAAATGAAGCAAATGAGCAAAGGAGAAAAAAAGAGAGAGAGAATGAGAAACCAAGAAACAGACCCTTAATTATAGAGAACAAACTGATGGTTACCAGAGGGGAGGTGGGTGAGGGAAGGGTGAAATAGGTGATAGGGATTAAGGAGTGCACGTGTCATGACAAGCACCAGGTGATGTATGTAGATGAATCACTATATTGTACACCTGAAACTAATATAACACTGTATGATAACTGTAATTAAAAGCTTTTTTTTTAAGGGCGCCTGGGTGGCTCAGTTGGCGGAGCGACTGCCTTCGACTCAGGTCATGATCCTGGAGTCCTGGGATCGAGTCCCGCATTGGGCTCCCTGCTCAGCAGGGAGTCTGCTTCTCCCTCTCCCGCTCCCGCTCCCCCCTCTTGTGCTCTCTCTCTCAAATAAATAAAAATAAAATCTTTAAAAAAAAAAAAAAAGCTTTTTTTTAAAAAGAAACTAAAATAGCCCAATTTGAGACAAAGAACAAAGTTGGGAGGACACCGACAAATTTTTTTGACGATTTTATTTATTTATTTGAAAGAGAGAGAGAGAGAATGAGCAGGGGGAGGGGCAGAGGGAGAGAGAAACAGATTCCCCACTGAGCAGGGAGCCCAACTAGGGACACGATCCCAGGGTCCTGGATCATGACCTAAGCCGAAGGCAGACGCTTAACCACCCAGGCACCTGAACACACCACCAAATTTTAAGACATACTAAAAAGATGCAATAATCAAGGCAGTGTGGTATTAGTGAAAGGATATTGACATAGCTATAGAAGAGGATAGAGAGTCTCAAAGTAGAGAGCCTAAACTGCCTTGGCTTCCTCAGTCTTGCAGACTCCTCCACACTTGCTGCACTCTCCTCTGCCTAACTGGACTCCATCTTCACTGACATCTCTGCCTGGCCCTATAATCTAATGCATAGTCTGCTTACATCCCAGTCAGTTCCCATTTACCATTTTCCTCTCCCACTCCCAGACTCAGGGATTCTACAGATGGATGCTGCTCAGTCTAGTTCTTGGACCCTCACTTCCAGTACTTTGTCCGAGCAACAACCCAACAACTCACCGAGACCATTCAGGTCCTGAAGGCAAGCCCCAGAAAATAGGGTTTTTTTACTGATATGTGTTGATTAGAGTTGAAATAGCATCTTGGAATATAAAGGATATTTTTAAGAGGACCAAAAGAAAATGATCCCTATTACAGAAGACATTAAGATCAAAAGGATATGTGGGCACCTTAGCTGCTGAGTACCTAGAATATGAACACAAGTAGGTTAAACTGTAAAAAATCTAAAAGACTGTGAATGTTTCTTGTTTGTAAGATAGGAGCATGACAAAGGCAATGGGAATGTTAAGTACCCTTGTGTTAAAACAGTGACCAAAATTAGTCATAACAAAAATCAAGTTCAACTAAGGATTCTTAAATGGATCTAAACAGATTCAGTACCATGGCTAACATTAGTGGAAAAAATTTTAAAGTGACACCTACTAAAGAACAGCCAGTGACTAAAACAGTTTTTCATCAAATAAACTAGTTTTTCTCTCTTCCTCCCTTATCTAAACATAGGCACTCCTGAAAAAAATCCCTTTATTTAACAACCTTAACTGGAAATAGCCTAGAAGAATTAAGCATCCACTTGTTTCTCATAAATGTTATCCTCTCCCTAAAGAGAGAACATTACTGAACCATGATCAATACTGGTTTCCTCTAAACACACACACACACACACACACACACACACACAGAGATGGGGCGGGGGCACAGCGCAATGCGTGCTGATTTGTACTAATCTATACATACTCTCGTGGCTGCCACATGACAAGAACTGTAAAGAGCCGCTCTGATGCAGTGCCATCTGTAGTCACTGAATGAGGTGAGGCTCTGTGACCCACCCAAATGAAAGTGCCCATGTCTTTGGCATGGTGAGCTAACTAACAGAGGCAACTCACATGATGAGATGAAATGCAGCAGAGAATATAGTGTGAACTTGGATCCAAAAGTTCTTCTCACCCGGAGTCTGTTCTTTGGCTGTTAGGAATCACAAAAGTTCCTAAAATTGTCAGCAAAATTTTGTGTGCATACATCTTGCTGCAGAAAATGTTCACAGCTTTAATACAGGAGTTGGCGAACTTTTTCTCTAAAGGGCCAGATAATGAGTATTTTAAGCTTGGCAGGCCACATGGTCTCTGCTGCAACTATTCAACTCTACCACTATAGCACAAAAGCAGCCCCAGACAATAGTAAATGAACAGGCATGGCAGTTTCCAATAAAACTTTTATTTACAAAAACAGAGTGCAGGCTGGTTTGGCCCACAGGCTGTAGTTTGCTGATCCCCGTTGTAATCCATCCACACTCTTAGTCATTTCCTTCTATGAATCAAAGACTCTGAAGTCCAAGTTTTTCTAACTTCTGAGTGATTTTAAAATCCATTTGAATACACTGAAGAGATAAATTCATTCTTCTGTGATCTACTCAACTCCAACGACCTCTTCCAATATATTTCAGCAGCCCCAACTACCCCTAACTCTGCCATTACCACAAATAGTTACTTTTCTGAAACCATGAATTTCCAATATTTATTGATTTAACAAATATTTTTCAGCTGATATGTTCTGGGCTCTATATATTCCATTTACTGGTCACATAACCTCCTATCTTCCAGTTCTTCAACCTTCTTTATTTTCATTCATCCACTCCTTAAGCATAAACCTGAAAGTCCTTTCACTTTACCTACAATGAACAACTTTTATTCTGGAATAACCCCCTCCTCCTCATCACTGTATTCCATTCAAACACCCAGGCTCCTGAATAAGACTCAAGAACATCATACAAATATGCAGAATGACTGTCTCTGCAAATTTACATTCTACAGCCCTTAGTGCTCCCATAGTTCTTCTAGTCATTTTTCTCTCACAACCGTCAACAGCTATTCTAAGTCTTTACTATCTTACTGAAGGCTTCACCTCAACATCTCCCAACACAAAATTAGTGACTCTTCCAGCAGATGGTGACACTTTTAGTTTCCTACCTAAGACCCACAATCTATAAATATATCTGGATATGAGCCCTCTACAATCCCTCCACTCCCAGTGTAAATATATTCCGTCCTCCCACTAGAAGCCAACTCTTGCTCTTCTGTGTGATCACAATCACTACAACCTCCTCATGGACTTGCATTATTACTTAGTATGTGTGGTTTTTGCAGAACTATATTAGTTATCCATGCTGTGTAACAAATCACCACAAACTTAACTAATAAATTGGAGGTGGCCTACGACACTAACAGTTTTGGAGGTCAGAAGTCCATCACAAAGTAACTGGTTTCTTTGCTTAGGGTCTCATAGACTGAAATCAGGATCATGGTAGGGCTGCGTTCCTCTCTCTAGGTTCGGGGTGGGAATCTGCTTCCAAGTTCACTGAGGTCACTGGCAGAATCCAAGTTCCTTGTAGTTGTAGGACTGAGATGCCCATTTCCTTGCTGTCAGCTGGAGGCTGCTCTCAGTGATTAGAAGCTGTGTGCCTTCCTTACCACATGGATTCCTCCATCTTCAAAGCCAACAAATGAGAAGCTTTCTCATGTTTAATCTAAATTAGACAAAAGCTATGCCTGCAAATCTTTGCAAAATAATCCCCTTTATCTGTAACTCCTGTTGAAATGGCTAAGGAGTAATATCCTTAAGCTTCCTAGAGGTCACCTGGCTTGGTTGAGAAAATCTATGAAGCACACATTAATTTCTTGAAAAAGCCTTCAGTGTAACTGAATAATCTGACCTTATGATCTTTCTGAGGTTGTAGCAAAAGGTTATATGTACACTCTTGGTTTCTTCTCTGAACCACATTTTTGGAAGCAATTTCTTCATTTTAACATTATTTGCCATCTAAGATAGGCTCAAAATTAACTAAATCATCTAGTCCTGGTTCCCTTTTAATAAAACATCTTTCAATTTAACTTTATTCTCTCATATTTTCCTATAAGCAGCAAGAAGAAATCAGGCAGTACCCTCAACACTTTGTTCAGAAATTGCCTTAGCTACATACCCAATTTCATCAAGTAAGTTCTGCTTACAACTTCAAAGCCAGAAACAGAGACTCTCCCCTCAAGTCAAATCCCTCCCACACTTCAAATCTCTTTTGCCAGGAAAGGCTCAATCCCTCTAAGGGCCCACCTGATTAGCTCGACCCACTGAAGATAATCTTCCTTTCTTAACTGTGCCATACAATATAACCTAATCATAGGAGTATTGCATCCTGCTCATAGTTCACATCCACACTCAAGGGGAGGAGCAGAGAATCTTGGGTGCCCTCTTAGAATTCTGCCTACAACCAGGACTAGGAGTGTAGCAATTCTGAAACTACTTTCTATGAATGGTAGCAATGAACAAATGAATGAAAGTAGTGATGATGCTGGAGGCCAAACTTCTCACCGTTGAAGAAGTGAAATACAAATATGGAATGGAGAAAGGCTAGGAAGTTAGATTACGATTACTGGATGTATCAGTGTGAACTCATGATTTTACACACACACACACACACACACACAGTTGGTTGATCTCCCATTCCAGCTCGCTCTCCTGAAACAGTCTAGAAGCAATGACACCCCAGCATCAGTGAACATACCCAGGGCCCAGATCCAGATTTGTAAACAGAATTCTCTATTAAAAGGAGCCATGGATCAATGGAGAAATGGGTAACATCAGAGCAGGAAAAGTACAAGATGAGCCAAGAACATTTTGTTGTACCAGAATGTAAGAAATCATCCCCAAAGTGTTGGGGATATGTCAAAAGGACAGAAACCAGTGTTAGGGAGTTTCTATTAGATAAAAAGCTCTGAAAATATTCAGAAATTGGAAAGAAACACAATGTACTTCCAATCACTGTACTATTTAGAGTTTATATTTGTGGTTAAAACCATCAGTTAAAACTGCTTTCAGAAACAAAACTATACCTAGAATTCACAGTTTAAAATGTTTTACTTCTTAGGAAACAGGATTTACCATTAAAAGGATATGACTAATATGTTCATCTCCAAATTTGCAATAGCAAATTTTTGGAGTGGCTGGATATCAGAATAACTATGTGAACTATTCAAATATAAATAAAGCTATTTGAAAACATGTTTTTCCTGTAATTATTTATAAAGCTTCTAATTTCCATAATTACAGTACATTCATGGAGAAATTGTCCAGTTAAAGGTCCAAGGATTCTAGGGTCCCCTGAGCCCGTCCTTTCCCAATTTCATCATGTAGTTAAGAAAGAAATGTAACAGAATTGTTTTGATGTTGAAAAGAAAAGGGTTGAAGACAATCCAAAGGAAATTCACTTAACAATATCAACCCGAGATGAACTGATAAAAGGAAGTTTAATAAATGAAATTATAAGATCATAATCATGGGCATTCACTTATTAATAATCTATGAAAACACTTTTTAATTTAACTTAATACTGATGTGTTATGGAGTTTTGATGTATAGGAATACTTCTCAGTGAAGAATCAAAATTTAATAGTCACACATTTGTGGGCTCTCGGCCAAAGAGTCCCAATCTGAATCTCAGGCAAAGTGTGTAAGACTTCAAAGTAAGAAAGGAAAACACTCTCTGATTGGAAGTAATGTACCAATATTCTGGTTTAAAATAAATGAGTTTTAGATGACAATATAACTACAGATTTTAAAGTATGCTTTTGAATAGCTTAAAGGTTGATTCCTGCTTATCCTTGTCCTACTTCCCTAATGTTAAAAAAAAGAGAGAGAGAGAGAGAGACAACAGGCCCAAAATGGAGTCACTTATGGTAAGCCCACAGTACCAAAAAGAAACTTAGTACCTAACCTAAGTACAGTTTCAAACCCCCCAGGAATGTAATCTTAACTAGTCAGTCTGGAATTTCCTGATCAGCACCAGTGAGGTAATCCAACCAACAGACCCCTTTGTCCCCCCAAAAGAAGGTATAATCCTGCTAAAATAATCCATTTTTTTCTATTTGTAAGTTCCTTGTCCCACCCTCTCTCTGCCTTTAAAAAGTTCCATTTTGGACAGCTCCTCATAACCTCTATTTGCTAGATTAGATGCTGCCCAATTCATAAATCATTGAATAAAGATAATTAGATATTCCAATTTACTCAGTTGGATTTTTGTTGGATTTAGTATTACTCGTCTAAACCTAGAGAAGTAAGGTTTTATTTTTCCCAGATAAAATAACCAATGATCCCATGAACTCCAGCCCAGGGATCCTCATATTTTAAAAAAGCAGCCCAACCTAATTTTCAAAGGATATCTTATGAAAAACTCCAACACATAAAACAGACAAAACCAGAACTCCTCTGACTGAAGTGGAAGGCCCCCTGCTCCTCACTTCTATCCTGAGGCCTCTCCTTTCACCTTACTGCAGCCCCTGGAGCATATGCACAAAATCCCAAGACTGTAGAACATACAAAACATAGTTCCAAGTAATAAACTAATGTAAATGTCCTGGTTTGATCAGAAAAACATCTTTTCAGATGCATAAGGAAAATATAGGCATACAGAAACAAATGTTATTAGTGATTATATTTGGGTAGTAGAATTATGAGTAATTTTTTTCCAAATTTTTTAGAGTTGACAGGAATTACTGTTAGAAACCCAATAAACTTTATTTTTTTAAGGTATAAGTACAATCACTCTCCCCATAGTGAACTGCGTTGTAGTATATGACAGAAAAAAGCATTTCTGTACCACTATGAGTACATTTAAAAATACACACATACACACACAATGATGTAAAGATCAGAGATAAAAATTTAACAATATAACAATTTAACAATCAGAGAGGCCTGTTCATATTTGAAGGACATAATATTTTAATCACAATAGATCAGATATATTTAATTGTTTCCTTTAATGTCCTATTTATTGCAATTCAGAAAAGAGGTTAAAAAGTTAAGGAAAAAAACTGTCCCATGAAATCTACTACTTTCAAATAGTAATTCTTACATTTCCAAAACCTATTACTCAAGCCAAAGACTGCAGTTAAGATATCAGTAACATTTCCTAGACAAGTAAATAGTCAATTAATTACATCTGCTTCTGGGAAATGAAGAAAGTAAATATTAACCATGATTTTGAAATCAAAATGGAGATATTAGGCAAGTGGGGGAAGTTACAGTAGTTACAATATATAGTAGTTTTCTACATAATGGTAACTACATTTTTTTCCTGATTTATTAAGAAATAATTAACATACATCACTGTATAAATTTAAGGCATACAGAATGATAATATGATTTACATATATTGTGAAATGATTATCGCAATAGGTTCAGCTAACATCCCTCATCTCATACAGATAAAATATAAAGAAAAGAAAAAAAGTAAAAAAAAAGTTTTCCTTGTAATGATACCTCTTAGGATTCACTCTCCTTTAACAACGTTCCTGTATATCATACAGTGTTAACTATAGTCATAATGTTGTACACTATACCCCTAATTATACCCCTAGTACTTATTTATCTTATAACTAGAAATTTGTACCTTTCGACTACTCTCTTCCAATTCCCTCATTCCCCATCTTCTGCCTCTGGTAACCACATGTCTGATCTTTTCTGTGACTCTGTGGTTTGTTGCAGGGGATGGGGGGGCGGGGGGGGGGCGTTGTTTGGGTTTTTCTCTGTTTTAGATTCCACATATAAATAAATCATACAGTATTTTGTCTTTCTCTGTCTGACTTATTTCATTTAGTATAATGCCTTCAAGGTCCATTCAAGTTGTTGCAAATGGTAGGATTTCCTCACTTTTATGGCTGAATTTTATATATATATATATCACAACTTCTTTATCCACTTATCCATCAATGGACTTAGGTTGTTTGGCTGTTTCCATGTATTAGTAATTGCAAATGATGTTGCTATGAACACGGAGGTGCAGATATCTTTTCAAGGTCGTGGGTTTTCATTTCCTTTGGATATATTCTCAGAAGGGGAATTGCTGAATCATATGGTAGCTCTCTTTGTAATTTTTTGAGGATCCTCCATACTGTTTTCCACAGTAGCTGCACCAATTTACAATCCCACCAACAGTGCACAAGGTTTCCCTTTTCTCCACAACCACACCCGCATTTGTTATCTATCTTTTTTATAATGACCATTCTAATAGGCTGAGGTGATATTTCACTGTGGTTTTCATTTGCATTTCCCTAATGACTAGTGATGTTGAGCATCTTTTCATGTACCTGTTGGCCTTTAGTACATCTTCCTTGGAAAATGTCTATTCAGGTCCTTTTGCCCATTTTTTAATTGGGTTTGTTTTGTTTTGCTATTGAGCTGTTGGAGTTCTTTACATATTTTTGGATTTTAACCCCTTATCAGATATATGATTTGCAATTAGGCATAGAATGAACATATCTCAACATAATAAAGGCCATATATGACAAGCCCACAGCCAACATCATACTCAGTGGTGAAAGGCTGAACGCTTTTCCTCTAAGATCAGAAACAAGACAAGGGTGCCCACTCTCATTACTCCTATTCAAGACTGTACTGGAAGTCATAACTAGAGCAATCAGGCAAGAAAAGAAATAAAAGAAAGAGGTAAAATTCTATTTCAGATGATATGATTCTAAATACAGAAAATCCTAAAGACTCATCAAAAAAACTCTTAGATCTAATCAACAAATTCAGTAAAGCTGCAGAACACAAAATTAACATTAAAAAAAAATCAACAGGTTTTCACACACTAACAATGAATTTTCTGAAAAAGAAAGAAAGAAAATGATCCCATTTACAATAACATCAAAAACAATTAAATAATTAGGAATATATTTAACCAAGGAGGTAAAAAATAACTCTGGTAACTTAATATGCTAATGTTAATTTCCTATGTTTCCTCACAGACTTGCTTATCCATCCTTGTCCTACTTTCCTAATCATCTTATTATATGTACTGTATGTACTCTAAGTCTGAAATTGCAGAAATAGCCAGAAACAAAACTAACCGGATTCCTTTCTTCCTGAAATTTTATTAGCTAAAACTTAAATCCACAAAGCCTTAGTGTTTCTATAATGTAAGAAGCCCTGAATGGCTGAAATAATTAAGAAGAGCTTAGAGACTGGCAAAAACTTCTCTTCCTCATACTTTTTAAGAAATACTGTCTCCCATCCAAGTACTAACCAGGCCCGACCCTGCTCAGCTGTCGATGGTAAGCACAAACTAAAAAGAGAATAAATTAAATACAAGTTATTAAAGGTTTCATTTCCATAGACCAGTTGCTTAAATAGTTCTGGATTCCCAAAAGCTTCAAATAAAGCAGATAAAAGCAGAACTAAGTTTAAGACCTTAGGGAGAATGACCTAGAGACCTATCTGCTTTCTTTCCTTACCATCATCACTCTCACAACATCATCTTTGGTGGAATCCTAGGGGCAATGATTTTAAGGAGAAGGGAATGAGAAATTCTAATAAAATACATGAAAAAAAGAAACTACTGAAGCCACCACTGAATATAATCGTATGCTTAAATTATATATGAATTCTATTTGAATGACCTAACACTGGGCACTTAATAAACAATTAGTCACACAAAAAAATGAATGAGACTGTGATCCTCTTTAGGGTTGAGAGGAACTTCACTGGGTTTCAACAGAAGGCAGTTTGAAACATAGTATATTAATTTATTCCAAAAGTTCAACTAGAGCATGTAGATTATAGCCAATTCTCATTATTTGCAGTAGTTATGATCTATAAAGTTCTGTAAATACTGAATTATCCAATACAGGGTTGGGTTCATATAAGCCAGTCATATCTTCATCAACTAATCAATATATAACTTTACGTTTTTGTTTAAAGAAACATTATTTAACATATATACCTGATTCATTAACATTGAACTCATAGTCATGACTGAATGAAGCTTATCTAACATATGTATTTCTCTGCAAGGCACATCATGGACTTTTCACACTTAGGAACACCAGACAGTGCTCCAGCACTTCAGCACTATACTTGGGCGCCATTTTAAACAGCAAAATCACCAACAAAAGGCCCCCAAGTAATAAAAATGCAGCACTACATAGATCACAAAAAGGACACTTGATTACAATGTGAGAGCTGAAACAAGAAGAAAGAGCATCAGCTTTTTCACATTCTTTTTTGCTGCTCTGTGCAAGTACATGTCTGCAAATGACCACAAAAGCACGGTGTATTGATTTGGGGGTTACAAAAACATTTCAGCAAATACAGAAACCACAAATAATGAGGATCCACTGTATTTTCTTAGGCAATCAAATCTATTAGATTTTGATGTAGTTACAAACCTTGAGTATTAAGTGTTTTAGAAGAATGTACTAGGACAGGGAAAGAGGAGTAAAAGTCAGAAGTAAAATTGAGGCTCAAAATTCCACACCAACCATATCCACTGACACTGTAATAGATCTGTGGGAGGCTGCATTACTGTTCCCAATCCATCACCTCTCCTGTATCCTCAACCTTTGGCATGTGATACTGCGGTTACTCTCCCTAAAGACCTGGGCAAATTTCTCCACCAATACCTGTGGTCATGTGATTTGCTCTAGCCAATGGAATGTCCATGGACATATGAGCAAAGGTCTGAAATGTGCTTCCAGAGTTGAGGTTTCCTTCTTGTGTTTCTGCCATCACCATGTGAAAAACATGCCCTCAGGCAGTTCACTAGTGCAAGGAGGAACAGGGACACATGGAACAGACCCAGACATTAACTGTAGCTTGGAGCCACACTCAGACATCCCACAGATATGTTAGTAATTATAAATAATCCATTAAGTTTGATAGCATTTATGCAGCTATAGTTAAATGATACTTAATATAATTTCAAAATACTACTATCTCACTAAAAAATCTTTATATAAAAGGTTGATGAAACCCTCTTTCGTTCTTGTTCTAAAGCCTAGTACAGAGTAGGTTCGTGGTATGTTGTTTCCAAAGACGGCTGCATCTATGTCTCCCATCCCATATCTTTTACAATGTGATCTTGTCATTCACACACCAAACGGTGGAGTCTGTCTCTCCTCTCCTCAAATTTGAGTTGGCCCTATAATGCTATATAACACTTGAAGCCAGACCTTATAAAATCTGAAGTTTCCATGTTCATCCTTCATGGAACCCAGTCATCAAGCAAGAAGTCAAACCCCACTAAGTCCACCACACTGCTACAAAGCCTAAACTAGACACGTGGAAAGAGAGAGTGAGCACGCACGCACGTATGCACATGCACATTGTGGGTAAGAGGCAGGGCTGGAAACAGGATAGATACCATGGGGTAGAGCACCAACTATAAATCATCTGAGTGAGGCATTTTGAACATTAAAACCATCTTAGTGCCCCAGCTGACACTATATGAAGCAGAAGAACTTCCTGGTCAATCCACAGAATTGTAAGAAATAATAATACACTGTTTAAAACCAGACACTAATTTTTAGGGTGAATTACAGCAACTCAATCAAATTGTTAATAAATGTGTGCTGAATTAATTAAATTCAATAAATATTTTGTTTAATGCTTACCTTGGTGTTTGCCATGTCCACAATATACTGGTCTCCCTTTATACATTCCATTACTTCAAAACCATCTCTGTCAATCACTTTGGCCTGAGAGCTTCCAGATACAACAAGAATCATGTCTCCTGTGTTACTATACTGTAGTGACTTGATCTGATGGCTATGTAAAAGAAAAAAGAAAATAGTGTTGTAAGACACTGGGCATAATGTTTACACTTTCACTACATTAAGCACTGCCAGAAAAGTCACACAACTGCACAAACTGATAATTCTTCAAAATCAGGATCATCAACCTCAAATGGGCCCTCAACACTAGTGGCTATCCTGTTAGCACTCTCCTCCCACTCACCACAGCATCTATTAAAATATCTACTCACCGTAGGTATCTTCAACCCAACCAACTGCCCTTCTTTCAGCTGTTGATTTGTCTGGCTCTTTCCCAAAAGCAACAAACAACAACTGCCTCAACTTCCTCCCACTAATGTCATAAACTCATCTGGATCTGAACACCTCTCTTCCTCCTCCTCTTTGATTACAATGGTGGATGGAAACCTCTTCCTGCCCAAGGCAAATCTAATACCTATATTCTGGATCTCATCCTTTCCAGTCTCCTCAGGAACTTCTTCTGATTATCCTCTCTCCTCCCTTTCACAGCCAAGTGTTTGAACAAGTTTTCATCTCCTCCATGTCTCCAGTACTACAGTATCCTTTTTTTTTTTTTTAAGATTTTATTTATTTGAGAGAGAGAATGAGAAAGAGAGCACATGAGAGGGGGGAGGGTCTGAGGGAGAAGCAGACTCCCTGCCGAGCAGGGAGCCTGATGCGGGACTCGATCCTGGGACTCCAGGATCATGACCTGAGCCGAAGGCAGTCGCTTAACCAACTGAGCCACCCAGGCACCCTACAGTATCCTTTGCACGCTCACCACTCCACTCATTCCCCCAGCTTCCAGGATTTGGTCTGCTGGTGGCTAACACCTAAACTCCCCATACAAGATTATGTTACCATTCCAAAGCAGCCCACATTCAGCCTGGCCAGTGTGCAGTAAAATGGTCCAGCCCCCTGCTTCAGTCTGGGATCCATGGGAAAAATTAAACCAGCTTCAGATTTCCCTGTGGGACCAGCTGAGGCTGCTTCTGCAACCACATGACAATGCAATTTCTGCGCCTTCCTAAGAGTGTTTCCCCTACACCTTCTCTCTCAGGGACTAATCCCAAAAGCACTCTTCAACCAACCTTCTGCATGCAAATCCTGGAATTTCAAAGAATGGTTTTGGTGAACCTGACCTGAGAGAGTTGGTATCAAAAGTGGTCCTATGAAGTCAATTCCAAGATGAGATCACCAATTGGATAGTAACGAGGACCCCATCACGGGGAGTACATAGTTCCTGACATGCTACAGCAGTGCAACTGCAACTGCTAAAAGCTCATCGTGAAAGGAAAGGTACTGGCTGGTGTAGTATTCCAGGCATTTGAGAGGTACAGGAAACCTAAGAACTGAAACAACTCTAGAACTGGATAGCTATTACTGGGTGTAGTCAATGCAATGAATAAAGACAATGAAAGGCTGAGGATGACTATCACCAATTAAAAACTACAGTGTGAAAAAAGCCAAAAGGCCTCTTTGGCAGCCTACAAAGACAGGGTTATTGTCCTTGTCAGGTAAGTGGTATGCGGTGACCAATCTGGTAAAGCATCTTTTTCCACCTCTATTAGGAAGCAAGACCAAAAACAGTTCACATTCACAGGTGACCAACAGCAGCATACATATGCATGCTTGAGCCAGGGCTACATTAATTTTCTGGCCCTTTGTCTTAACATAGTCCAAAGGGACCTAAACCATCTGGACAATCTGAAGAAATTCATGCTGGTCTGTGATCTAGATGACATTATGCTAATTGAATCGGGTGAGCAAAAAATCAAGTACATTGGTGAGAAACATGCTCTCCAGAAGACGTGAGATAAACCCTAGAAAAGATCAAGAGATTGAGACAAGGATGTGTAGGGAAGATGCATGTAGACAGACATAGGAAAAGTGGACACCAAATACGAAGCTCTTTGTATCCCATGTTAATCCAGACAACACCAACTTTGAAAGAGGCAATAAACCACAAAGACAAAGTGACTTGGCCAGTTGACATTAGCTAGCTTTTGTCATCATCCATACCACTGTTAATGCGATAGTCTTATAAGTGAAATAGTGCAAAAAGGGATGGAAATTATGCATGGGACCAACAGCAACTCTGTAAAATTGACCTATTATTGCCAAAGGTCCAACCTGCCAGTAATAGAAGCCTATGATGAGCCCCACTCCCAAAATCAATACTAATCTAATGAGTAAGTAAAATACATAATATGAAAAACTGTAATAAGTATATGGGACAAAACTGGGTGGGGAGGGCAGAATGTGAACCAAGGGGACAGGGATATGTTTTAAGTAAAGTGGTCAGGAAGTAAGTGACTAAGTAGGCTATGAAGTGAAGGAGTAGGCTATGAAAATATTTTGATATCTGCTCTCCCTTTCCAAGGGAAGCAACAGCTACTAGGAAGGACCAAGAAGCAGCAACGCTACTAGAAAGGACCTGCAGCAAAAGTGTGTCTGGCATTTCCCCAGTGTAACTGTAGCAGAGTGAGCAAAGCAAACAGGAGTTGGAGAGGTCAGAAAGCAGCAAGTGGGGAGATGCAGATCAAGGAGGGCCACGTAAGCCACTGAAAGGACCTTGGCTTTTGTTCTCTCAGGGAGAAATTAGACGAAACCCATCGGAGTGCTTTGAGCTGAGCAATGACACAATCTGACCTACACTCTACAGAACCATTTTTTTGTGCCTGGACCATTCTGCACTCTGAAGTCTGTGGATTCCCTCTTAGTATGTTTTTTAAACATATTAAAAAACTACATTAGACATATACTGGAAACCATTATTTATCACATAAATAACTAAAAAATATTTTTTTGAATTTGTGACATATGTGAGTTTCTGTACTAATGTATCAAGTAACTATGCATAGAGGCAGGTCTAATAACTACTGTAATTTCAAAGGAGTGATGAGCATAAACAATGTGTACTTCAATATGACTATTATAATAATAATGATATAATATGAAAGCATCTGAACTTTGCAGGTACACCTGTGACTTTGTTGCCTATTTTCATAATTAAAGGAAATGGCTAAACATCATTTAGAGATTAGTGAAAAGAAATAATTTTTTATCCAAGTTCACAGAAATTGGGAGTACCAAATATTGAACTTATGAGTTGTAGAATTTAAAAAATAACTGTAATTAGGGGCGCCTGTGTGGCTCAGTCGTTAAGCGTCTGCCTTCAGCTCAGGTCATGATCTCAGGGTCCTGGGATCGAGTCCCGCATCGGGCTCCCTGTTCGGCAGGGAGCCTGCTTCTCCCTTTCACACTCCCCCTGCGTGTGTTCCCTTTCTCGCTAGCTCTCTGTGTCAAATAAATAAATAAAATCTTTTAAAAATTTAAAAAAAAATAAAATAACTTTAATTAGGGGCGCCTGGGTGGCTAGTCATTAAGCATCTGCCTTCGGCTCGGGTCATGATTCCAGGGTCCTGGGATTGAGCCCCGCTTGGGGCTCCCTGCTCAGTGGGAGGCCTGCTTCTCCCTCTCCCACTCCCCCTCTGCTTGTGTTCCCTCTCTTGCTGTCTCTCTCTCTCTGCCAAGTAAAAAAATAAAATCTAAAAAAACAAAATAACTATAATTAAGAAATTAAATGACAAGGTATATAATACATACATAAAACTGAAAATTAAAAAAGAAATATGCAGAAATTTTAGAATGAAAACTACAATCACTGAGATTTAGAACTAATGGATGGGTTTAACAGCAGAGAATTAATGGTTAAAAGATCATTTTTAGACTTAAGCGTGGTGACAAAAAATGGAAAATGCAGAAAAAGTTTAAGGTACATATGACATATGGTGAAAAAGTCTCATATTAGAATTGCAGAATGGAAAAAGAGATAAGCAGTCTGTAAAAAGGTGACTGTCAAAATTTTGGAAAAATGATAAAAGACACTAACCCAGAGATTCAATAAGTACTGTAAACCCCAAAAAGGTAGCAAAAACCACACCCAGGCACACCACAGTAAAACTGCTGAAAGCCAAAGACAAAAGTAAAACCTTAAAAACATTTTTTTTCAAACATGGTTTCATCAGGAAAATTCAAAAGTAAAAGTACAATGAGATACCACTGTCTACCCACCAAATAACTAAAATATAAAAGGCTAACAATACAAAGTATATTACTGGGACTGTGAAATGAAAAAAATCTACCTTCTGAGACAAAGAAAGCTGTCACATCAACAACTGCAATATATTCTACATATTATAGGACCAGCACTGACCAAGAGAACTTTCTGTGATGGTGGAAACATTCTACATCTGTGTTGTCCATTATGGTAACCACTAGCCACTAGCCACATATTTCTATCAAGCACTAGAAATATGGCTAGTGCAACTAAGGAACTTAATTTTTAATTTTATTTAATTTAAATTTAAATAGCTACATATGGCTAGTGGCTCGTGCACTGAGCAAGTGCAGCTGTTAACAATATGAAATAAATATAAAACAGTCTCAACTTTGGAACAACAGAAGATTCTTATTGGCTCATAAAACAGATGAAAAATGAAATACTAACAAAATGTTCTTTAGAAACAAAAGAAAACCTAATGAAATCTATTAAAGTCTATTTGGATGATACTAGTACCAGTACTAAAAAAGTCAGTTGTACAGTCCCTAAATGTGATTTCCAGTTACAAATTTAGAAATGAATATGGAAGTAAACTCTCCATGTAAAAATTTCTTATTCACCATGCTAAAACACAGTCTGTAACATTCTTCAGAGATGGCATGGTAAAGTAACACACATCAAAGCAATCTTAAAGGATATGCTATCTCAGGTGCCATTCTCTCAAAAAAGAAATCACCAAATAAATACATATGGAAAGCAAACAATTAAACACCTTAGACAGATAATAATACACAAACCCATAAAGAATTCTGCTGGAGAACTAACTTAAAGTCCCAAATATAAAATTTCTCTATCAAAAAGCAAAATTGAAAATCTGTCTTTTTAAACTGTCCTCATAACTTCCTTTATGAATGTAACTCTGTTGGCAAAAAAAAAAAAAACAGTCAAATTCTTTGATTTATCCTAAAAGGTCAATCTGAAAATAAAATAAATTTCAATGATTAAGACAATTTTAACAAAATTTTAGGCTATTTAGTCTTATTTAGATTTACTTTCTAAGTCTATAATTTCAAGGCTGAGAAATAAATGGATATTTTAGCAGAAAAAACTATTAATCATGATAATTTTGTCTCCTAGAAACAGAATATATACAAAAAATCAAAATTTAAGTGTATCTGGCTAAGCAACAAAAGAATTATTCTTCCTGGCTGGTGGCCAAATCCAAATTAGATATTTACCAATGAAACTGCTTTTCTTCACAGCTACTGCTAACTAGAAACTAGTGCTCAAAATTTAAACTGACCATTTCTCCTAAAATGCTGAAATTCTAGCTGATAGTTTTTTAAATATTTATTCTTCAAAAAACCATTCTTAATGCACTGATTCAAAGTACTAATTCCAATGCAAAGATAATTCAAACAAAGGTCTGAGTGGGCTCTGAGGCTAGAACGTGTGACAGTGTGAGGAATTTCACCACAATACCCCAGATCAAAGGGTCAAGGTAGATGAGAAATTGAAGCTCCCAAACCAGATGCTCATGAGAAAGAAACCTAGAAAAGCAAATGTGGGGCTACTGCCAGGCCCTTCCTTCCTAAAAAGAAAAGCCTCTCTGGCCTTATACTAAATGCTAAAATGCTGGGAAGGAATGAGGTCCTTAGCAAAATTCTGACCAGGGTCCCAAATTTAAATGTTAAATCAAGAAGGAGGCCCCCATAATAAGCTATAAAATTATATGTTTCACCAGATCTGCCAGTTGTCCATTTATTGCCTCACAGCTCCAAATTCACCCTTCACTGCCTGCTCTGCAAAAATGAATTTGGGCCCTTTAAATAATCTTCCTTTGCCCTGGGGCATGAAGTTTTGCAGCTAGAGGGTGCTAGAGAGACACTGCAGGGTCCAGTGTGCTCCTCCTGGTGGGCTCCAGCACCCCACATGGCTTCTTTAGTGTCTGGCTCCCACAGCCTGTACAGCATCTCTACGCCAGGCTGCTCAAGTACCTGGTGGTCAGCAACATCCAGCAGCTTCCCCCAGCACCTTCCTCTGGCAGTGCTATACCAGTGACTCTGGTGAGACAGGTTTCTGGAAAGTTCTGCCGTCAGAGCACAACAAATTCTTTATCATTCAATGAGCCAAAGCTTTGTCCTCTAAAATGTCTGGATCTCAGTCCCAGGGGCCTCTATGCTTGAATGCTTTATCTCCACCCTAGGGGTAATAGATGCTCCTTTTATCTGCTATTCCTGTATTCTTTAGAGTACTCTTTACTTCTTATTAGCCAATACCTCATTTCTCCAATCCTGTTAGTAACTCTTTATAATAAACCTCCCCCTTTTCAAATTGCTATGTGCTTGCTCTCTACTTATTAGACCCTGCTTGATATACTAAATTTCAAGTGATTAATTAGAAACTGAGAAAAGTACTGGCAGTTTAATCCAATTTGTTTATATACACATTCACACGCAAATGTGTGTGTGTGTATGTATATATATATATATATATATATACACACACATATAGACAAACAAATTTATATGTATATATGTATATATATATAAACAAGCAGATCAGATTTTTTATAATTAGATAGTTCAGACTGCTAAAGCAAAGTAGTTCACAGGGTATATCTTTGTTAAGAGAACTCTCATTTTGGAGAAGTCGATTTTCTTCACTAACCATAAAAGATCTAGTACTTATGAGGGTGCCTGGGTGGCTCAGTCGGTTAAGCCGCTGCCTTCAGCTCAGGTCATGATCCCAGGGTCCTGGGAAAGAGCCCTGCATTGGGTTCCCTGCTCAGTGGGAAGCCTGCTTCTCCCTCTCCCACTCCCCCTGCTTGTGTTCCCTCTCTTGCTGTGTCTCTCTGTCAAAATAAATAAATAAAATCTTTAAAAAAAAAAAGAAAGATCTAGTACTGTATGAGATCACTTTGTTTTCTCTGGTCAATCATTTTTATTTCTCTTTGGAAATAATTATCTAAAGAATAGCAAAATTTAAGAAGAAAAGGTAGTAAAAACAATCAGTGGCTCCATTTCTCTGGTTATGTGCTCTATGAAATTGCTCTATTTATATTTGGAGGGAAATACAAAATCTCAACAATCCCACACTAATATTCACCTTACTTTAGCTATTATAGGCAAAGTTGATGTTTTCCCTCTATCACTGTTTTTCATGTGCTCTCTTTGTCAACATTAAAATGAAAAGTTAAGCATCAAGCTCATCATTCCTGTCCCACTTCGCTCTTAATTCTGCTAGCCACAGAGTTAAAAGGACAGGATTAAGGAGTCATTAGACACAGTACTAAGGAGAATTAAAGGGCTTCTTCAAGGGGTATAACATCTGCTCCTCAAATTCCTGCCTAAACAACTAAGATTCCGATCAAAGAGAAAAGAGGGAAAGCCAATCTGACAGTAAACTGGAGTCATGAGGAAGTGAATGTTCTCTCAGGGAGTAACTCTGACACCAGAGGAAGGCTTAGTGACATTGCACAATTCTTTCTGTGAAGTTATTCATGGGGCAAGTGGGAGTATATGAGTGTAAGTGAAGGGGAATGGGAAGGTGAAGATTGAGGATCCTTTTAAGTAGTTTTTGCTCAGCTAGCAAAACAAGCTGGGACATGCAAGACAGATCAACACAGCTGTTTGGGGCTGTCACTTGGGGCTCAGGAGCCAACGTGTCCTGATGTAGTGAAAAGTGCACTGGAATGTGAGTCAGGAGGCCAGGGATCCAAGTCCTCACTCTGCTGTTAAGTGGCTGTGTGAGGGTGAATAGGCCCTTCAGCTTCACTCAGTTCAGCCTCCCCCATCTTTTGGAAAATTAATTGATGCAACTAGTGGGCAGCACCATGCAGAGGTGCTCCTGAGACAGAGTTCAGGTACTAACTGTATAACTTTGCTGCGTCCTGGTTTCTTGCACTGAAAGAACCTGGAGAAATAACACTTACAGGATCGGGATGAGGAGTAAAAATAATACACATAAAGACACCTAATACAGTACGTGAAATGAGTAGTTGCTATTATTGTTACTTCTTTATTTCTGAGGTCTCTTTATGATTTGACAGGTATAAAATCTTGGCAGCCAACTATAATGAATATACTCGAATTGAATACATTGAGTATTTCAAATTTATTACAAGTCAAGTTAGTATAAGTTTATCATATTTTTAATTACCTATTAACCAAAATACTCATGAGAAACATCCTTACATTTTTTCTTATTTTCTGCACCAACTCAAAAAACTCAAGTCCTATGTCAAATGTGACTACTACATTTTTAGGAAAAAAAAGGATGATAATAATTACAGAAAATATAGTTTCAAATCTGCATGCCATTTTCCAGGTATGCAATATATATTATCCAGGGCTGGGAACAGGGCAAGAAAGCAAGAGACCTGAAGCAGAGCCATCAAAGTTTTCTGTATGAGAATATCAGAAAATACTAATTTATTCCATGCCAAAATAAATCTTCAGCTACTTCAGTATTTTAGCTTTAAATTTAAGAATAGATTTCCAGTGTAAAATATTAAGAATATGTCACTTACCAGCTTAAACATACCAAAGGTTAGTAAGCTAGTAGTAACTTGACAAAATACTGTATCTGTCAAACAAACTTAAAGCCAGAGAAAATTCTATTCAGGACTATATATACATAATTTTACTAAAGCTAATCTATAACTCTTCCCTTCCATTAAAATGCATATTCTTATTTAGAAATGTGATAAAATTACTCTATCAATCAAGTATAGATTAATAGCTTCATGACATTACATGATTTCGCAGTAAAGTTCCATGTTAAAATAGGATAGTCAATCCAAAAGGCAAGGAATGAAAATACCTAAACAGTATGTTTTCACGTCTTCTGAGGATTAGAGAAATATGATCAAAAACAGCCAACCAATGAGAATGACTTGAAAGAGCTAAGGCTTTGTTCTGAGTATTCCCAACAGTTTCCTTTATGATAATGTTGATGCTAAAAATAACTCAAGTCTTAATTCTAGTAGCAGAACAACAGGGTCTCAGGATTTCACAATGAATAAAAGGTGCTGAGGGAACACATACGAGAGGGACCTACTTTATTAGAAAGCCTCTCTGGAAAAGCAATGTTTAGGTGGAGACCTAAGCATAAGGAGCTCCCTGTTTGTAAAGGGGGAGCAGGTACCAGGGAGTAGGGAAGAGCATTCTAAGCAGAAAACAAAGTATATACTGTGTAAAAATCTCTCAGCCATTCTGCTAGAGCAAGGGAAGAAATAAGCAATGCTCAGATCACAAGGAACATTATAAACCATGGCATCTGGGTTTTAGTCAAAATGTATCAGGAAGGCATCACAGGGATTTAGCATGAATAGTGGGCAAAACAGTAAAGAGACTGATGCAGAATTCTAAGTGAGTTTTAAGCCTGAGGTGAACCCTAAGGGAGGGATTGTAAAAGAAACTGTAGAGGCAGGAGAAGTAAGGAGCATGGTACCTATGGAGTATAGGTACAATACATGAAAGTACTTTTTTCTCCAAATCTTGCATCAGAATTCACACTTTACATCTTGATAGATACTACCAAACTGTTCTGTGGAAAAAAGGTTTAGTAAATGATATCCCATCTTTGCCTTCTCCCAACATTGGATAGCATGGATCTCTTTCTTCTTTGCCAGTCTAAGTGACAAGTAGTACCTCATTGGCATTCTAATTTTTCCTTGCTTTACTGTTAATAAAGTTGAGTATCCATTTTCACGTTTATTGGCCAGTTATATTTCTTCTGCTGTTATCTGTTAATTCATTTCCTTTGACCAGTTTTAATTTTCAAATATCCCTTTCCTTATTGATTTGTAGAAACTATGTATTATGGATAGCAGCCCATTACTTTCAATATGTATTCCAACTTATTTTTGAGTTGATAATTTGTCTTTTAATTTTCTTTACGATGTCTTTTGTTTTCCTAAGTATAAAATATCCTTTTAATTATGACAGCAATTATACTGTTTTGCCATGCCATGTAAAAGTATAAAGTGAAAGTTCTTCTTTTCCTCCACAGAGTACACTTCCATTTGCAAGATATAACCTCCTAAACTTTCTCTAGTAGCTGATAAATGTAAATATGTAAGTTATATATTACAAAAAGGGGGCACCTAGGTGGCTCAGTCGATTAAGGGTCTGCCTTAAGCTCAGGTCATGATCTTAGGGTCCTGGGATCAAGTCCCACATCGGGCTCTCTGCTCAGCAGGGAGTCTGCTTTTCCCTCTTACTCTTCCTCTCTACTCTCCCTCTCTTTCTCAAATAAATATTTTTTTAAAAGTTTAAAAAATAAAAAGGGAATTTTTGGTAAGTGCTTTTTATTTAATAAACATTAAAAAATGTTTCTTTCTATCTAAAAACATTTCAAGAAAATACGGCTTTGAGCAAAAAACACGCAAGGACAGAAAACAATATGTAAAAATACATTAAGGCTGCTTTTCAAAAGACACTTAGGAAAAGGAAAAGCTGCAGACTTAGAGGAAATATTTAAGATACACAAATCTTATAAAGAACTTTATCAACCAACCTGAGAAGAACAACTCAATTTTTCAAATGGACAAAAGATTTGGACAGCTCCCTAAAGAAGACATACATAATGAAAGACATAAAAAGATGCTCAGCATCACACTAATTATGGAAATTCAAATTAAAACCATTTACGTATCACTACATACCCAAAACAATGGCTAAATTTTAAATACTGATACCACCAAGTGTACCTAAGGATGTAAATTAACTAAAATTCATACAATGCTGCTTAGAAAGTAAAATGCTATAGGCACTTTTGAAAAGTTTGGCAATTTCTCATAAAGTTAACATACACATAGCATACGAGCCAACAATTCACTCCAAATTTACTCTATTTGCCCAACGAAATTAAAACATTTATCTACAAAAAGACTTGTACAGAAATATTCACAGCAGTTTCATTCAAATATCTAAAAACTGGAAGCAACCCAAATGTCTAACTGGTGAACAGAGAAACAATCTATAGTGTATTCATATGAGGAATACTACAACAGCAATGAAAAGGACAAAACCTACTGAGAGAGGCAACAACAAAATCAGATCAATGGTTGCCTGGGTGTCAGGAGAAGGGACTGAGCACAAAGTGACTGGAGGGAACTTTAGGGGATAATGAAATGTTCTTTATCTTGACTGTGGTGCTGGTAATATGACTGTATGCATTTCTCAGAACTCCTGGAACTGCACACTTGAAAGGAATATATTTTACTGTACATAAATTATGCCTGAGTAAATATGACTTTTAAAAGTTCACTAAGGTACAGCCACTATGGAAGACAGTATGGAGGTTCCTCAAAAAGTTGAAAATAGAGCTACCCTACGACCCAGCAATTGCACTACTGGGTATTTACCCCAAAGATACAAATGTAGTCATCAAAGGGGCACCTGCACCCCAATGTTCATTGGGTTGATGTGGTGGAATGGAATGGAATATTACGCAGCCATCAAAAAATGAAATCTTGCCATTTGCAACGACGTGGATGGAACTAGAGGGTATTATGCTAAGTGAAATAAGTCAATCACAGAAAGACAATTATCATATGATCTCACTGATATGTGGAATTTAAGAAACAAGGCAGAGGATCATAGGGGAAGAGGAAAAAAATGAAACAAAACAAAACTAGAGAGGGAGACAAACTGTATAAGAGACTCTTAATCTTAGGAAACAAACTGAGGGTTGCTGGAGGAGAGGGGGGTAGGGGGATGGGATAACTGGGTGATGGACACTGGGGAGGGTATGTGTTGTAATGAGCACCAGGTATTATATAAGACTAATGAATTAAAGACCTGTACCCCTGAAACAAATAATAGATTATATGTTAATTGAATTTAAATTTTAAAAAAATACAAATATATATATAGGTAAGATATAAGTCAAATGAAATAAATATGACTCTTCTAAAAAATAAAAAAATAAAAGTTCATTAAAACCAATGAGGAACTGAATTATAGTAAGAAATTAGTGAAGTAGTTTAGTTTAAGGGATTTTCACAGATTGGAGGGGGGAAAAAGGGAGAGAGAGAGAGAAAGAGAGAAAGAACAGAGTCAGAAAAAAGAAAAGGTAAATGGAGAAGAGGTAACAGAGAAACAAGGTTGGATAGACAGTACTCTTAAAGGAGATCAGCAGAGAGAACAGCCTAAACAACTGTCCAAAGGTAGAGGTACAATCCAATTTTATGTTACTAACAAAAACTTAGTAATGGGAAATAATACTTGAAAGGTATGAGAGATATCAATCTGTGAGACTCTGTACTCTCACATTAAATGACTAAGATAATAAGAACTAATATCACTGAGTGCTGCTTGACCAAGTGCCACGCACTGTGCTACATACATTATTTCATATAATCATTATCACAACCCAAAGAAATGGGTATTGTTAAATCTATTTTACAGGCTAGGAAACCAACAGTCGAAGTGATAAAATAACTTGCCTATTCACACAGCAAATGAACAGGCCAAGACAGAATTCGAATTCAGACTTACATGACTCAGAATCCACACTCTTACCACCCATCACACACATTGACTCTATGGTAATATTTAATTGTAAAATTGAATCTTACATAAATCGGTCTGCTATGGAAAAGAAAGGGGGGGAAATACTCCAATGGAAGCCTAGGAAAGTAATGAAGCTTCCCCCATCCCACTATAACTGACAGTTATGACATAAGCTCAGCTGAATTAGCAGAGAAGACGGTGTATAATGCCCAATGGCTACAGCATTGGTTCATCCATTCTAATTTCTAGCAATAGACATTTTTAAATTTCTGAATCTAGGGTTAACCTAGGAAGGCAAAATACTAAAGTATTATTTTTCTTTGTTTAACCAAATGAATGAAATAACAAATATATCCTAAGAAATGCAAACGACATTTCCAAAAGTAGAAATCATACCTCAGGGGTAATCAATTTTAATACAAAATGAATAGAAATCATAAGATGCAATAAAACTCATTAATCAGTTATCTTAAGAATACATGCCCTGTTTTTTGTTTTTTAAAAGAACTAAACAGATCAGCCTGAAGACTCAACATCACCAACAGTGCAGAGCCTAGATTTCAAAAGTTGCCTGTTCCTATTTGCCCTTAACTGATAGGGTTTAAGTCAAAGAGTTTAGGTCTTCCAGGAAAAGAAATCTGTATGCTTCCTTTCTTTTTGAAAAGACAGGTACACTTGGTGAAAAATGGTCTTCTACTCTATACAACAAGAAACTTTTTTAAAAAGATTTATTTATTTGGGAGAGAGAGCACAAGCAGGAGGGGCAGAGGGAGAGGTAGAGAAAATCTCAAGCCGACTCCACGCTGAGTGCAGAACCTGCCTGACTCGGAGCTCAATCTCACAACCCTGAGATCACAACCTGAGTGGAAACCAAGAGTCGGACACTTAACCTTCTGTGCCACCCAGGTGCCCCTACAACAAGAACCTTTTTAAGAAAAATATGAGAATATTCTATTATTTACAACATATTTAACAAAGAATAAATTCCCATTATCTGCCTGGCAGTATTCCATGTACTGGAACACAAGTAAACAAATGTGAAAAACAGATTGTGTCTGATGGTGGTAAATACTATAAAGGAAATAAATCAGAGCAATGAACAGAGTAATGGCAATGGAGAGAAGCTACTTTGTGATGGGATGCTTAGGAAAGGGCTCTGAGGAGCTGACATTTAAGCTGAGACACAGTATAAGAGTTCGCTGATGTTTAGTTAACAAGATAAAATTCACAAATTATGTAACTTGACAACAGTTCCAGAAGGCAGCAGAAACGCAGGAAATTAAGTTTTAAAAAATGCTTAAGCTTATATAATTTTACAAAGCAAATATCAAAGAGAAAGGGAAAATATATTCAGATACATACTGTTTATCAAAGAATATTAACTGTGCTTTTTCCCACATACCATTTCACCTCCTATTAAAGCTTTCTGTTGATGCACATGGTCTCATCTGACCTTCATACAGACCAAGTAAACAACCTCCTCTCCAGTTAGTAAACCATAAGAAGTTTTATCAATGCCTCGAACTATCCCAACATACATGAGAATAACTTGTGATTTTAGCAACCTAATATTACAACTGAAGGCATCTTACTTTCCAACTTTTTCCTTCTTACTGGTGATATCCAAGATTAGTTACAAACAAATAAAAGCTTGTTATATGCAAGGCTGAAGGAGGCTAGAGGATGTGGTATTCTACCTTGCATACAGCCTAATTAAGGATGCCACTGATCGGTAATATCTATGGGGGGAAAAGTCATACATGGCAAAATTTGCAAAATCTAGTAGTTCATATATAACATATTAACATATTAATAAGGTAAGTTATAAAGCAAGTTTACCAATTTACTAATAAATATAAAAAGTTCAAATATATGTTGTCATTAACCTGAATTAATGAACTAGATCAAGTGAAAAGAGACACAACGACATGATTACTGAAATATATGTAACTCTGCTTCCATACACATCAACTCATACAAGTCATGGGTCTCAGTTTGCAAGGGGACTCTCTGTCCACCTTCACTTTCTTTTTCAGAACTAACTGATAACACACAGAGAGAAAGCACAAATGCCTAAACAAATCACTAATCTTATCATGCAATTATGTGAAATGAATAAACTATTATGATGCACAAATATCAGCTGTAAAGTAACAAAAAACAACTTCCCTAAAAGCCAAAACATTATTACCTCAGTTACACGGCATGGGCAGTGAATAAAGTATTGAGATATGTAAGGCTTACAAATAAAGGAATTAAGCAAACACACACCCTCGACTGTTTCTAATAGCACTTATTCTAAATGGTTTCAATCCCTCTGTGCTTTTGTATAACATAATGATTAATGGTACATGCTCTACAGTTAGAATGCCTGCATTCAAATCCCTGGTCTATCACTTTGTGTGACCTTAGGCTAATTAATTAATCTCTCTAAGCCTCCATTTCCACATCCATAAGACAGGGATAATAAATGTATCTATGACACACAGCAGTTATAAGAATTAACTGATATGAAGAACTCAGCTAGACTCAATGAACTATTATGCAAACAGATCATATCTTCTTTGTTCTTTAACAAAAGAAAACATTTATTCCTGCATTAAATAAGTAGAATATACACATAGTTAAAACTCAAAAGATATAAAAGGGACAATTAACAACATGTTTTCTTCCCATCTTGGTCTCCCAGATAACCAGTTCTTTTCCCTATAAACAACTAGTGTTATTGGTTTCTTCTCTACCTTTCCAGAAACATTGTATGCATATATATGCAAATAGTACATATTGTTTCTTCCAAGCTTTTAAAAAAAAGCTATATACTATTCTCTAAAAAAAACAACTATATACTCTTCTATACTATGCTTTTTTAACTCTACATATTTTGAGGATTGTTCCACAATTGATCCTTTTCTCAATGCCTTAGGTCAGTATTTTTCAAATGTGAGTAGTAACACCTGACTTTTGATGGGAGAACAGCTTAGAGATCATTTTGTGATGACAAATAATTATTATTATATTACTTAACTGCATATAAACAGGTGACAAGGGTCCTTATCCTTACAACTCTTATAAAACTATGAATTTAAAAGTAAACATTAACCACTCCACACCCACAGAAATGACCATCATGGAAAAGATAGTACCATATGACGGTGAAAATGTAAAGACACTGGAACCCTTATATACTGCCAGTACAAACATAAAATGGTGCAGTCACTCTGGAAAACAGTTTGTCAGGTTACTAATACATTAAACATAAATTTACCATATGACCTAGCGATTCCCAATCTAGGTAGTATCAACCTAAGAAAGATAGATGGAAGCATCCCAAGACTTGTACACAAATGTTCATAGCAGCATTATTCATAATAGCCAAAATGTGCAAATAACCCGAATGTGTCCACCAACTGGTGAATGGACAAACAAAATATGCCATATATACATTCATACATAAATACAAAATGCAATACTATTTGATCATAAAAAGGAACAAAGTACAGATGTGTCCCACAATATAGATGAACCTCAAAAACATTATAAGAGGCCAGATACAAGAGACCACATACTGTATGTTCCATGTATATGAAATGTCCAGAAAAAGCAAACTGAGAAAGAAAGAGTAGCAGCTGCCTAAGGCTGGAGGTGGAAATGAAGAGTGACCACATTGGGAATGAGATGTGATTTTAGAGCGATGGAAATCAGACTGTGGTACTGGCTGCACAATTCTCTAAGTTTACTAACAATTATCGAATTGCACACTTATAATGAATGAATTTTATGTTATGTAGACGGTACCTCAATAAAGTGATTTTTTAAGTAAATACTAAAACAAAAGATCCAACAGAATTCAAATTAATTTTGAGATGTTTGCTGTAACAATATCATACAGAATGAAACAACTTCTTTATTGTGTAACAAATTAATTATGTCCACCTACCTAAGTCCTCTAACCTACCTTCGGATCAGCTAGTTAATGAATATTTATTGCCTGCTATATAGCACATGCCTATTTTACTGTGTTCCAGTGATGACTCAATTTCCCCCCCCCCAATTGTCTCTTTTATAACTACTGTGAAAAATTTATTCATACATCACTTCATGACAAAACAAACCTTCACTTGGTGCCAACACATTTATGTATGATGCGTGTCTCTGCTCCTTTCTCACTAGGCCCTGGCAACTGTAAGTGAAAAGAGCACTTCAGCCCAAATGATTTTAAACATATAGGTAAACAAATACGGGCATTAGGGATGGGCCAAAGATTATCAAAATGAAAAAACAAAACTTTCTAATTAATGAAAGAAATTCATGAGCCCCTAAAAGTATGCCCATAAAACCCAATTTGAGAACTCTGTAATGTGCAGTGTCAGAAGTTACTCAAGTATGTAGAGCAGTTCTGCTATGTGCCCATTCACAAATTGGCTTTGGGAAGATGATCTCTAATGCATGATCAAAAACAACCTTGTCTTCAATTATGAAATGGAAATTAAGCATTTACAAATCAAGTAAGAATAATAATTTTAAAGAAACACCTAATGAAAAATAGAATTCATCCACATGAAAAGGCTGAACATTTAAGACAAATGATTAACAAACTACTGAAACCATATCATGTGATAAAAATCTTGAGGGGGTCTTGATATAGACCCCTGTGTTGGGCTCTGTGCTCAGTGGAGAGTCTGCTTGAGATTCTTTCCTTCTGCCCCTCCCTGCTCTCTCTCCCTCTCTCTCAAATAAATCTTAAAAAAAAGATATATATCTTTTATACACACACATACACATATATACACACACACATACACAATGGAATATTACTCAGTCATTTAAAAAAATGAAATCATGTTATTTGCAATAATGTGAATGGATGTAGAGGGTATTCTGCTAAATGAAATAAGTCAAAGACAAATACTGTATGATTTCACTGATACGTGGAACCTAAAACACAAAACCAACAGACTCTTATACAGAGAACTCATGGTTGCTAGAAAGGAGGTGGGGGGGGCAGTATGAGAAATAGGCAAAGAAGATTAAGATATCCAGTTATAAAATAAATTAAGTTATGGAAATGAAAAGTACAGTATTGGAAATGTAGTCAATAATATTGCAATAATATTGTATGATGACACATGGTGACTACACTTACCATGATGAGCACTGAGTAAAGAATTGTCAAATCACTATGTTGTACACCTGAAACTAATATAACGTTTTATGTCAACTATAGTTCAATAATAAGTGCTTTTTAAAAATACAGGCAATCAGCAGCATTATTTACAATAGCCAAACTATAGAAGCAGCCCAAGTGTCCACTGACAGATGAATGGATAAAGCACATACACACCAGACTAATGTAACATTGTAGGTTAACTACACTGGAATTAAAAAAAAAAAAAAAGATACAGGCAATCCTTGCTTTGCATAGTTCTGATGCATGAATTTCAGTTACCATAGTTTAGAAAAATAATACCAGGCCCCAACAGCATGGCTCAAATTTCAGTTATTCCCAGGCCACACCAACTCTAAAGAATTAGAAATTCTAAAGGTGAGGTCCAGCATTTAACATTTTTTTAAGTTTGTATTTTAATTCCAGTTAACATAGAGTGTTATAATAGTTTCAGGTATGCAATATAGTGATTCAACACTTCCATGCATCACTCTGTGCTCATCCTTAATCTCTATCACTTATTTAATCCATGTCCCCACCCACCTCTCCTCTGTTACCATCAGTTTGTTCTCTATAGTGAAGAGTCTGTTTCTTGATTTGTTCCTCTCTCTATATATTTTTTTTTCCCTTCAGCATTTAACATTTTAACAAGCCCTTCAGATGGTTCTGAACTATGGTAAGTTATACACAATATGCTATACAACACTTGGAAAGAATATAGAACATGTAGTGATATTAAAAATCTCTAAATTGTGAAGTGGAAAACAAAAACAAATTATGGAATAACAACCATCTGATCTCATTTATGAAAACAAATATAGTATACACTCTTTTGATGGGTATGTATATTTGTCGATGGTGGCATAAAAAAAACTTAAAGAATATATACACCATCATGAAAACAGTAAGAATACCTAGCAAAGAGATTTTTAAGAGATGATCAAGGAAGAACTTTAGGTTTAACTGTAATGTTTTAATTTCTGTATGAGAACATAACTTAATACATTAATTAATTAAAATGTTTTTAAAATAAGAGAATAGAGAGTCGCCATTTTTAAATGGGCAGAAGATAAGGAATTCTTAACTTGAGGCTACCTAAGTGATCCAAAGCTTCTTAATATTTTATGAAAAATTTTACTCCATCCACATTTTTTTGCATAAAGGGTACATCCGAAGGATCTGTGAGCCCAAGGATTCAAACTCATGAACATACATATATAATTTTTGAGAATCTGTGAAGAAACAAAACAAAAGGTGACTAACAGACTGGATTAGAGAAAATGCAGTACTGATGATTTTCACTAAATGGGACAAAGAAAGACTTTAGAAACTAGAGATTCACAAATCTAATATGGATGCTGGCTGGGCAAAAGTCCAAAACAAATTATTAAACATACTTCAAAATACCAAAATGGAAGCTGCATCAAAAAGAAGTTGAATAACAACAGAAGAAAAGCATTTTGAAAAATCTCATTTTTATGCTGGTAGGTCAAGAAAACATTTGACCTCAAAGTATTTTTAGTGTCCCAGGGAAATGAGAGCAAGGTCAAAAATACTAAAAAAATTCATCAGAGATGCCCAAAATTCAAAACACCTGATCTCATGCTCACTCCTAAACTTAGGACTTCTGCCTCCTATCCTGAATGGCTATGGGGATCTTTGTGTGAATGCCTCTTTGACACCCACTTACTCACCACGGTGAATAGATGGTCTAAAAACAGCACACTCTGCTTTTATACCTTCAAGACAGTCAACAAACTCCCTTAAGTTTTCTTCACAGGTGATACAGGAACAATGTAGATGAGTGACAAAAGGTACGGAAAAATTTAGCTGAGTAACAGATGTTTATAGATTCTCATAGGGGTGAGGAATTTAATCTAAAGGGTTAACAGATCAACATGAAAATAAAGAATTTCTCTTTTTTTATTTATTTATTTATATTTTTTAATTTATTTGTCAGAGAGAAAGAGAGAGAGAGGGCACAAGCAGGGGGAGTTGCAGGCAGAGGGAGAAGCAGGCTCCCTGCTCAGCAGATGGCTCAGGAGGGCCAAGGTGCGGAGAGCTGGGACAAGTGGGGGTTTCCTGAAGATCGCACTAGATGATTTTATACAAGAATTTGGGGGAGGTGAGGGGTGAGGGGATAGTAAATTTCCTGAGCCATGTGGGTCTTTTAGGAGTTTCTCTTCAGGCAGGTTGTCTTTTTCGTATATAATTATAATATATATGACTATATAAATATAACTAATGTATGTGAGAATGGGCTGGCTGACTGAGGTGTTGGGGTCAACAGGGACAAGCCAAAGAATCCTCCCCTTGGGCCAGCACCCCTTCCTTCACCCCCAGTCCCAGGACAAGTACTTGGAAGCCAAGTGACGTGATCTTGCACTCACAAGGTGTCTGCTAGCTGCCTCCTCTCAAAGGTCACACCTTCTGGAATGAGAAGAGGACCACCATGGATCCATTCCAAGGAGTTCTACAGCCGGGGCTCCCAGAAGTACCCAGCAGTTTAAGGGGTGGAGGCCTCCTTGCCATCACAAGCTCCCCACGCCCCAACTTAGTGGCTGGTTCCTCAGTGGCCTTGCAGCTCCCTGCCTCTCCTGGTATCAGCAGCTTCCAGCTAGATGTGCAGGGGTTGGGCAGAACTAAAGAGCTGGCTTGGGTCAAAGGCTCAAGCTCTGCCTAGTAGGATCCTGATTCTCCACAGCCACCCTGCCTCTCCCACTGTGTGTCCTACCTGAGTGGATGACAGAGTGGAGAGCTTGCCTTTGGATTTAGTTCCTAAATCAATCATCTTACCAATAATCTCATCAATAATTTCTCAGTGTGAAATTTTAATTTAAAAATTTCAAAGAGACTTTTCCTTAAAAAAAAAAAAAAAATGGAGGGCGCCTGGGTGGCTCAGTCAGTTAGGTGTCTGCCTTCGGCTCAGGTCATGATCCTGGGGTCGTGGGACCAAGCCCAGCATCAGGTTCCCTGCTCAGCGGAGAGTCTGCTTCTCCCTCTCCCTCTGCCTGCCACTCCCCTGGCTTGTGCTCTCTCTCTCTCTGTCAAATAAATAAATAAAATATTTTAAAAAATGGAGCAAGGATACAGCTTAACCATTCTGTGACTGTTTCACACATATACTTGGGTTAAACACAGAAATAATGGTTGGAGGGAGCCAGAGTTCTCACTGTTAGAAAGTGAAGGTTTCCAAAGAGGAGGAAGGCTAGAGTGAACCAGTGTATTCTAGATTAGAGTCAGAGACATGGGTATGAACCCCTGCTTACCTTAACATGGATGCAAATGGATAAAGAAACAATTGTATAGATCTAGCACATACATAGGTGAGCATACATGCATTCAATTCCCAGCTCTGTCAGCTGAGAAGGCCTAGAAGGAACAACAAGCACACCAAGAACCTAGATCCTGTTTTTAGATACCATTGTCCTAACAAATATGACTGATTCTAAAAAAAAAAAAAAAAAAATATGACTGATTCTAGGACTGGGGCAGGGACAATACAAGATGAGTCTGGAGCATCTAATAGTACCAAAAAGTAAAAAGTACTCAAAAAAAAAAAAGGAGGCATATCAAAGAAAGGATCACAAGAGCCAAATTGCAAGAGCTCCTAATGACTACAGCTGAAATAATCTTAGCAACATAATAAATAACATTGTATTGGCTTACAACCCAAGATATAAAACAAATATCAAGTAGTCAATACTGGTAGAAATAACTGGTTAAATAAATAAACAAACAAACAAACAAATAAATAAATAAATAGGAGAAGAGACAATTCTTCCTAAAAGAAGAATTCTAAGTAGTTTATGTAAACACTACCCCCTCCAGGAGGTGGAGCTTAATTTTTCCATTTTCCCAAATGTAAGCAGCATTTACTGACTTACTTCCAAAGAACAGCATATGGAAAGGGGAGGAAAAAGTAACTTTACAGTGGAGAAACCTTAAAAACATGATAGCATGTACCCCCACTATGTGATAAGAAGGGCACTTCACCTCTGTGATATTCATCCCCAAGACCCAGAGTCCCAGTCTAACCAGGAAAAACATCATAAAAAATCAAATCAAGAAACATTCTACAAAATACCTGACCAGGACCCCTCAAGACTGTCAAGGTCAGGAAAAACAAGGAAAGACTGAGAAGGCATAATCAACCAGAGAAGACTAAACAGACATGAAGACTAAATGTAAGGCATATCTTCGAAGGCATATTAGTGGAAAAAACAGTGAAATGCAAAAACAGTTTGGAGTTTGATTCATAGTAATGTACCAATGTTGGTTTACTTCCATAAATGTACCGTGGTAATGTAAGATATAAACAACAGAGGAAACTGAGTTAGGGGTATGCCTGAACTCTGGATGATATTTGCAGCTTTTCTGTAAATTAAAAAATATTCTGAAGTTAAAGTTTACTAAAATTTGAAATGGATATATCAATATGATCTTGTCACTTAAATACACACACACACACACACACACACACACACACCTGTATTTTCTACCTCTTTCCACTGAAAAGGTCAAGAAGGAATGATATCCCACTATTAATGAGCAGGTATAACATTCAGATTTGGTCTCTAAATACCATTCCCACTTAAAAAAAAAAAAAATGATCTCCATGGGGAAATGCTGATTCTAGGACCTGGAAAGGAATATACTAGGAAGCTTATCTTACATCATGTTATGCCAGAAAATAAGTAAGCTTTTAAAGTCTAATGAGTACATGTAAAAACTACATAGCAATCAGGGACTCCCCTGACCAAATCTGGGACAATTTAAACATCAAAAAGAATAATGACTACAACTGACTGGAACACATGAAAATTTTAAAGTCATAAATCCTGCCACTCAAAAAGGAAAAAGAAAAAAACACCACCACCAATAACAGCAACAACTCATTTATCACCACCTACCCCTGAAATAAAAATGGGTAGTTAAAGAAATAACCAAGTATTTATCCTGCCTTCACAGTAGAACTGTATTTTAGGGTAGCCAAATAATATCAGTTAAAATGGAAAAGTTCTATTAGAAGAACGTCAACAAATAAATGTAGATGAAATAATGGAATTTAGAAAACCAAGAAAAGCACCAACTTAACAACCCTCAATGAGAGAACTGATTCAGGTATGAATAATCAATGGATGCTAAACTTATTAAGTGAAGTAATGATGAGAATCTAGATATTTCCATGCCACCAACTATCTCCCCACAAAGTTCTTGCCTATCTCAAGTATATAATATTAACTTTACAATGGAAGAATGAGATGTCACCAATTTAATCCAGGGATCAATCTTAATTGTGAGTCTCAACAAGTTGCATTGTCAGCAACAACTAAACAATAAATACATGCCATGTGATGTGATACACTAGAGATGATCATCAAGGCTTTGAATCTTCTATAGGAAATACTGGAGACAAAGAAATAAGTTAAATGATACCATAAAGAAGCAATTAAAAAATTCAGGGAGGAAAAACCTTGTGAAGCACAACTGATCTGTCTGTTTAATAAAGTCATGGGAAAGAAAATGGTTTGGAAGGAGACCCTCTTCTAGATTAAAAGATATGTAAGAGAGGTACACAATAAATGTGATATGTATTACTTGATTGGATCCATGTTTGACAAACCAACATTAAAACACATTCTGAGAGCAAACTGGGGAAATTTAAATATGGAATGATTATTAGAAATATTAAGAAATTCTAAATTATTTTGTTAGGGTAATTGGAGCTATATTTATATAGGGAAATGTCTATATTTTTGAAAGATTCATGCTGAATTATTTCAAAGTGGAAGTTATGTATGTCTTTACTTTTAAATACTTAAAAGTTACAAAATTGAGATGAAGCAAATACAGAAAAATGTAACTGTTAAATCTAGGTAAAGGATAAACAGCTATTATAGTAATCCCTTCACTTTTCTCTATGTTTGAAATTTTTCACAGTAAAAAATGAATTACAGATGGATGTATAAATAGATATAAAATACACATTAAGTAAAAAAATGTATTGTCATAAAAAATAGAGTCACATTACTTGGACATTAGGGGCAAATGATAGCAAAGTTAAACAGTTCTCATGATTTAAAATAGTAACATTCACCATCTGTTTGCAGTACTAGAATTTATATTAATCTTGTACAGATTGTCAAGAATTCTCTTTATTCCCATCTACCCTTTGATAGCTCACTATTATATATAGGATGCAACAATTTAATTATGGAAGAGAAAATAAGCTTATTCTTGGGTTTTTCTGCATTTTCAATTACAACAGCATAGCAAATAACACAGTTTAGTAATAGAGCACTGGCTTGAGACTCATGAGACATGATTCTATTCAGAGCTGATCATTAATAGAGTACTGAATAATCCTGAACAAGTGAGTTTACAGTTGTAAAAGTAGAAGGGGAACACAATCCTTAATCAATAGACTATCAAATGGGAATAAAAGATATTATCTCATATTTTAAATACATTTTTTAAAAGTCATCATACTAACTCAAGATACCAAGTTACTATTTTAAATAAGAGCTTTATTAAATATAGCCATCATTGGAGATACCCTGTTTATAAATTTTTTTTTCCTTTCCAATTGATCAGAGATCTGCTATGTTCATTTAGGGAATTCTCAGATCTCTACTAAAGATAGTTTAAGAGTTAGGACTTCAAAATTTACAAGTCAGTATGATTTGTACAAAACTGACCAGAGCCATGTTTAGATATAACTTTTAGGTTATTTTGCTAGATAACTGTAGCTGCCAGAGAAATCTGAAGTCTCAGACCCAATTCTGAGCCATATATAGACATTTATTATCTAAGCATTTATTAGCAAGTAAGCAAAAACAATTCATATGACCTGCTCCGCAAGATTAAGAAAAATCCCAGCTCTCTAGCCTTTCAGTTACTCCAACCACCACTTTCATGAAAGGTTCACTGAAAGCAAACACTCAATAGCCCAGAAATAGGAACTTTATCCATATAGTTGAAAGAATCCAGAGTTTACAGGTAGATACTAGGTCTAGCAAAAACCATCATCCCCAAGAGTTCAAGTTAAAGGCAAACTAGATTCTTAAGCCCTACTCATGCAAGAGTAGAAAATTGGGTCTAAGTAAAGTTCAGCTAATTCACCTACCTTGAATATCTAGTTAGTCAGTAAGACCTCATTTCCAACATACATTATGCAAGTTAACAAGATATCAGTTTCACCAATAAAAATCTATTTTTGATATCTAATATCTAAAAGATACCTAAAAGATAAAGATAAAAAGATATGGTCAAAAACAGAAATAAGAAGGTGGCCTGTGGTTGCAACATGTAAAGCCCTTTCTGATATAATGCTAGCTGACCACACCTGCACAGTGCAGCGCTGGCTAGCACCTGGTTATTGGCTTAGCATATGTCATACACATATACATAACACTACACAGTATTTACTAGAGTACTGAAATAAACTAGTCAAGGTAATAATCTCTAAATACAAATATTTTTTTACAAAACAACAAAAGACTGAAAACATCTTTAAAATTTAGGTTAATGAAAGTGAAGGAAAGAAATCTAAGGTACATTTTTCTTTCATTCAAATAATGAAGGTAACATATGGTCATATAAACTTAGTGTATTTTGGTACAAAGCATTATAGACGGAATTCAAATGATAACAGCTCTATCTTCAAATATGAAGGTATTAAGTTGTGCAATACATACCATTCACAGGGCTGAAGGGATCGAAATGCCTTAAAAGAAGCATCCATTCCAGCAAAATCCCAAAACTTAACATCATAGTCATATCCTCCAGTCACCAAACGGGCACCTGAGGGATCCAGACCCAAAGCAGAAACCTGGTTTAAAAAAAAAAAAAAAAAAAATTAACTGGAGAAAACTACTTACAGTCTATAATAACCTCCATTTCCTTTCTCTAACCTGATCTCCTATATTATAGGCACTGGAAGTACAGCCCACCAGCTGTTATTACTTCTAAAAAGTGTGACTGGATAGCATCTTCTCTATTATTTGACCTTGTTATTATGACTGTTATTTCTTTTGAAATGAAGAAAAAATATTTTAATGTAATTAATGTATTTGCCAGCTTAGTCCCAACTTACCTACCAAACCTCATAAATAATTCAGCTTTTTCAATAAACAATTTTGAGAAAACCTTTTGATATTTTAACTACCACTAACAGAAGAAGACCACATGAATCTAAAATTACCAAAATGAGAAAATGCCAAAGGGAATGTTAAGAAATCTATTTAATGAAGTAGGACAAAGTAGAAATTATTTTCTTGTGTATACGGCTAAATGACTCAACATAATCACCTTAAACAGTTATTTTTAAAGCTGAATTTATAAGTGACTAACTACATTATAATACCACTTTTATATTGTTTCCATAAAATATCTGCCTTCCCTGTGAATTTTCCTAGGTCCAATGCACATGTGAATGCCCAACTGGTAACTCACTATTCTTAAGCAGGAAGTCCCTGGATCTACTGCCCTCTCAGGAGGAAAAAAAATACATTAGAAATAATTAACAGATATTACCATACATATGAAATACTAAAAGGATCAAAGTTTTATATAAAGGAAGCAACTATAAATCAGTTCTCCTAATAGACTTGAAATGTTATTAATGTAATAGAATTACTGTAATTAAAACCAGATATTTACAAAATAATTTTACTCATTTCAATCACTACCTGCAAACACTGATTTCAGAACATAAGGGAATTATATATAAATATAATTAATGACTTATTATATGTTTAAATTAGATAGGTACTACTCTAAATGTGTTAAAGAAAGCATTCAAATGAGAACTAAGTCATTTTTTATGCCTGAACAATTATATGTCCTAAAACCTAAAACAATGAAAAATAAAAATAATAAAAATAAACAGTAGCTTTTGAAGTCCAGGAAGTGACTTCTGCTACTACCAACTACAAACAAAAGTACGTCCATGCCCACTCTATCCTTCTACCCTCCTGTTACAATTAAAGAGGTGTCCTCCTCCTGATAGGACTAACTGCACCAGTGTTCATCCCATTACAATACAATTTGAAACCACAAATTCATTTGTGGTTTGTCTATTCTGTGCCTGTCCTCCCCTCAAGGGTGTAAGCTCCACTCCCTCGCTGCAACTGCCAGCATGGAGAACAGGGGCAGAGGCCTATAGTCAAGGTAGAAGAACTGATGACTAGCCGTAGGTATCTTCCTTGAGTCCTCCTTGGGGAAAAGGAAAGGGCTGTTTGGAGCCAGCAACTTCCAACTTCCAGAGAATCATTGGTCGACCTTCAGCTCGGGTCATAATCTCCAGATGATCTCAGGATTATCCCAGGATGATCTTGGGATCCTAGGATCGAGCCCTGCGGAGCACTCCCCACTCAGAAGGGCTCCCCACTCAGCGGGAGTCCGTTTCTCCCTCTCCCTCTGCCCTTCCCCCCACCACTCATGTGTGCTCTAATAATTAAATAAACCTCTTTTTTTAAAAAAAAAGGAAGCTCTAATTGATTTTTTAATGTGCAAAACAAGTGGGCACTATGTTTTTAATTATAATTCTTTAAAAGATAAAATTAAATTTAAAAAAATAGAAATATTTAAATAAAACATGTAAAACTCATGAACACTCGTAAAAATCTCTGAACTGGAGCGCCTGGGTGGCTCAGTCAGTTAAGCGGCTGCCTTCGGCTCAGGTCATGATCCCAGGGTCCTGGGATCAAGCCCCGCATCGGGCTCCCTGCTCAGCGGGAGGCCTGCTTCTCCCTCTCCCACTCCCCCGCTTGTGTTCCTGCTCTTGCTGTCTCTGTCAAATAAATAAAATCTTAAAAAAAAAAAATCTCTGAACTAAATGATAGGGAAGCTTCTGTTTAAGTATGAACTGTCTACAGTTCCTTTCCTAATTTACTTAAAAACATGAAAATTAGTAAAATTCTGTCACAATTTCAGAAAAATACCAGAACTCTGATTTAATAAAAAGTAGATATAAGATCACAAATCAGATGGAAATGGTTTCTTAAAACAGCAGTTCTCAGATACTTGAGTTTCAAGCCACTTTATACTCTTTAAATCTATTGAGGACCCCAAAAAGCATTTGTTTATGTGAGTTATATGTACCTGTATTTACCACAGTAAAACTTTAAACTAAGCCATTTTAAAATATTTATTGTTCACTTCATTTAAAACAACAATAAACCTACTATACTCTAACAAATATTTTTATGAAAATGGTATTTTCAAAAGCAAAAAATTCAGCAAGAAGAATGTCATCTTTCTCTATTAATTCTATCATTTGCATCATTTCTGGGTTGATTTCTACTGATTGATATTTTCCTCATTATGGGATGTATTTTTCTACTGCTTTACATATCAGACACCTAGAAAAAGGCAGTTTCGTTGAAAAGAGAAAGCAAGATAATTTTATTCTTTCATTCATGAGGTTTCATTCATTCAACTACTACTTTTTTAATGGCTTTACAATAAAAATGATTTCATGTTATAACTCAAAATTTTACATTATTAATCTTTAACATAAATATAGCAATACAAAAATAGAATCTGTAAGTCTAAGCAATAATAATCTTAGAGCAATACAGTAACTATTTTATATTCATTTCTTATCTCAATGTTCATCTAAAAAACGAACTCAGGCCTTTTACGATATAGAAATAAAGCTAAGGGTAATGAGAAATTTTCCCACACCATAAAAAGGAAAACTGTATTTTAGTTTCATTTCTTTTTTCACTTGTAATGTTCCTCTATCAAAGAACAAGGTTTTAAAGCCAACAATAACAATAAGTGTTGCTATTTTAAATGAAACGCAACGGTTATTTTGATTGAATAGAAATGTAATCTTTCTTTTTCTTTAATGCCTATAGCTTCTGTGTTATCAGTTGATTGTGCAATTAGCCTTAATACAAATGTATCATTGGTTTACTTTTCCATGAGAGCCTTGTTACTGAGAGGAAAGAATCAAATTTTTTAAACTTACTGTTTTAGTGCCATGCTTTAGAGTTATTTCATGCGAGTCAGGGATCTTTTGGACAGGATTCTGAAAAAAGAAAATTCCATGACATCAATGAGTATCCAACATATGGGGCGGGGTGGGGGGGGGGCAGGACTACCTGCCACATTCACAGGAAATATAATTTTTAAAAATTGCATCACTAGCTTTTTACACAATGCTTAAAAAAAAAAACAGGAAATAAAATTTCTGAGAGTATCTTATCTCTGCACTTCTAGATAGACTACAGTTGTTGAGCTGATAATAAATGTACCTCAAATCTCAAAAAAGATAAGACTAAGAAACTCTTTAGGTTGTATGGAACCGTAAGCCCTCTCAGCATCCAAATATTTAAAGTCCTCTTTTCACTGAAAATTGGGCATACCTTAAAGTGCTTAACTACACAAAATAAAATAAAATCTGCACAGGGTAGATATATACCTTTTAACTCTTGAAAGTTTAAAAATCAAAACACTGCTGCTCAAAAATAACACAAATAAGGAACTGAGTCATTCAATGATTCATTGGTTCAATAAGCATTTATTAAAGTGAGATTATTCCAGATGCTGGGTAGCATCAGACATAGCCTCTACCATTCCCCCTTTCAAGAAGCATATGGTCGAGGAGGGGGAGATCAATCACTCTAATGCAATATGAGAAATGGTATGATAGACAGGAGGTATGGCCAGGATAATCGAGGAAGAGAAAAGATGGATGCATAAATCAGACATAAGGAATCACAGTGATCATCTGAATATGAAGTTTCATTGTTTAGTCAAGTTTCCATTATCCAAGAGCTGGGTAATCATACTAAAATTCTAGGGCCATTACAAATTTACGTGAGGATCATCCTGCAATCTACTTAATTAGATATGTGCAATCTAACAGACTTTGGTCCCTGTCTCCCCTCATTCTTTAACATCCTTGATGAATCAACCAATCACTAGTTTTATTTCATCATAAACTCTTCCCCTGCTATGGCTCTTTCTCCTCTGCACATAAACAATTAAAGTACTTCCCATATTAGACACACACACACATACACAATTTCCGCTATATTTACTGCTATATCATTATCTTTTCCTTTGCAATCAAGCTTCTTTACACAAGTTTTCACTCAAGTGTCTCTGCTTCCTTTCACCCCTCTACCTCTACCACTCTGGCGCGTCCTTTTATTCCTAATGCCCAGCACAGTTCTTGGCACTTAAGAGACTCTCAGTAAATACCTCTTGAATAAACAAACAAGTCACTATAAATGCCCCTGGACACTTTTCAGAACTTAACCTGCACAACTGACCTTTCAACAGCATGGCAACTACTTAACTACTTCCTTCTTCTTGAACCTGTTCTTTCCTGGGAGGAAGCAGGCTCGACAAGAAGCCAGAAAAGCTAGGGTTTTTATTTGTATTTTTTTTATAAGGTTGAACATTCTTTTTAACATTTTCTTTTATTTATTTTTTAAGTAAGCTCTACAACCAATGTTGGTCTTGAACTCACAACCCCAGGATCAAGAGTCGTGTGATCTAACTGAGCCAGCCAGATGCCCCAAGAAAAACTAGGTTTTTCAATCTAGCCCTGCCACTCAATAACCCTGTCGTAACTGCAGGAGAGTTACAACTCTATTTCCTCATTTGTATACAGAGGATAATAGCACCTGCCCTTTAGGTTACTATGGGGCAAGTGGTTTAAGTCTTATAATGCAGCATTCAGCACAAAGTAGGTGCTCAATAAATGACAGCCACCCTTTATTCTAAGGCTCACCTCCTATGTCGCCTATCATATCATCTTAGTCTATTTCCAGGCTTCCCTTCCTCCTTAACTGGCTAATTCCTACTCATCCTTTAAGATTCAATTGAGATGTGACCTCTTCCTGGAAGCATTTCTCAACATTTCAAACTCTGGGTTAAATGACCCTTCCATGCATTCTCATGTCTCAGATAAGGAGATAACCTCTCCTTATCTCGATCACAGAATTTATCAAAATCCATTGTAATTTTTGACCTGTCTCCCTCCCCACCACTCCGTAACCAAATTGCAAGATGGACACTTCTCAAAGATTGTGTACATCTATTATTATCTCTGAATCCCCAATCCACAAAACAGATGGTGTATGGCAGACAAACACAAAAGTGTTTTGGAATTAATTAATGGCCCAATGTCTACCTTGTAGATCACATTAGATTGTACTTTTTAATTTACTTTCAAACATTAATGTTTATGTCCATAAAGGAGAGCAGGTGCTATCCATCAGATCAGCCTGGCAAGTGACAATAAAGGATAACGGAGGTTTTCAAAAAGTGAAAACAACCAAATGATTATACCCCAGACCAAAAGTAAATTTAAAGTTGCAAGTACAGGGGTGCCTGGCTGGCTCAGTCGGTAAAGCATGTGACTCTTAATCTTGGGGTCATGAGTTCCAGCCCCATTGTGGGTGTAGAGATTACTTTAAAAAAAAAAAAAAGTTGCAAGTATAAAGAATTAAAGGCAGTTTTGTTTTAGACTGTCTGCATCTCAGAGATTACTGTAGTCTACTACCACCACAATGCAATGAAGAAGATTAGGAAATGAGAAGACACTGAACAGGAACCCTAACCTTACAGTAACCTAAAAAACTGCTGGAGAGTTTACAATTTACTTCAATACAAGACGTTACAGTATGGTTTACTATGCTTTGGAAAAGGGCTGCACATACCTTGATTTCAGAGATACCAATATTCCAACACAAATTCTAAAATAATTTAAAAGTCGAACAAATGAATTCTGGACTACCCCTATATTAAATTATGTAAGCCACTGCTCTCTTTGCAGTTGACAACATTTGTAAGCAATAAAAACTCATGTATAAGTGCTAAGTACTCTTACAAAAAAACAGGAGAACAGTTCAAATGTTTCACTTAGAGAAGATTCTATTATAGTCAGTGTCTCATTTCATAACTAATTACTTTTTCATCACTCAAAACAGAAACACTGTCACTAAGAGGAAGGATGAAAATTATTTCATTGAATTCAATGTACAATGTGCCTATATGTAGACAATTTCTGGCACTTAAAACTTACAAAAACACAGAACAATTTAGTATTTACATTAGGAGTGAATTAAATGTTTAAATAAATGTTGTTTACATTTAAAATCAAAGTTTTACTGGAATTCATGTAGGGCATAACTCATAAAAAGACCACATAACTGGCACAACTAAATCATCTAAAATAGTAGCAATCCATCTTTTGGTAGCATATCACTTGATGGTGATTGTTCTTTTTCCAGAACTTTTCCTAATGACTTTTTGGGATATGGCTTAAGTGTTAAATTTGCTATAACAGTAAAATATTTTCATGATTTTCACGCCAGGGGACATCACAAGCTACAAGACTTCAATGAAGTCATTTATTATAAGAATTCATAACAAAAGCTAGTCTTAATGGAAAAGGAGGAAAGATACCAGCTTTTGTTTTGGTTTGGTCTTAAATGCCAACCAAAGGATTATTTCCCAGGCTCTTTGGTTTGCCCTCATAACAAGGATAGCAAATATATCTGGAATAACATGAGCAGTTCCATCTGACATATACCCTTAAAGTATTTTCAAAAGACTTGCAAATCAGAAATAACCTTTCTGGAATAAAGCTGCCATAAGTTTAAAAAGTTATATATGTATGGTACTATAAGCCCTAATCAAGTCTACCCAGTAATAAAGATCTGACACAAAGTGGCTATGAATTGTGTGGAGAGAATGAGGACTACCAACCAGGAACTTGCAAAGGAGTGCTACATTCTCCCAGAAACCATTTTGGAAATAGTTGCCCATGTGGTATCACAGAAAACCAAAATTAGAGTCTATTCTAGTATAACTCTGGAGATCCAATAGACTGACTTAATAATTATTCATCATCACACATTCTCTTAAAAAAACATTTATTATTTAATTATACACCATACACCAGGGACTACAGTTAAAGATAAAAAGACGAACAACACAGACACTGCTCACAAGCACTGTCAATCCAGTAAAGCAAAACTGACAGGTAAACAAATAGGCAACACTAAAATGTTTCAGATGCTATGACAGAAGAACACACAGGGTTCAGTGCTCAATTCCATTCTGCCTGGGGAAGTAGAGGGTGATCAGAAAAGGCTTTACAGAAGAGATGCTTGAGATGCCTTTGGAAAAACAGAGGTTCCCCAGGTGAATGTGGAAAGCATCTAGGAGAGAATAAAATAAATCCTGACACTGCAAATATTTTTGCCTGGATAGAGTTTAAATTGCTGGGCAGGAAAAGGGAAAGGCAGTGACGAGGCAACTTCTAGAATGGGAGAAAATGTCTGCAAATCATATATCTGATAAGAGGTTAATATCCAAAAATACAAAACTGCTACAATTCAACAACAACAAAAAACAACCTGATTCAAAAATTGGCACAGGACCTAAATAGGTATTTCTCCAAAGAAGAAATTCATGACCAACAAGTACATGAAAAGATACTCAACATTACTAATCATCAGGGAAATGAAAATCAAAACCACACTGAGATACCAATAACAGGATGGCTATTATTAAAAAAAAATAAGAAAAATGTTGACAAGGATATACAAAAAATGGAACCCTTACACATTGCTAGACAGAAATGGGGCAGCTGCTATGGAAAACAGTGTGGTAGTTCCTCAAAAAATTTAAAATATGATTCAGCAATTCCACTTTTGTGTATACACCCAAAAGAACTGAAAGCAGACTCTCCAAGAGATGCTTGTACACCCATGTTCATAGCAGCAAGACAACAGCCAAAAGATAGGAGCAACCAAAGTGTGAATAAACAAAATGTGGTGTATATATGCATATATGTGTATACATATATATATATGAAATATATAATGGAATATTATTCATTCTTTAAAAGGAAGGAAATTCTGACAATAAAACATGGATAAACTTGGGGGGCATTATGCTAAGTGAAACAAGCCATAAAAAGAAAAATACTGTACAATTCCTATGAGGTATCTAGAGTAGTCAAATTCATAGAAAGTAGAATAGTGGTTGCCAGAGTTGGGAGAGAGGGGAAAATGGGGAATTACTGTTTCATGGGTATAATTTCTGTACAAGATAAAAAAGTTCTGGAGACTGAATATACAACAATGTAACACTATTGACCTGTATTTAAAGATGGTTAAGATTTGGGGGGGGGGATGGTTGAAACAGGTGATGGGGATTAAAGAATATACTTATGATGAGCACTGAGTAATGTATAGAATTGTTGAGTCACTATATAGTACATATAATATAGCACTGTATATAATATATACACTAATATACTAATTAGTATATATAGCTAATATAGCACTATATGTTAACTATACCAGAATTAAAATAAAAAACTTAATAAAATGTAATAATTTTTAAATAAATAAAAATAAAAATGGTTAAGATTATAAATTTTATGTGTATTTTATCAAAGCTAAAAAAGAATTTTCATAAAGTCCACATAAGCAAAAAAAAAAAAATTAAAAGATGCATAGTATTGGGGCGCCTGGATGGCTCAGTCGTTAAGCGTCTGCCTTCGGCTCGGGTCATGATCCCAGAGTCCTGGGATCGAGCCCCGCATCGGGCTCCCGGCTCAGCGGGAAGCCTGCTTCTCCCTCTCCCACTCCCCCTGCTTGTGTTCCCTCTCTCGCTGTGTCTCTCTCTGTCAAATAAATAAAATCTTTAAAAAAAAAAAAAGATGCATAGTATTAAGCCTGAATACTTCTTAATGTTCTAATAAACTTTAGGTAAGCTTCAAAATAAATCATTTATCAAATGTTTAAAATCTTCCTCCAAAAATGGAAAGTTATAGGTCTAAAATATTGCAGGAAGGAAAGACAATTTCCTATCTAATTCTCACAGCTGGTTCCAATCTTTCAATTAGTAGTATTCCCAAACCACCTCTCAATTACCCTCGGTTTATGCCCTATTGCAAGCTGCAATCTTGGAGAACGTTTCTCAGTAACATGACTTAAAAGTATGTTGTTAAATAACTTTTTATACTTGTGTTAAGGCTGAGAAACTCAAAAAGGATAGGTCATTCTTAAATTTTATCAGAAATTATATTATTTTTTAAAATCCGTTACATTATCAATAAACACAAAGATGACAATTTTCTTATCATACAACAATGCAGGTAATAAGCCAACAGGATTTATACCAAAAGATACATTTATTTTCAAAAGCTACCATGAACATACGCCTTATCATTCCCTGACACCCTAAAATTTTGAGTATTTCTGCTCTTATTTGCTACTTCTGAAATCTAGAACAGGACTCTGCAATTAACTCCACTGTAACCTGCATTAAGTCACTCAGTTGTCTAGAACCTTAGCTTTTTCACTTATAAAAATGAAAAAATCAGGGGTGCCTAGGTGGCTCAGTCATTAAGCGTCTGCCTTCAGCTCAGGTCATGATCCCAGGGTCCTGGGATCAAGCCCCGCATCAGGCTCCCTACTCAGCGGGAAGCCTGCTTCTCTCTCTCCCACTCCCCCTGCTTGTGTACCTTCTCTCACTGTATCTCTGTCAAATAAATAAATAAAATCTTCTATGATGACATGGTTTACCTTAAACTTACTCACATCTGAAACTATGAACACTCCCCCTATCTCACTGAAAAGTCCTTCTCTGACTGCTATCTCCTTCACTTCTCTCTGCACTGCTCACTACCATGATGTTACCCTTCTTAGGTTGTTTTTCTTTGAAAACTTTCAATGGTTCTCCATTGCTTTTAGTAACAATAACTTTTCACAGCATTCACACATTTTTGTTTTAGAAATTTTCTGCAACATTTGACTACTGTCCCAAGTTAAGTTTAGAAAATTAATGTTTTGTTTTGTTTTGGTTTGGTTTTTTTTAGAAAATTAATGTTTTGAAGAAGTTTCTGGTCAAAGGGTACAAACTTCCAGTTACAAGTAGGTTCTGGGGATCTAATGTACAGCATGATGACTTGAAATTTCCTAAGAGAGTAGATCTTAAGTGTTCTTACCACACACACACAAAAAGAATTGTAGCTATATGAGGCGATGGATGTGTTAATTAACCTGACTGTAGTAATCATTTCACAATTTATACATATATCAAACCACCACATTATACCCTTTAAATATATATAATTTTTGTCAATTACACCTCAATAAAGTTGAAAAATAAATAGAATATTACTAAAAAATAAACAAACTAAAAAAGGACTGGGGTGCCTGGCTGGCTCAGTCAGTAGAGCATGTGACTCTTGATCTAGAGGTCCTGAGTTCCAGCCTCACATTGAGCAAAGAAATTACTTTAAAAAAAAACTTCCTATATAATTATGGGGTGCCTGAGTGGCTCAGGTGTTAAGCGTCTGCCTTCGGCTCAGGTCATGATCCCAGGGTCCTGGGATCGAGCCCCATATCGGGCTCCCTGCTGGGCGGGAAGCCTGCTTTTCCCTCTCCCACTCGCCCTGCTTGTGTTCCCTCTTTCTCTGTGTATCTCTCTGTCAAATAAATAAAATCTTAAAAAAAAAAAACAACTTCCTATATAATTAAAAAGCAGTTTCTTATAAGATACTAATATCTAGGGGCACCTGGGTGGCTCAGTCGTTAAGCATCTGCCTTTGGCTCCGGTCATGATCCCGGGGTCCTGGGATCGAGCCCTGCATCGGGATCCCTGCTTGGCAGGAAGCCTGCCTCTCTCTCCCACTCCCTCTGCTTGTGTTCCCTCTCTCGCTGTGTGTGTCTCTCTCTGTCAAATAAATAAAATTCTTTAAAAAAAAAAAAAGATACTAATACCTAAAGAGCCTAACAGTAGTCTTATTATTTACAATGGTACTTTTCTATATATTACTTATTAATATATATATAGTAAGAGCCCACCCTTACCCACAACATTAACTACTCCAGGCAGGAATGGAATAAAAAAGGAGTTGGGCTTGCCAGTTGGGCGGTGGTTTGTGGGAGAGTGTTATAACAGAAATAAGAAGGAGCAACCTGGCTTTCTAGAACCCCTACAATGAAACTGCTCCCTCCCACTCCTTCACTCCCACCCTAAAAAGCCTTTCTTTGACAACTATAAACAAAGGTCCTGGGTTTTACCATTTGCCCTACTCCTAAAAAAAAGGCCCACCTCCGCCATGTCAGTGGCAACAATGTATACATCATTCCCAAATCTTCACAACTTGAATTAATTATCCACTGAAAGCCTCCAGTCCCTAGCCTCCTGTCTACAAAGAGTAAGTATTTATTAAAATGATTCATTTGGGAAACAAAGCACAGAGTTGCTGTGATGACCAAATTAGTTAATGTGACAAAGTACTTTATAATTATAACCCATTATGAGTAAGAAATTATTATGAGCCTATGGCTACAAAGGTTTTTTCTGAAAGTACATATTTTAGAAACTGTTGGGAGACCCGGTATAAAATGCCTTGAGATAAAAAGGTTTCACCAAGTTTCAGTATCTCAGATATGCAGTGCAGAATTACTTCGACATAGGTTATATACTATACTATGTTGAGTTATCTTTAAGAGTTCCTATCTGTTTTTTAAAAAAAATTGAGTTACTGCTTGTGCAATCTGTTTCTATTTAGTTAAAGACTCACGGACTAGGGGCGCCTGGGTGGCTCAGTCGTTAAGCGTCTGCCTTCGGCTCGGGTCATGATCCCAAGGTCCTGGGATCGAGCCCCGCATCAGGCTCCCTGCTCCACGGGAAGCCTGCTTCTCCCTCTCCCACTCCCCCTGCTTGTGTTCCCTCTCTCGTTGTCTCTCTCTCTGTCAAATAAATAAAAATTAAAAAAAAAAAAAGATGCATGGACTTTACTAACTTTAATGACAAAAGGTGCCACAGCATGAGTTAAATTAGGTAAAGGATTAATTTATTTGGGAAAACAAAAGAAGCCTGAGCCATAATAAATTTTTATTAAATTTACCTGACACTGAGGTATCTTTATCCTTTACCTAACAACACTGCAGAATGGATACCATATCTGATTTAATATAACTTTCCATACATGCAAAAGCATGTATATGCTTCACAATTGTCAAAGGGACAGTGAAAATTAGAAACATCTTAAAAACCAATCTATACAGGTTCTCTTGGACAATTCTACAATTCCAGCTCTAGCAATTATACATCCTACTCATCCCGCCAAATATGGAACAAACACAGTATTAACGCTTCATACTTACCATAATGTCTAAAGCCACCACCACTATAACCAAGTATTTTAAATCGCTCTTGAGCATTTCTTGCTAAAGAACAAACACAGATTGTGGAGAGGATGTGGAGAAAGGGGAGCCCTCGTGCACTGCTGGTAGAAATGAGAACTGGTACAGACACTCTGGGAAATAGTATGGAGGTTCCCCCAAAAAAGTTAAAAATAGAACTACCCTATGATCCAGCAATTGCACTACTAGGTATTTACCTAAAGGATACAAAAATACAGATTCAAAGGGACATATGCACCCCGATGTTTATAGCAGCTTTATCAACAATAGCCAAACTATGGAAAGAGCCTAAATGTCCATCAGCTGATGAACGGATAAAGAAGATGTGGTGTACACATACAATGGAATATGACTCAGCCATCAAAAAGAATGAAATCTTGCATTTGCAACAACATGGAGAGAGCTAGAGTATATTATGCTAAGTGAAATAAGTCAGTCAGAGAAAAACAAATACCATACGATTTCACTCATGTGGAATTTAAGAAACAAAACAGATGAACCTATGGGAAGGGGGGGGAAAAAGAGAGAGAAAGAGGGAAACAAACCATAAGAGACTCTTAATGAAAGAGAACAAACTGAGGGTTGATAGAGGGAGGTGGGTAGGGGAGACTAAATGGGTGATGGGTATTAAGGAGGGCACTTGTTATGACAAGCACTGAGTGTTGTATGTAAATGGCAAATCACTAAATCTTATTCCTGAAACCAATACTGCACTGTATGTTAACTAACTAGAATTTAAATAAAAATTTGTAAATAAAAAAAATAAAAAGAAACAACTTAAAAGCAGGAGAGAGAGGAGAAGCAAGTTTAGAAAGAAGTGATATTTGGGGCATGTGGCTGGCTCAGTTGGTAGAGCACACAACTCTTGATCTTGGGGTTGTGAGTTCAAGTCCCACGTGGTACAGAGAGTACTTAAAAATAAAATCTTAAAAAAAAAAAAAAAAAGGACAAAAGAAGATTGTTCACTTGCCATGTCCCCATTAGTCTGTAAGATCCTTGAGGACAAGTACAATGTCTTAGTTGATTTGTATCTGTAATACCTAATAGTATACTGTAGGTGCTCAAAATATATCTTCTTAACTGAAGATAATAAAGATTACCTACTAATGAAAGCTTGTTTTTAAAAGAAAATAAGTGAAATCTGTGAGGAAAAAATAAAAGACAATCATATTTGTACTTACCATAATGTGTTTACATATCCCTCTAAAACATGGGGACATATCTATCAACTATTTATTTTCATATCTACTCTTCAAATTTTTGTGTACTTTCAAGATAAAATATTTGAAGCCACAGGCAGATTTAATAAAAGCCGTACCTAATAAACAGTAAGAATCCCAAAATAAGGAAGACACAGGTATTGTCTTCATGAGCTCAGAAGCTATGAAAGGTACACACTTGTAAACAAATGATTGTATCACAATTACGATCATTTTATCGTGGTTGTGAATGCCCTATGTAAATCATATGCAAAAATGATTTCAATATGTATCAAAGACCTAAATGTAAGAACGAAAACTGTAAAACTCTTAGAAAAAACAGGAGTAAATCTTCATGACCTTGAGTTAGGCTTCTTAGCTGTGACACCAAAAGCTCAAACAACAACAGAAAAAATTAATTGGATTTCACCAAAATTTAAAGTTATTGTACTTCAAAGTACACCATCAAGAAGGTGATGGACAACTCAAAGAATGAGGGAAAATATTTGGAAATCATATGTCTGATAAGGGACTTATGTCCACAATATATAAAGAACCCTGATAACTCAACGATAGACAAGTAAGTCAATTGAAACAGGAAAAAGATCTAAAGAGACATCCCTCCAAAGAAGATATACAAATGGCCAATAAGTACATGAAACAATGCTCAAAGTCATCTCGTTCTTTAGAGAAATGCAAATCAAAACTACAAGATATTACTTCACACTCACTAGGACAGCTGTAATCATAAAGACGAACAATAACACATGTTGGTGAGGATGTGAAAGACTGAATCCTCATAGACTACTGGTGGGATTTTAAATGGTGTAGCCAGTTTGAAAAACAGTTCCTCAAAATATTGAACACAGTTATCATATAACCTAGTAATTCCACTCCTAGATATAAACCCCCAAAACCAAAAAAATACATCCATACAAAAACTTCTACACAAATGTTCATAGCAGACATCCATCAACTAATGAATGCATTTAAAAAAAATGTGGCAATACTGGCAATAAAAAGGAATGAGGCACTCATACATGCTACAACATGGATGAACCTTGAAAACATTACACTATGTGAAAGAAATCAATGAAAAGAACACTTACTGTATTAGTCCAGTGATATGAAATCTCCAGAACAAACAAATCCATAGAGACAGAAAGTAGATTAGTGATCGCCAGGAATTAGGGATAGGGTAGTGAGGAGAGAATAGGAAGTGAAAGTTAAAGAGTGCAAGGTTTCTTTGGGGGAGGAGGAAAATGTCATAAAATTAGGTGGTAGTGATAGTTGCACAACTCCGTGACTATACTAACACTCACTGAATTGTATACCTGAAAACTGTGAAATTTAGTACATATGAATATCTCAATAAAGCTGTTATAATATAAAATAATAGAGGAATATAACACAGAAGTAGCATAAAGAAGAAGGTATTCAATTCTATTTTTGTGGCTCAATGAGGGTTTTACAAAAAGAAAATGTTCTCCTTTCACAAGGAGAAAAGCTAGATCCTTAAAACTGAAAAGGTTCTTCCCTGATGAAGGAGACAGGTCTGTCTCAATGCACCCCACAAGGGTCAGTGCTTACATAGCCTGCCAAGTGAATGGAGTTGTACTAAGTGTTGGCCACCATCCAGAGACAAGGAAGAGCATACTGGAATGCACAAGAGTCAGGCATATTCCAAGACTGTTCATAGTTTATATGGATGGGGCATGAGGTAAGTGCAGGAGAGAGGCAGGGTGGGTTACAACCAGAGGTAAAGGAGAGCGTAAAGTTAAGCACACAGATTCTGGAGCAGATTCGCTAGACTCAAAAGCTGGCTCCAACGTTTACTACTGGGTGGCCCTGGGAAAGTTACTTAGCATCTCTGAGTATCAGTTTCCTTATCTGTCAACAGAGGATAATAGTACCAGGAGTATTAAAGGAGTTATTTCACCTTCAGTGCTTAGGACATTACTGCACAAAGTATCCACTGTCAGTAATATTATTTGGTTCTAGATTTGAGCATCTGCTTATTTCTTTATCATAAATCAAAAGGAGACTGCAGAGACAGAAAACTGTGGCTTAACAGTGAATTCCTGGTTTGTTGGAGCATCCCTTCTTACGACAGTAAAAAAATCACGGCTGTGCCACTAACTTCCTCATTTATTCAAAAAAGCATTTAATTCCCATTTATACTCTGCAAGGCTCTTGCGATGCAAAAGTGAATAAAGACTCCCTGATTCCGATCCAGATCAGTAGTGAAATGGCAACATTACCAACCAACAGCTGCCTGGTAGACTATGTGAATCAACTTGGTGGTCTTGGTCTTATTTCAAATTCACAATTAGCTGCACTTCTAGCACTGAGCACAAATAGTATGAACAAAATGTCTTTCCAAATAAGGATCAAGGTTTATAGAAGAATAAAAGTAAGCTCTTTTGGAGCTGCTTCAATATGTACTTATATGCCATTCTATCAATTTGGTACTTAAAAATAAAAATTTATTCCAATGCAAACTTTACAATCATGGAAACAAGAAAGTACCTAATTCCACGAAAAGACAAATTATATCAATTTTGGTAAATATTCCTGATTTTCTAGAAATTCTTTATAATGGCACTTTTTAAATTCTAAGATTAAAGCACTGAGAAATCTCAAAACTGACACAATTTTACTCATGTAAATAGAAAGAGTGAAAAATCAAGGGACCTGTTTTATTTTCAAATACTGTGTTTATACCTACTAAACTGACAAACTGATGTGATTTTTTTTTTAAAGATTTTATTTATTTATTTGAAAGAGAGAGAATGAGAGAGAGCACATGAGAGGGGGGAGGGTCAGAGGGAGAAGCAGACGCCCCGCTGAGCAGGGAGCCCCATGCGGGACTCGATCCCGGGACTCCAGGATCATGACCTGAGCCGAAGGCAGTCGCTTAACCAACTGAGCCACCCAGGCGCCCCTGATGTGCATTTTCTATAATTATCTTCTTTAACATTTAGAGGAGTGCAAAAACTAGTTACATAACCCTCATTCTTAAGACTACTTATCGTTGGGAAGGCAGAAGAAAAAATAAAATCTATAAATAAAGCAACTAAAAGAAAAATTTTTAAATAATAAACTGAGTGGGATGCCTGGCTGGTTCAGTGGACAGTGTGTGACTCTTGATCTCGGGGTTGTAAGTTTGAGCCTCATGTTGGGTATAGAGATTACTCAAAAACAATATTGTTAAAAAATAAAATAATAACAAACTGAAATAAGAAATGGGGGGGAAATTACACTGAATTAAGTTTAAAAAAAAAAAGGTTTAAGGTGAAAGGAAACATGAGTGAAACAGAGCCAAGAGGTGAGGCATATGTAGGAAGATGTTAGGATCTAGAAAGAAAAACGAAATGAAAACGAAAGATAAAAAAGATTAAAAATTCCACATAGATAAATAACAAGCGAAGGGCTTTGGAAGGCCCAATTACAACAGTATTTTTTTTTTACAGCCAATTATAACAGTATTAATAGAAGTTTGATGTGTGAATAATTTAACCCTCTGAACCTAGGATCAAAAATATAAAGTGTGGAAAAAAAAAAAAAAACAGCAGTGTTATGAGCAGAGAGAGAATGGGGTGGGAGTGGGAGGGGTCATTTTTCCAACTAAAATTTTTGACATAACATGGCATAAAGACTCTATAGGACTGACTTGGGCAAGGATTATTAAGAGGACTGTTTTTGCAAAAAATATTCAAGTTTTCTCAAAGGCTCTTAATCCTATGATAGTCAAATCATTTACCACCCTTGTCAATATTCCTTTTTTTACTTAAGAACTGGTGTAACTCAACTAAATCCTCATTTGACAATGGCTTTGGTAGAGCAAAGGACATCCTTAACATCACTTCCATAGACTTAATGACAATTTACATCTGCAAGATTTGCAACTTAATGTACAGTATATACATCATAATGACAGAAATTTACCAGAGTAAATAAACTTACATGTTAAAACAACTTGTAATTAAGGAGACTACAATTGGTCAGATAAAAAGTACCCTCCTGCCTTTCTCATTGCACTTAAATTATGCTTTGTATTATTTGCATAAACTAGTCCATCTCTGGGGGCACCTGGGTGGCTCAGTTGGCTACACGTCCAACTCTTGATTTTGGCTTGCATCATGAGCTCAGGGTGGTGAGATCAAGCCCCGAATCGGGCTATGCGGGGAGTCTGCTTGAGATTCTCTCTCCCTCTCCCTATCCCCTACCCCAACCCTGTGCATGCACACGTGCACTCACTCTCTAATAAATCTTAAAAAAAAATAGTCCATCTTCATCACTACACACTAACTATTGCAAAGAAAGAAAGAAAGAAAATGGTTCATGCTAGCAGTGTCATTCACATTACAATTACACAAAATATTTGTTGGGGGAAAAAAAAAAGCCATTGCTCAAAGGCAGAAAGGACACACACTAGTGATTGCTCCTGGCAGCCACCTGAGAAGATACAAAAGCCTACCTGGCAATGGGAGCTTAAAAAGGACCGCAGCCGGGCCACGTGGGTGACTCAGTTGTTAAGTGTCTGCCTTTGGCTCAGGTCATGATCCCAGGGTCCTGGGATCGAGCCCCGCATCAGGCTCCCTGCTCAGAGGAAAGCCTGCTTTTCCCTCTCCCACTCCCCCTGCCTGTGTTCCCTCTCTCGCTGTCTCTCTCTGTCAAAAAAATAAATAAAATCTTTAAAAAAAAAGAAAAAGGACCGCAGCCTTTTAACAAAGGAATTGTGGCAGGACTAGCCTACGAATGTGAGGGTGAGTACTGACTCCTGAGCTTCTAAAGGATAATTGTGACTATATCAGAAGCTAGCTTTGATTCAGTGAAATGTTTAGGGTCAAGAGAGTAACTCTGACCACAGCCAAGGATGGCCATTCATTGAACAAATATTCCTTGAGCATCTACTATGTGCCAGGTACCAGTCAAGCCACTGGGGATACAACAATAAAAGAGACAATATAACTGCCCTCACAGAACTTGTATTACTATGAGGAGAAAGACAACAAGCCAATAAACAAAAAATGTCAAACAATGATAACTATCATAAAGCAATGTCAGAAAAAGCAGTGCAGTAGAGAGAGTGGAAGTACTTATATAAGGTGGTCAAAGAGATAACACTTCCACAAAGATCCAAATAAAAGAGGGAGTCATGTCTGAGAGCTATTTCGTGTAGAGGAAAGAGTAAACAGAGAAGCTCTTTGAGGGAAGAAACATAGTTGCTAAGAGAAAAGCAGAAAGGTCTCTGTGGGTAGAGAAGAGTGAGCAAGACAGGGAGTGGAAGGGGATGAAGTCAGAAAGATGTGAAGGGGCCAAGTCATGCAGGCCTTAGAGGTCAAGGCTGGGAACTTGGATTTCTTAACATTGTGACAGAAGAAACTGGAGGGTTTACTGACAGGAAAGTGACAAGGGAAGCAGGGAGTGATAAGATCTGACATCTGTTTTTAAAAGTTTGGATTATTCTGGTGATTAGAGAAATATAAACTTTCTTATTTGACCTTATAAACTTAAATCTTAAATTATAAAGAGGCTATCCTTAACCTTCCTGCCATTGAGCCTTATCGTATACTTACTGACTTAAAAAGCTTAAAGATACAAAAAAAAAACAACAACCCTGTAAATATGTTAAAATACGGGGCGCCTGGGTGGCTCAGTTGTTCGAGCGACTGCCTTCGGCTCAGGTCATGATCCTGGAGTCCCTGGATCGAGTCCCGCATCGGGCTCCCTGCTCCGCAGGGAACCTGCTTCTCCCTCTGCCTCTGTCTGTCTCTCTCTCTCTGTCTCTCATGAATAAATAAATAAAATCTTAAAAAAAAAAAAAATGTTAAAACACTGTCAAATCACAAAAGAATATTTATAATTTTTCTGCATTATTCTTTTTTAAAAAATGATTATTCCAGCATTAATCTCAACTTAAACCTCACTTGTTCCAATTTATAGAAGACATTGTTTATAAGATTCTTTTTTTTTTTTCCTTCCACTGTAGACAGGAGACAGTTCGAGTAAAATGGATTTTTGCCAAAAGTCAAAATGTCTCTATTGCCCCCTAGTGTCCATCTAAAGAATGAAAGCCTTCACACATTTGCAGCTTGGAAATGGTAAGGAGCACATTCACTGGATTTTGGAATAGAGCTTCTAGCATCCTCTGCTGACAGAATCTTGCAGGTGTAATTAAATTGTTGTTTTAAGGAACATTAATTTCCTCTGAAGTTAAGATCATTAAGCTTCCTCACATTTTTTTTTTAAAGACTTTTCTTCCCACTCATCTGCAATTAAATTAAAATTGGTCATTAATCAAATATGGTAATGATAAAGCCCTGCAATTCTGAGTGCTTAGTATGTGTCAATCTCTATCTTAAGTGTTTACTTAACTCTTTCATTCTCATATCAACTTCTGAGAACTAAAAGAGAACTCTGACCCACTGTTAATTCTTCAACCTTTCCCTATGCATGAAGGAAAGAGACGGACTGATACAGGTGGTTGGCAATGACCAAGGCCAAGGGGATGAGAAGCCTCAGACCAAAAGTCAGAGAAGCACAGTGGTGGCCCAAACTTGGACTCTTCACCACAGAACGTGCCAACCAGAGAGTCAGAGAAAGTTCATGGAAAACAGGTGCTCACATCTAGCCTTTAGCTACAGTCATAAAAATTCAACTTTCATTTTTCTGCAGTAACAGGAAAGAGGATAGCAAGGCTAATGAAGATCCTCAATAATCCCAAAGTCTCAAGAAAAAAAATGAAATCTTGCCATTTGCAATGACGCGGATGGAACTAGAGGGTATTATGCTAAGCGAAATAAGTCAATCAGAGAAAGACATGTATCATATGATCTCACTGATATGAGGAATTTTTAATCTCAGGAAACTGAGGGTTGGAGTGGTGGGGGGTGGGAGGGATGGGGTATCTGGGTGATAGACATTGGGGAGGGTAT
>NC_138375.1:26894049-26928649 GCF_054177405.1 Leptonychotes weddellii | reverse complement strand
GGAGGGGGAGACAAACCATGAGAGACGATGGACTCTGAAAAACAAACTGAGGGTTCTAGAGGGGAGGGGGGTGGGAGGATGGGTTAGCCTGGTGATGGGTATTAAAGAGGGCACGTTCTGCATGGAGCACTGGGTGTTATACACAAACAATGAATCATGGAACACTACATCAAAAACTAATGATGTAAATGTATGGTGATTAACATAATAAAAAATTAAAAAAAAAACTAATGGTGTAATGATGTATGGTGACTAACATAATAAAATAAATTTAAAAAACAAAAAACAATGAAAGAAATACCAGAAGGAAAGCAACAGAAGAGGGAAATATATTTAAATATAATCAGAAAAATTTATTTTAAAAAAATGATAATCATAAACACAACTGAGGAGGGGAGCCTGGGTGACTCAGTTGGTTAAGCATCTGCCTTCGACTCAGGTTGTGATGCCACGGTCCTGGGATCGAGTCCCACATCCAGCTCCCTGCTCAGCAGAGTCGGCTTCTCCCTCTCCCTCTGCCCCTCCCCACTCCTTGTGCTTGTGCTCTCTCTCTCTTATAAATAAAACCTTTAAAAACACACATACACAACTGAGGAAAAATTGCTAATTTTGTTTACAGGTATAACTTGCTTCACTGAAGAAGCATATATCCCTAAATTGAAGCATTTCTTTTTTTTTTTTAAGATTTTATTTATTTATTTGAGAAAGAGAGTGTGTGTGAGGGTCAGAGGGAGAAGCAGACTCCCCACTGAGCAGGGAGCCCACTGCAGGGCTGGATCCCTGGACTCCGGGATCATGACCTGAGCCGAAGGCAGAAGCACAACCGACTTAACCACCCAGGTGCCCTACATTGAAGCATTTAAAATACACTTTCTCGGACGCCTGGGTGGCTCAGTCGTTAAGCATCTGCCTTCGGGTCAGGTCATGATCCCAGCGCCCTGGGATCGAGCCCCGCATCGGGCTTCCTGCTCAGCGGGGAGCCTGCTTCTCCCTCTCTCTCTGCCCACTGCTCCCCCACTTGTGCACTTGCTCTGTCTGTCAAATAAATAAAATCTTTTAAAAAATTAAAAAATAAAATGTACTTTCTCTATTAAGGAAGCCTTCTATAAAATCCAAGATGATTCCCTCTCCAAAGGGCCTGCTCACGCCCCTCTTCAGGAAGTAGCAACTTGGAATAAAATCTGGCATGCCTTACGTTTTTGGAGAAGAGGGGGTGTTTGCTTTCTTTGTGTTCCTTTGGCTGCCTACACAGATACTTCAAATTCTTTTGGATAGACTGTGTCCTTTTCTCATTCACACACTGAAGTTGTCCTCTCTCTTGACCTAAGCCAGAGCACTGATGTGCAGCAGGTTTCTTTAGTCGTCAACTATGACCTTCCCACCAACAGGGAAAACTATATCCACAGAATCAGTCGTGGTGGCCAATTTGGCTGTAAGCGTGAGGCTATCATGGTGACAGAAGAAGACAAGAAGACTCTTCGAGACATGAAGACCTTCTACAACACCTCCAGTGAGGAGATGCCCCTCAGTGTTGCTGACCTTATCTGAGTGGCTGTCCTCCTACCTAGCCCTACTCAGGGTTTGGGGTGGGTGGGCTAAAGAGGAGCAGGAGGGGGGAGGGAAGGGAGCCAAGGGATGGACATCTTGTCATTTTTCTTTTCTCCTTTGAATAAATGTCACTTTTTGAGGCAAAAAATAAAAAATAAAAATATATTTTTTAAATTATTTTTAATAATAAAAAAAGGAATCCTGTAAAGTTTTTAAAAGTCCATTTCCTTTTTTTTTTAAAGATTTTACTTATTTATTTGACAGAGAGAGACACAGCGAGACAGGGAACACAAACAGGGGGAGTGGGAGAGGAGGGAGAAGCAGGCTTCCTGCTGAGCAGGGAGCCCGATGTGGGGCTCGATGTGGGGCTCGATCCCAGTACCCTGGGATCATGACCTGAGCCGAAGGCAGACGCTTAACGACTGAGCCAACCAGGCGCCCCTTAAAAAGTCCATTTCTATAACTCCCATTTCCCTTATGAGTATTTCAATGATTCTCTGTATAAATGAACCTGACAAATATCTAGTTGAACTTGACTATATCTTAGGGCTAGCCTTGGGGCTAGTTTAGGGATTCTTTCTTTAACAAAATGAACCAAAAAGACTGCAACTCATTTCTTAAGAAAAAAATAGTACAATAACTAAACTAAAAAAAAAAATCAAATGAAATTCAGGCATGCTAATATAGTAACCAATCCCAAGAGTTTAAAGATTGCATTAGTACCCACAAATTTTACATCTTCTGTTCCTTTGGAGAACAGTAGCTATAATACATTTACAGTGAACAAAATAAAATCAAGTAAGTCTATATCATACAATAGTAAAGAACTATTCACAATGGCTGAAATTTTTTTCTAAAAAATAATTTGCCATTACTATAACCGAAAGCACCAAACACTGAATATAAATTTATGCTCACTAGAGTTGCTAAATGGCTCCCCCCACTCCATATCATCCATCCTTTCTAATGGAAGCACTGAATTTTAGCTACAATCTTAGCTTCCTAAAGTAAATATTATATTTCCCAGGTAAAAGATTAAGTTCAAAATCAGTAGCCTTCTTTATCCCTTCTGCATTCCTGCTGACAAAAATGCAAAAATCGGGCGCCTGGGTGGCTCAGTTGGTTGGGCGACTGCCTTCGGCTCAGGTCATGATCCCAGGGTCCTGGGATCGAGTCCCGCGTTGGGCTCCCGGCTCAGCAGGGGGCCTGCTTCTCCCTCTCCCACTCCCCCTGCTTGTGTTCCTGCTCTCGCTTATCTCTGTCTCTGTCAAATAAATGAATAAAATCTTTAAAAAAAAAAAATGCAAAAATCATGGTTACAGTTTGAGCGTACATCTTGAAGCCCACATTATTGAGGATGGCAGAACAAAAGGATGGAAGCAAGCTAATCTGTGGTACCCTGGACCCACAAACTAGTTCTGGTCCATAGTTGATTGCATTTATGGTTTTTTTTCCTTTTTTTTTATTATGTTATGTTAATCACCATACATTACATCATTAGTTTTTGATGTAGTGATAGAAAGAAAAGACTTCTATCTTGTTTAAGCCATTGTTATTTTCCACTTTGTCAGCAGCAGCCACATTACATAATACAGTAGTCCTCCCTTAACATAGTTTTGCTTTCCAGTTTCATTACCCACTGTCAACCAAGTTCAGAAGGTCAATTGTAGCCTAACACACTGTAGCACCAATGCCTATGTCATTCACCTCCCTTCACCTCGTCACACAGGCATTTTATCACCTCACATCATCACAAGGTAAGTATTTTGATAGAGACCATATTTACCTCTTATTACAGTATATCGTTATAATTGTTCTATTTTATCATTAGCTGTTGTTCATCTCTTACTGTGCCTAGTTTACAAACTAAACTTTATCACAGATATATACGTATAGGAAAAAACATAGTATACACAGAGTTTGGCATCATCTCTGGTTTCAGGAATCCACTGGGGATTTTGGAATGCATCCCCCACAGATAAGGGGGGACTGCTGTAAGGTACTAACTGATAGATAGGTCGGCCCCTTAAAATGGGCTCACAGCCCAACTCCACGGCTTCCAAGTTAAGGGAGGTAGCCTAGTAATGTTAAAAGCATAGAGGGCCTGGGTTTAAATAGCAATTCTATCATTTAATAGCTAGGTAAGTGAGCAAATAAGCAAACTGGGCAAATAATTTAACCTCTGTGGGGGGAAAAAATGAGAAATATTTACTGATTTTTAATGGTTCTTATTTACTTAAATTCTTTTTTGTACTGAAAAGCTTTATACTGTTATTCATATTCAGACATATCTTCCACTAAGCTTACTCCTAATTCGCTGTTGTTGTTCCTGTTGTAAAACAGGTATCTTTTTTTCATTAATCCTTTAAATTGCATACAAATAAAATAAAATAAAAATAAACTGACTACTATAAATTAATCTGTTATAAATGTTTTGATTAGTTCTTTTTTATTTTAGGTAGAGTCACACTAAATACAATAATCTCACTTCTTCCTAATATGCAATTTTGATTACTTCAATTTGACTTGTTTAATTGGCAAAAATGTCTCGAATAATAATGCAACAGTTACCATCTTTTATGCCAGATTTTAAAGGGAATACCTCTAATGCTCCTTAATTATTTATAATCCTGACTGCTGGCAGGAAGCATGAATGAATTACTTAATAAGCTATTAAAGTTTCCTTTTAGTTTCATTTTTAGATGTTTTTATTAAAAATCACATTAAAATTTTTTTATTCACTTTTTGTTATATATATAAATAGATGACCATGATGACAAATAACAGGCACCATTCTAAGGGTTCCAAATACATTCATTCACTCATTGAATCATCTACAAAATTCCAGTTGAGTATTTTATTAGCCCCATTTTACAGAGGAGGAAAGAAAGACACAAGAGAGGTTAAGTAACGTGCCCAAAGTCACACAGCTTGAAAGTGAAAGCTCCATGTGGCTCCAAAATCCACTCTCTTAAACACTACTCTATATTGTTTCCCTGTATCTATATGTTACTTCTTTTTACTGCCTGGATTACTATTATAATACTCCAGTTAACAGTGGAAGCTGGGAGACAATCTAAGTGGCTACTGCTGTTGGAGTGATAGTGGATTCACTAAGGTGGTAGTAAAGGAGATGGACAGAAAAGGAGCGATCTGGCTGGAGATAGAGCTAATGAGACTTGTAATGAATTGATGTGGGGCAGGAGGGAAAGAGAGTAACCAATGATGGTGACTAGGTTTTGTGACCTACCCGTTAGCAAATATTTAGAACTCTGCTTCCTATGTTTTATGTTAATTTTATTTATGTTCTTGCTTTTCTATTTTCCTTCATTCTTCCTAATTTATGCTTTTGTATAGCATTTTACTTCATTAAATTCTTTTTGGAACAAGGTAAGATAGGAATTTATTCACAGTACTTAGGATTTATTTTATATTTATGTTCAATATTCTGTTTGGAGTTTTTTCTGTATCTGTTCTAATTTTTTTCCTTTCTTCTCTCTTTTTTAGTTTTTTATTTAAATTCAATTTAGTTAAAATAGAGTGTATTATTAGTTTCAGGGGTAGAATTTAGTGATTCATCAGTTGTAGTAACACGAAGTGCCCTCCTTAATGCCCATCACCGTATCTATTCTAATTTTTAAGTTAAGATCTTAATTGGCTTATAAGGAAGGAATGTTAACTGAATGTAACCCCATTATTTGTTTCTAATCACATGCACAACTTATGATCAATATGGAAACTAGAAAAGTATGAGGCAGAAAAAAAAAACACATTATCTTCATTCCCACAATTCAGAAACAAGCAATTAAATACTTTTTTCCATGCATATGTATCATTTAATTTTTGAAATCATACTGTCTAGATAGTTTTACATCGTTCCCTAGTGCTACTGAAAGCTCTTATTAAACACGTTCGTATATTTTATAACTAAACAACAATTTACTTGTCCTTCCTCCTGTTACTAGACATGTATTCACATTATTTCTAATTATTCTAATATTTCACATGTCTGTTATTTTCAAACATTTTAGACATGAAAACTTTCTGACAAGAGGAAGCTCTCAGAAAGCCCAACAAAACATAAACCTAAAATTTATTTATATTTTGCCTTTAAAAGCCAGAACAAATTTCACTTTCTGCACCGTCAGCTTATTAGAAATACATGAAGTGCACTTAAGTCAAGAAGTCAGTTTCCTGGTACCACCAGATATGGACATGCTATCAGTTCCCTCAAATGAAAATAGATAGGAGATCCAATGCCCCAACCCACCACTCCCATGGAACACATTCTGAAAATCATTATTATAAATAGTACTGTGATAAATATCTTTGGGCATAAAGCTTTTTCCAAATTTCCTCAGGTTAGAATCCCAGAAGTAATATTACTGAGATTAAAGGAAGTAAGATTTTTAAGGTTCTCAAAACTTGGTAATATAGTTTCAGTAATAAAAACAACTGTCAGAGCTACTGGCTCAACTCCTAGACTATTCACCTGTTCATAGTCCTTCCCAAACCATGATGGTTATGATTTAATAGATATAATTCAAAATAAACATAAAAAGATCTAAAACTGGATATGATACAAAAGGCCAGGCGTTTACCATCTCTCTCATGTCAAAAGCAACTAACAGTAACACTTCTAAAGACAATCAACCACCACATATTATGGAAGAAATATTTTTTGCAAAATAATAATCAAAATAAATGTTACTTCTAAGTTATTTGGGAGAAAGAATATTCTTACAAGTCTTTTTTTTTTTTTTTAAGATTTTATTTATTTATTTGACAGAGAGCGAGACACAGCGAGAGAGGGAACACAAACAGGGGGAGTGACAGAGGGAGAAGCAGGCTCCCAACAGCAGGGAGCCCGATGTGGGGCTCAATCCCAGGACCCCGGGACCATGACCTGAGCCAAAGGCGACACTTAATAACTGAGCCACCCAGGCGCCCCTCTTACAAGTCTTATACGAAAACAAAGTGGACTCGCTGTCACAGAGAAACAAGGCAGCAACACCATATACTTCTTTTTAAGAAACATTACTCTGTAAGCAATATCCCATGTCCTTAAATATCCATGATACACGATACAGGTCAAAACTTATAGAGGTACCCTAATATAGTTAAATTATTTAAGTAAGGAGCCACAGCAGACTGGGAAGAGACAGTGCAACAGGTGAACTGGGAAGAGGCTTACCTGTGGAGCCTTTTGTTACAACATACATTGCAGGTGTTGGGGCAGGATCCACCCCAGTCCTACTGAACCCATCTCCAGATTAACAAAGCGAAGCATACATATTTTTTAATTGTACCAAAGGTGATTCTTACATTCATACTAAGAACCACTGGGTTAAAAAAAAAAAAAAAAGGTTATTTTAAAAATATTTTTCCATTGAAAGGGGAACGCTCCTACACTGTTGGTGGGAATGCAAGCTGGTGCAGCCACTCTGGAGAACAGTATGGAGGTTCCTCAAAAAGTTGAAAATAGAGCTACCCTACAACCCAGCAATTGCACTACTGGGTATTTACCCCAAAGATACAAATGTAGTGATCCAAAGGGGCACATGCACCCTAATGTTTATAGCAGCAATGTCCACAATAGCCAAACTATGGAAAGAGCCTAGATGTCCATCAACAGATGAATGGATAAAGAAGATGTGGTATGTATATACAATGGAATATTTTTTTTTAAAGATTTTATTTATTTTGACAGAGAGAGACACAGCGAGAGAGGGAACACAAGCAGGGGGAGTGGGAGAGGGAGAAGCAGGCTTCCCAGTGAGCAGAGAGCCCGACATGGGGCTCAATCCCAGGACCCTGGGATCATGACCTGAGCCGAAGGCAGCCGCTTAACGACTGAGCCACCCAGGTGCCCCTATACAATGGAATATTACGCAGCCGTCAAAAAATGAAATCTTGCCATTTGCCACGATGTGGATGGAACTAGAGGGTATTATGCTAAGCGAAATAAGTCAATCAGAGAAAGACAATTACCATATGATCTCACTGATATGAGGAATTTTTTTTAAAGATTTTATTTATTTATTTGACAGAGCGAGAGACAGCGAGAGAAGGAATACAAGCAGGGAGAGTGGGAGAGGGAGAAGCAGGGTTCCCACTGAGCAGGGAGCCCGATGTGGGGGTCGATCCCAGGGTCCTGGGATCACGAACTGAGCCTAAGGCAGATGCTTAACAACTGAACCACCCAGGTGCCCCTGATATGAGGAATTTGAGAAACAAAACAGAGGATCATAGGGGAAGGGATGGAAAAATGAAACAAGATGAAACCAGAGAGGGAGACAAACCATAAGAGACTCTTAATCTCGGGAAACAAACAGTGTTGCTGAGTGGAGGGGGTGGGAGGGATGGGGTGGCTGGGTGATGGACACTGGGGAGGGTATGTGCTATGGTGAGTGCTGTGAATTGTATAAGACTGATGAATCACAGACCTGTACCCCTGAAACAAATAATACATTATATGTTAATGAAAAAAAAAATTTTTTTTCCATTAATTCAATAATACGTATTGAAATATTTAGCCAGTCAAATATGTGAACTTGACTGCTTTCCTCCTAAGTAGAATGTCTCTCTAAAAGGCCACAGTGCAGGGCACCTGGGTGGCTCAGTGGGTTAAGCGTCTGCCTTCAGCTCAGGTCATGATCCCAGGGTCCTGGGATCGAGCCCCACATTGGGCTCCCGGCTCAGTGGGGAGTCTGCTTCGCTCTCTGTCTGCCACTCCCCCTGCTTGTGCTCTCTCTCTCTGTCAAATAAATAAATAAAATCTTTAAAAATAAAAAAATAAAAGGCCACAGTGCTTTACAAGTTTCTGAGCAACAAAATAAATTGTATTCAAGAATCCCCAGATGGAGTCCTGCCTGCTGTGGTAGTTTATTTTCCCTCATTTAGGGATTGAGTACTATTATTTGCAATGTGACTCGTGCTACAAATAGTTTAATCTTAAAGCAGTGAGGAAAAGGGATTGAACAGAAGATCCTAAAGGCAAAGAGACAAGCTAAGTGGCTTCAGCAAAAGTTTAAGTGGAAGAAAATAAAAGCCTGAGGTTGATCTTAGAAGTTGAATTTAGAATACTGTTGGAGCTTAAATGTGGACATGTTTCATGAGTCGTTAGAAAGCTGGGTCTAAAGTTCAAACGAGATGGAGCAATGCTTCCAGCTGCTCTCAGTGAAGAGGAGTCATGAGGACAAGAAGATGTAGGAGACTCCACCCAGGCCAAACATGAAATAACACGGCAAGCAAGGATGGATCCTCAGGGAATGCTTATGGTTGGGGAAATATGAGGAAATATGAAATAGTAAAAGAGACTCCAGCAGAAATGTAAGCACCATCGGAGCAGGGACTTGTTGGCTTTACTCACTGCTGTATCCCCAACACCTGGAAAGTACCTGACTCATAAAAAGTGCTGAATAGGGGCGCCTGGGTGGCTCAGTCGTTAAGCGTCTGCCTTCGGCTCAGGTCATGATCGCAGGGTCCTGGGATCGAGTCCCGCATCGGGCTCCTTGCTACGCGGAGAGCCTGCTTCTCCTTCTGCCTGCCACTCCCCCTGCTTGTGCTTGCTCTCTGTCTCTCTCTCCCTCTCTCTTACTGACAAATAAAATCTTTAAAAAAAAAGTGCTAAATAAATATCTATTGAATAAACAAAGAGAGAGGCAGCAAACTACCAGTATATATAAATGGCAAAGAAAGAGTTTCAAGAAAGAAGAAATCAATGCTGTCCAATATTGCAGAGGTACAGAATGAGAACAGAAAAATGGCCTTTGGATTAGGATATTTTGATTTTGCCAGTGAGGATCTGTGGGAAGACAATTTCAGTAAAATTATAAGGGCAAAAACTGACAAAGATTTCAGGAGAAAATGTGACAAAGCAGAGGTGGCAATACAGATACTGCTTTTGAAACATATGGTGAGAAAGAGGAAATTGGACAGTAGCTTGGAGGGAAAACTGAATTAAAGGAAGATTTCAGTATGTTTGCAAGCTTAAAGCCAAGAGCCGGTAGAAAGGAAAGGGCTGAAAACACAAAAGGAAATAAAGGCACAAAACATCAGTGGTGATGAAACGAAGCATGGGAGAAAAAAGGAGAGGAAATCAAGGAGAGGAGGGACAATTCTGATATATCCAATTATGAAAATATTAACTAGCATTCTGATACATAAAACAATCTCCTATAATTTTGTTTAGCATTACCCCAAACTGATTGCCTGAAGGAACTAAATTCAGTTTCTGAATCAATAAATTACTAGGTCCTAAGTCTAACCAACCATTAAAAACAAGATTCCTTCAAAACCCAGAAATACTTGAATTCAATGTTGACACAGGCCAAACACTGCTATGCAAGTAATCTAAAATAAATCATGCTAATTTGTCTGTCTAGATCCCACAACATTCACATTCAAGATGGTAATAGCAGCTTTCCCTTGCCTATGATCCCTAACTCCAGAAGGCTGCCAATATCCTACATATCAAATACAAGCAGTAGAAAAGTTTTCACTCAGAACCTAAAAAAACACCCTAAGGTTGCCACCCATCTACTACTATTAAAGCACAGTCTGAAAACTGAACAACTCCATTCAAGGCCAATATAATTTATCCAAATCTAAGAAGGGCACTGCAAAGCCACATTCACAACATTTCCAAATTTCCAAACTGTCTGCTTCACCCACCATCTCTGCCCTAGCCCTGGAAATGCTGGTTATGATATACATCCAAAAGAGAAACAGAAGGAGGATTGTAATAGACATAAGGTATCTCCCACTCCTGTTTTGTCTCCCTTCCAAAGTTTTAGTTAATCCATTAACAATGCTAATAAACTTTAATTATCAATTAGTGCACACTTTAAAATTAAGGCTATTATTGGAACATTCATCAACAGCCTTGCTTTGCATATTATTTCATCAGCATTTTCTTTTACTATGTTTACAGAAAAAGGCACACCCATAAAAAGACAACAATTTTCTTTCAAAAGACTCAATGCATATAATCTTATTTAAAAAAACACACACACACAGAAAACAGGGGTTCCTGGCTGGCTCAGTCAGTTAAGCGTCTGACTCTTGATTTTGGCTCAGGTCATGATCTTAGGGTCCTGGGATCTAGCTCCACATTGGGCTCCCTGCTCAGAGGAGAGCCGGCTTCTCCTTCTCTCTCTGCCCTCCCCCACGCTTATGCTTGCTTGCTCTCTCTCACACACTCTCTCCCTTTCTCTCAAATAAGTAAATAAAATCTTAAAAAAAAAAAAAAAAACAGGAAACAAAACAAACAAAAAACCCACACACCCAGAAAACTGTTATTCAGTCTCCTAAAATGCTTGGATTACAGCCATGAAAGGCCAAAGCTTACAAACGAGCTTTGGAGTCCCATACCTAAGCATGCACTTCTCTGCATAGCTGTACTTTGGGTTTACTCACACATCAGTTCTATGTCAAAGGTCTGATCTTCTTTATCAACTTTCTATCTAGGCAAGTTGATTTTTGCATCATCTGAAATCTAACCTTATAAATTATGCCTTTGTTCCTGCCATTTACTCTTCATACACAGGATGTGGCCTACCCCACCATGCTCATCAAAATGTAACCCTCTACAAGGCTCATTCAAATTCCATGCCCTCCAGAAAGCCGCTCTTCTGTGTCCTGATCTCTGAATTTGATCTCATCAGCCTCATCTTTCCACTTAACCCTAAAAAGAAAACTCAGCCATGCACTAATCACATGACATTTCACCACCATAACATGTACTTGCATACATCGAGCCTTCACTATAGCAATTTTCTGCCTGTTCACAATACCCTTCTTTTTTTCCATTCTCTGTTCCCCAGCCTCTTGTCAGCCTTGCAAACCTGTATTAATCAGCTCAGGTTATCATAACAAAATACCACAAGCTAGATGGCTAATCATCAGAAATTTATTTTCTCACAGTTCTGGAGGCTAGAAGTCCAAGATCAAGGTAATTTAGTTTCTGCTGAGGGCTTTCTTCTTGCCTTGTACATGCCCACCTTCTTGCTTTGTTATATGCATACCTGGCTCTGTGGTGTTTCTCTTCTTATAAACACACTAAACCTATAAGATCAGGGTCCACCCTTACAACCTAATGTAACCTTAATTACTTCCAAAGAGTCTCATGTCCAAATGCAGCCACATTGGGGGTTAGGGCTTCAACACATGAATTTAGAGAGTACACAAACATTCACTCACAATATTCTCACATTTCATGATCAACCTACATATAATCTACTCTGTGAACTACCCAAAATAATTAAGTACATCTTTCTCATGTCCATAGCATGTTGTGACCTAGATGTGAGCCTCTTCTTCTGATTTATCCATATGTGCTTGAAAAGAAAATATTAGACAAGGGTTCTATATATGTTCAGTTGAAAAAACATGCATTTGTATTGTTCACTACTATACTCTTACTGTTGTCTTAACAATTTCTGAATCTCCCATTATGATTGTAGATTTGTCTATTCCTCATTAATTGTCCATTTTTTTTTTTTTAGATTTATTTATTTGAGAGAGAGAGAGAGCACGTGAGAGAGAAGAGGGTCAGAGGGAGAAGCAGAGTCCCTGCTGAGCAGGGAGCCCGATGCAGGGCTCGATCCCAGGACTCCAGGATCATGACCTGAGCCAAAGGCAGTCGCTTAACCAACTGAGCCACCCAGGTGCCCTAATGCTGTCAATTTTTGCTTTAAATATCTTGTGTTAAATTCACAGAGGCTAAGGAATGCCAAATTTTCCTGGAGGATAAACTGTTCCCTTTACCATTAAGTAATGACATTCATTTGGCTAATTAGACTAATTATGACTTAAAGACTATTTTGTCTTAAGTTAATTTTATAAGATTAATCAGTTATCTCTTGGTTAGTATTTTCCTGCTATTTTTTATTCCTCTTTCTCTCAACCTTTCCAGGTCATTACATTTTAGGTGTATCACTCGTAAACAGAATATATCTGAATTTTTAAATTTAATCTGAGAATTTTAAGTGGCAAGTTGAGTCCACTTACATCTTTTGTGAACACTGATATATCTGTATTCATGCCTACCACCTTATTTCTTTTTTATCTCTATTTACCAAGATTTACCTCTACTTTTTTTTTCTTCTTTCCTGTCTTTTACTGGAATGATTGAGTCTTCTTCAATGGCACATTAAGAGTATTGCAGTGGAAGTGGTGCACACAGTAAAGGGGTGCATTTTCTGTAAAGAACCTTAAAACGCATACATACACACACACATCTCATGTTTCATGTGAAAAAAAATTTTCAAAATTAAAATTAAAAGCTTTCTTTGATCAGGGTGCCTGGGTAGTTCAGTTGGTTAAGCGTCCGACTCTTGGTTAACGCTCAGGTCATGATCTCAGGGTGATGAGTTCGAGCCCTGCGTTTGGCTCCGCCCTCAGCATGGAGTCCGCTTGAGATTCTTTCTCCCTCCCCCTCTGCACCTCCCCGTTCTCATGCTCTCTCTCTAAAATAACAAATAAAAAATCTTTAAAAAGCTTTCTTTGATTAACTATGAAATAACATAAATTGACAAATCTGATACATTGGTATTGAATAAGAATATGCAAAGAATGCCGATTTTGTGAAGTCACTGACAGATTTAAAAAAGCTGTTTCTTTTTTTTTTTTTTTTAATATTTTATTATTTGACAGAGAGAGAGACAGCGAGAGAGGGAACACAAGCAGGGGGAGAGGGAGAGGGAGAGGCAGGCTTCCCGCCGAGCAGGGATCCCGACGTGGGGCTCGATCCCAGGACCCTGAGATCATGACCTGAGCAGAAGGCAGACACCCAACGACTGAGCCACCCAGGCGCCCCAAAAGCTGTTTCTTTTCTGATCATTATTTGTTTCATCTCATAATCGTTACTGAAAATTTACCACAGAGGAGGGTAGTATTAAAAAATGATCCACTCGGGGTCTCAAATACACAAAGTATACCAATGGTTTTCTTCATCTTTTCTTTTACTCTTTTGAGGTTATACAATTTATTTCTATTCTTTGGCAATTAGTCTTAAAATAACGATTTGCATACTTAAACTAATTTGAAGTTAATTAATAGCTCTAGCCTCCTCCCAAATAATACAAGGCCTTCAAACTGAATGAACTGATTCCACTCTATCTTCCACGTCATTGCTCACAATAATTTTAGATCCACTTTGTTTTTAAATCCCCCTAAATCGGGGCCCCTGGGTGGCTCAGTTGGTTAAGCAGCTGCCTTCAGCTCAAATCTTGATTTCATGGGTCCTGGGATGGAGCCCCGTGTGGGGCTCCCTGCTCAGCGGGGTGTCTGCTTCTCCCTCTGCCCCTCCCCCCACTCATGCGAGTGAGTGGGCGAGCTCACGCGTGCTAATAGATAAAATCTTTAAAAAAAAAAAAAAAACGGGGCGCCTGGGTGGCTCAGTCGTTAGGCGTCTGCCTTCGGCTCAGGTCATGATCCCAGAGTCCTGGGATCGAGCCCCGCATCGGGCTCCCTGCTCCGCGGGAAGCCTGCTTCTCCCTCTCCCACTCCCCCTGCTTGTGTTCCCTCTCTTGCTGTCTCTCTCTGTCAAATAAATAAAAAATCTTTAAAAAAAAAAAAAATCCCCCTGGGGTGCCTCAGATGGTAAAGCAACTGCCTCTGGCTCGGGTTGCAATCTCAGGGTCCTGGGATCGAGCCCCACATCGGGCTCCCTGCTCAGCCGGGAGTCTGCTTCTCCCTCTGCCTCTGCTGCTCCCCCTGCTCATGCTCTCTGTCTTTCCCTCTCAAATGAATAAATAAAATCTTAAAAAAAAAAACCCTAAATTTATTCATTACTATTATTTATACTCAATGCTTATATAGATTTAACAAAATGTCTATTAATTAACTCCTTTTTTTAAGACATTGCTTCCTGCTGCCCATTTATTATTTCTGAGTTATATTTCCTTGTTCCTGAAGTACATCCTTTAGAGTTCTTTCAACAAGGGCTATCAGTAGTAAACTCAAAACTGTTCTTTATTTGCTCTCACTCATGAATAACAGCAGGGAACTGATCCCTACACTACTACAATGAATTGTTAAATTACTACTGAAATACTTACTTCCTCCTCCTCTGAATCACCGTCATCATCATCATCTTCTTCTACTTCTTCATAAAGAGGTGGAGGTAAAGGACCGAGGATATCTTCCTCAATATGATTACTTGGTTCTTTCATCATTTTAAGGGGTAAAGGAGGGCCAATTAATTCATCATCAGAAGAACCAGAACTCTCCTCACTCTCACTGCTGCTTGTATCCCTGAAAATACAGAAACAAACTCTTGTTTGTGTATTTTGCAACACAACACTTGTGTGTTCTGCAACAAAGAACACACTCTAGAGATAGTACTGATTTCCCAGGAAACCCTGCCTCTCCTTTTAACAACTGAGTTTTAATTTTAATTAATTAATGTGTAATTTGTTAAATTTGTAATTCAAGCATTAAATGTGTAACTCATTTTATCTTAAGAAAGTAAAAGTTTCTTTTATCTACTTATCTTAACCTAAACATAAATTAAAGTCACAGCAATTATATGTTAGAGGCCCATTAGGGCATCCTCACTCATAAAGAGCCAGCAGAACAACTGGAATGTGGAAGAAAAACTACAAAATACTACATCCATAAGAAAGAAAACCCCCAAGATAACCAATGTTTCTGATCACTATATCTGAATCCAATCACTGTTTACCACAGGAGCAAATAAAGCCAGCCATGTAAGAAAGTTAATATTACTCCCAAAACGTTTCAATTTATTTTCTGAAATACAAATTACTTCTGTTTTAATTCAAGTTTACTGAGTTGCTAAAATGTTCTTTGTAGCATCCTTGGATTCTAAAACTATCTTACACTAGAGAGTATTACACTGATTCTCAATGTTTTTCTACCCAGCACACCTGTGAACTGTTACACACTTTCATTAAGGTCTTTATCACACACCTCTAGGCATTCTGAAAGTCCACCATCCACCCTCTCTCCTACCCCATCCCAAAGGATTGAGAATTGCGTTCCTAATTACTTCAATTAATATATCAAATATTTTATAAAACTCAAAGTATTATCTTCTACTAAAATATTTCTAGTATATAAGCTCCATGAAAGCAGAAATTGCTCTCTGTTGCATTCATTGCTGTCTCTAGCACCTAAACGATGCCTGACCTATAACAGGCACTCTCAATATCCACTGAAGAAAAAAATGGGATTTTTATTTTGATTTTCATCTAAGTTGAATACTGAAGGGAGTACATACTTACATACATGTTATCTGTATACAAAGGGTCCTATCTTTGCTTGGAGCAAGCAAACCTCCACAAAGAGAACTTCTCTTTGTTTTTGCCATGGTTTAGCTCACTGTGCTCCATCCCCACAGGCCTACTTTCAAATTGAATAGGTTAAGCTTGGTCCAGCATGAGGGTCTTTGCACTTGCAGTCCCCTCTGCTGGAAGTGACTGTTAAATGGGCCTCTTTCTCTTCATTCAGGTCTCCTCAAGTATCACCTCCTCAAAGAGGCCTTATATGCCCCCTGTCTAAACTTTATCAAACACAGCCCTATCAGTCACCATTATCTTCATTATCTTACTAATCTTTATCACATACCTCACTAAACTATCTTATTTAATTGGTTACTTAGTTGTTTATAATCTGTTATCCAGTCTCCTCAGATACCCCACAACAATATGAGCTCAGAGAGCTCATCTGACTTGCTAATTGCTGTAGCCCCAATGCCTAAAGTAGTGCCTAACCCACAACAGACGCTCAATAAGAAACAGCTGAATGACTGACTGAAGAGATTTTTATTAAAGTAGTCACACTCTAAAATTTTCTCCCTTGTCATTAAGTCACAAATTCCCAGCTATACTAATTTAGAAATCACAGACTTTCTTAATGCAAAATTATTCAGAGCATAGAGAGCTCTAAACTATTAATCTTTAGCACCGATGCTTTAACTGAGTTTAACTAGCAATGAACTAAGAACTAAATGAATCCAAGTTGATTTCATGGCTGATTATACAGTCCTAATACTGACACGAAACTGAATGGAATGTATCAGCTTCTATGCAGCTTCTAGTTCCATTTCTGTCTTTTTGCTTCTAATGTACACAAGCCAAAAAAATAAACAATTTTTAACATATTTTCAATTTCTGAAAAACAAGAGTCCATGAAATTATGTCCAAAAATGTCCGTGACAGAAAACAGAACACATTCCATGTTTAAAATACTCCTAAATTCAATGTGGTACCAAAATATGAACCAGAGCCTGAGAAACAATATGTATCTGATGAGAAAACAGAGGAGTCAAAACCTAGTATTTTTCTCAGCTGACTTTTAATTTTTTTAAGATTTTATTTATTTGAGAGAGAGAGAGAGAAAGCACAAGCAGGGGGAGTGGCAGCAGGAGAGGGACAAGCAGACTCCCCGCTAAGCAGGGAGCCTGATGTGGGGCTCAATCCCAGGACCCCGGGATCACAACCTGAGCTGAAGGCAGAGGCTGAACTGACTGAGCCGCCCAGGTGCCCCTCAGCTGACTTTTTAAAAGAGAGTTTAGCTAAGCACTAAATATGTAATTATACAATTTCAATATAGGAACTAAATTCATAACCAAAATTCATTGTTTCTGGTACTAATTTCTTTTTTTTCTTTTTTTAAAGACTTAATTATTTGACAGAGAGACAGACAGAGAGAGAGTGAACACAAGCAAGGGGAGTGGGAGAGGGAGAAGCAGGCTTCCCGCGGAGCAGGGAGCCCGATGTGGGGCTCGATCCCAGAACCCTGGGATCATGACCTGAGCCAAAGGCAGACACCCAACCAATTGAGCCACCCAGGGGCCCCTGGTACTAATTTCTTTAGAGGAAATGCAAATGTCTAAACGATTCCTACCTTACAGATTTGGAATATATCAATTATTTCTCTCCTATCCTACAGCTATATTTCATAGAATAAGTATTTCTTACCAGTATTTGATATTTAAATGGAAACTTCCATCCATACATTATTTCTTTAAAGCCAAAAAAGTGGTAGTCTTAGATGACTTCCTCTAAACCAAATTTTAATAACACTGTAGGTTTTGTTTTTTTTTTAATTATTTGTATGTTTTGTGGGGGTGTCTGGCTGGCTCAGTTGGTAGAACATGCAACTCCCAATCTCAGGGTTGTGGGTTCAAGCCCTCTACACTGGGTGTAGAGATTACTTAAGAAAATAAAATCTCAAAAAAAAATTATTTGTATGTTTTGTGAAACAGACTCTCAATATACTACAAGGTAAAAAACTAGCCTGAAACTTGTTTAAAATATACAGGACTGAATGAAATACAGCCAAGAAAGCAGAAGAGGAGGGGCACCTGGGTGGCTCAGTCAATTAAGCACCTGCCTTCAGCTTAAGTCATGATCCCAGGGTCCTGGGATTGAGCCCCACATCCAGCTCACTGCTCAGTGGGGAGCCTGCTTCTCCCTCTCCCCAACCCCCTGCTTGTGCTCTCTCTCCCTATCTCTCTCTCTCAAATAAAATTTTAAAAAAAGAGAGAGAAGAGGAATTCCAGAACCAAATTCAAATTATAAAAAATAATTTATAGGGCGCCTGGGTGGCTCAGATGGTTAAGCGTCTGCCTTCGGCTCACGTCGTGATCCCGGGATCCTGGGATTGAGTCCCGCATCGGGCTCCCTGCTAGGCGGGGAGCCTGCTTCTCTCTCTGCCTCTGCCTCTCTCTCTCATGAATAAATAAATAAAACATTTAAAAAAAAAAGAAATAATTTATATATAACAAGTATTTATTTAAAGATAGTGAAGATGATCACCATGCAATGATTGCTGAACATCCATAAAATAAAACAGAAAACACACTGCTACGTAAGAAGGCTAATGTGATTTAAAAAAATCCTGACATGCTCAATTTCCCTAAAATTCCTTATACCACTATCCTTTTTTCAGTGTCAGAATAATTCTGTTGTTGGGGCACCTGGGTGACTCAGCCGGTTAAGCATCTACCTTCGGCTCAGGTCATGACCCCAGGGTGCTGGGATTGAGCCCCACATCGGGCTCCCTGCTCGGCAGGGAGCCTGCTTCTCCCTCTCCCTACCGCTCTGCCTGCTTGTGCTCCCTCTCTCTCTGTCAAATAAATAAAATCTTTAAAAAATAAAAAAATAAAAATAAATAAAACCATAAAACTCTTAAAAGAAAACAAGGGGGAAAATATGTAAGTTGGACTTCATCAAAACTAAAAACTTTAATGCATCAAAGTACATTATTAAGAAAGTGAAAAGACAGGGGTTCTGGCTGGCTCCGTTGGTACAGAATGTGACTCTTGATCTTGGGGATTATGAGTTCAAGCCCCACATGTGGCATAGAGTTTATTTAAAAAAATATATAGTTAAGAAAGTGAAAAGACAGTACGCCTGGGTGGCTCAGTCAGTTAAGCCTCTGCCTTCAGCCCAGGTCATGATTCCAGGGTCCTGGGATCGAGTCCTGCATCAGGCTCCTGGCTCAACGGGGAGCCTGCTTCTCCCTCTGCCTGCCGCTCCCCCAGCTTGTGTTCTGACAAATAAAAAAATCTTTAAAAAAAAAAAGTGAAAAGACAATCTATAGAAGGGGAGAAAATATCTGCAAATTATATATAGAATAACAGTTTAATAACCAGAATATATAAAGAACTCCTATAATTCAACAACAGAAAGACAAACAATCCAACTTATTTATTTATTTATTTATTTATTTTTAAAGATTTTATTTATTTGACAGAGACACAGCGAGAGAGAAAACACAAGCAGGGGGAGTGGGAGAGGGAGAAGCAGGCTTCCCGCGGAGCAGGGAGCCCGATGCGGGGCTCGATCCCAGGACCTCGGGATCATGACCTGAGCCGAAGGCAGATGCTTAACGACTGAGCCACCCAGGCGCCCCCAAACAATCCAATTTAAAAATGGTTACAGGACTTCGTTATTTCTCCAAAGAATATATGCAAATGGCCAATAAACACATCAAAAGATGCTCAACATCATTAGATATTAGGGAAATGAAAATAAAAAACAATGAGATACCACTTCATACCTACTAGGATGACTACAATAAAAACATAAGAAAATGGAAAATAACTAATGGGAAGAATGTAAAAAAACTGGAATCCTCATACACTGCTGATAAGAATGTAAAATGGTGCAACCACTGTGTAACAGTTTGGCAATTCCTCAAAAAAGAAAGTTAAACATAAAATTACCGTATGACCCATAAATTCCATTCCTAGGTATATACTCAAAAGAATTAAAAACAAAGACTCAAAAACATACTTGTACACTAATGTTCATTGCACTCACAGTACTCAAAAGGTGAAAACAATCTAGGAGCTCCTGAGTGGCTTAGTCGTTAAGCGTCTGCCTTCGGCTCAGGTCATGATCTTGGGGTCCTGGGATCGAGCCCTGCATCGGGCTCCCTGCTTCGCAGGAAGCCTGCTTCTCTCTCTCCCACTCCCCTTGTTTGTGTTCCCCCTCTCCCTGTGTCTCTCTCTGTCAAATAAATAAAATCTTTAAAAAAAAAAAAAATGGGGCGCCTGGGTGGCTCAGTTGGTTAAGCGACTGCCTTCGGCTCAGGTCATGATCCTGGAGTCCCGGGATCGAGTCCCGCATCGGGCTCCCTGCCCGGCAGGGAGTCTGCTTCTCTCTCTGACCCTCCTCCCTCTCATGCTCTCTGTCTCTCATTCTCTCTGTCTCAAATAAATAAATAAAATCTTTAAAAAAAAAAAAAATGAAAACAATCCAAATGTTCATCAACAAATGGATAAACAAACTGTGATATACACATACACTGGAATCCTATTCAGCCATTTAAAGGAATGAAGTTCTAATAAAACACGAACCTTGAAAACATCTTACAAAGTAAAAGAAGCCAGACACAAAAGTTACAATTTAGAAATATGAAGGTAAATAAAAGATGAAAAAAAAACTTAAATAATTTTCTCTGGGAAGCAAGAATTAACAGGGGAAAATGAAGCTTTATAATGTTTGATTTTGTAATGTGTATAAATTACTTCAATAAAAATTTAAAATATCAGTGGTTGCTAGGAGTTAGGAAGAGGCAGGAATGAATAGGTAGAGCACAGAGGATGTTTCGGGCACTGAAACTACTCTGACTGATACTATGGCTACATGTCATTACTTATCTGTCCAAACCCACAGAATGTACAACATCAAAGAGTGAACCGTCACGTAAACTACGGATTCTAAGTGATGATGACATGTCAGCACAGGTTCATCAATTCTAACAAATGTACCACTCTGGTGGAGGATGTTGATGATGATAAGGGAGGCTATGAATGTCGGAGGGCAGGGGGTATATGGAAAAAAACCTCGGTACCTTCTGCTCAATTTTGCTATGAGACTAAAACTGATCTAAAAAATAAAGTCTATTAAATAAAATTTTTCTAAAATCAAAAATAAAGGGGCTGGGAAAATTGATTATCCACATGAAGGAAAAATAGAACTGGATGACAACTTAAAAGCAATTCAACATTGATTAAAGACCTAAATATGAAACACGAAACTTGAAAACTTTAGGAAAAAAACATAGGAAGCTGGGGCGCCTGGGTGACTCAGTTGGTTAAGCATCTGCCATGGGCTCGCGTCAAGATCTGGGATCAAGCCCTAGGTTGAGCTCCCTGCTCAGCAGGGAGTCTGCTTCTCTCTCTGCCCCTCCCCCCTGCTCATGCGGGCACACACTCTCTCAAATAAATAAAATCATTTTTTAAAGATTTTGTATTTATTCATTTGAGAGAGAGCACCCACAAGCGAGAGCATGATTGGGCGGGGGAGAGGCAGAGGGAGAGGGAGAAGCAGACTCCCTGCTGATCAGGGTGCCCGATGCGGGGTTCGATCCCAGGACCCCAAGATCTTGACCTAAGCCAAAGGCAGAGGCTTACCCGACTGAACCACCCAGGGGCCCCAATAAATAAAATCTTAAAAAAAAAAAATAGGAAGTTATTTGATGATTTCAGTGTAAGGACTCATTTCTTAAAACACAAAAACACCACAGGGGTGCGTGGGTGATCAGTCCATTGGGCACTGGACTCTTGGTTTCCACTCGGGTGGTGATCTCAGGGTCATGGAGTCAGCCCCGCACCAAGCTCCAAGTTCAGCAAGGGGTCTGCTTCTCTCCCTTCCCCTCTGCTCCTCCCCCAGTGCACGCTCTCTCTTTCTCAAATAAATAAATCTTAAAAAAAAAAAAACACACAGAAACACCACAAAAGATGATTAGTAAACTATAACACATTAAAATTTGAAACTTCTATTTAAAAACCACCATTGAAAAATAAAAATTAATAATAATAAACATCAAGCAACTCAGTAGAAAATCTTGCAGACCATACAGTTCTTACTGTATCTTCAGAAGAAAAAATATATTAAAAAAAAACTTTTAAAATGATGCACAACTACACTGGTAACCAGCAAAATGCAAATCAACACCATAAAGGTATCACTTCACAACAATCAGACTGGCAAAAATACAAATGTGTAACAATAATGGGTGTGGGCAAGGAGGTGGAGCAACAGGAACTCTTGCACTCTGCTGGTGGTAATGTAAATGGATATAAATGCTTTAGAGGAACACCTGGGTGGCTCAGTCAGTTAAGCGTCTGCCTTCGGCTCAGGTCATGATCCCAGGGTCCTGGGATCGAGTCCCGCATCGGGCTCCCTGCTCCGCGGGGTGCCTGCTTCTCCCTCTGCCTCTGTCTCTCTCTCTGTCTCTCATGAATAAATAAATAAAATCTTTAAAAAAAAAAAAATCATTTAAATGCTTTAGAAAATAACTGAGCCAAATCTGGTAAAGATAAATACATATTTAACTCAGGGCGCCTGGGTGGCTCAGTTGGTTAAGCGACTGCCTTCGGCTCAGGTCATGATCCTGGAGTCCTGGGATCGAGTCCCACATCGGGCTCTCTGCTCAGCAGGGAGTCTGCTTCTCCCCCTGACCCTCCCCACTCTCATGCTCTCTCTATCTCATTCTCTCTCTCAAATAAACAAATAAAATCTTTAAAAAAAAAAAAATACATATTTAACTCAAAGACCTACCAAGTCTACTACTAGATACATGCTCTAAAGAAACTTTTGTACAGCAGACAGTCTCTCCGTCACTGCCCTGACTACCGCTCCCTTGTGGTGTATTCAATAAGCTTTTTTTTTTTTTTTTTTAAGATTTTTATTTATTTGATAGAGAGAGACACAGTGAGAGAGGGAACACAAGCAGGGGGAGTGGGAGAGGGAGAAGCAGCCCTCCCGCCGAGCAGGGAGCCCGATGCGGGGCTCGATCCCAGGACTCCGGGATCACGACCCGAGCCGAAGGCAGACGCCCAACGCCTGAGCTACCCAGGCGCCCCTCAATAAGCTTCTATGAAAGGAAAGGAGGGAGGAAGAAAGAGGAACTTTTGTACATATAAAACAGAGGACGATGGGGCGCCTGGGTGGCTCAGTCTGTTAAGCATCCGACTCTTGATTTCGGCTCAGGTCATGATCTCGGGGTGGTGAGATGGAGATCCACACTGGGCTCCATGCTCAGCGCAGACTCTGCTTGAGATTCTCTCTCTCCCTCTGCTCCTCACCACTCCCCTCACGCACCCCCACCGGCTCACACACACACACACACTCACACTCTCTCTCTCTCTCTCAGTTAAATAAATAAGGTCTTTAAAAAAAAAATAAGAGGATGGCTACAAGGCAGTCACTAAAAACATATTTTATAATAATATAGAAAAACAGCAACCTAAATTGACTAGAAATTGGAAAAAATATTTCTAAAAGGAAAACCAAACGGCATCAAATATGAATGAACTATAGCCTCATTTGTCAACATGAATATCTCAAAAATATCTTGTTGTGGGGTGTCTGGGTGGCTTAGTTGGTTAAGTGTCCAACTCTTGATTTCAGCTCAGGTCATGATCTCAAGGTCATGAGATCAAGCCCCGTATCGGGCTCCATGCATGGAGCCTGCTTAGGATCCTCTCTCTCCCTCTTCCTCTGCCTCTCCGCCCCCCTAAAAAAATCTTTTGAATAAAAAAATTTTTTTTGAAAAAAAACACTCATGACAGCATTAACAGCATCAATATAAAATAAGAAATCATATAAAACATCATATTGTGGGGTGCCTGGGTGGCTCAGTTGTTAAGCATCTGCCTTCGGCTCAGGTCATGATCCCAGGGTCCTGGGATCAAGCCCCACATCGGGCTCCCTGCTCAGTGGGAAGCCTGCTTCTCCCTCTCCCACGCCTCCTGCTTGTGTTCCCTCTCTCGCTGTGTCTCTCTGTCAAATAAATAAATAAAATCTTTAAAAAAAAAAAACATCATATTGTTTAGGAATACTTATATCTAATAAAACTATTAAAAAGAGGAAGGAAGGATAAACAAAGTGGAGGAGAGAGAAATACGAGCAGAGAGAGAGGACTTCAAACACACTCGTAAAGCTCTACACTACAGGTATTGACTTCATTGTTCTCTTTACTTTAAGTGCAGGATATCTAAAGTTTTATATGTATGACATACTTCATAGCAAAAACTTTTTGTTTAATTAAGGGGAAAAACATCCCTGACCTTACGGTGTCAATAATCTTATACAAGAACACATAACAAAAACAGTACATGATAGTATATAATATGCTAAGTGCTATACTAGACATATAAGGGGAAAGATCTTAAAATATGCAAAACAATATTATATACGTCTTAGGGATATAGAAATACGTTATAATGTTATAAAGAGAGACGTAAAAAATATTTTAAGTTTGGAAGATTGGTTACCTCTGCCAAGAAGGGAGGGAGATGCAATGGAAGGCAGTTCTAAGAAGTGTTCACTGTAAAAGTTTACTTCTTAAGTTGTCTAGTGAGTACAGTTCTTTATTATCTTTTTGATAGTCTTAAATACTTCATAATAATCTCATTTAAAATTTTAAAGTAATTTTTATTAATCTAGAAAAAAGAAAGTAGCATAATATATGGGGATTAACATAAGAATAAAAAAAATAAAATAATAAAAAAAAAGAAAGCATAATAATCTATTTGAGGAAAAATAATTGCCTAAGAAATAGATCTTAAAAACATTAAAATATGATCAAACACATGAAAAAATGTTTGTACAATGAAAAACAAGTTTCTTAAAAAGCTAGAGAACGAGAAAATATATCAAATCTAACAAGTTTATCAATATACATAGAAAGTATGAGGTCCAAATTCAAGTGGAGAAAGAAATAATCACATTTTATTTTTTAAAAATCATCAAAATCACAAGAAAAAAATGTATAGCCTTAAGGCAAAGAAGTAATCAGATTTTATTTTTTTAAAAGACATCAAAATCACATGAAAAAATGTATAGCCTTAAGGCAATTAAAATTATGCAAAAATTACAAAACTTCAAGATGCCTCAATGAAGAAAAAAGTTAACAGTTTTCTCCTGCCTATATTTTTTACTGTTATTTTTTTTTCCTAATAAAAGAAAGCCACTGGCAAAAGGGCCTTTAAAAGTCCTTAAATAGGGATGCCTGGGTGGCTCAGTCAGTTAAGCATCTGCCTTCCGCTCAGGTCATAATCCCAGGGTCCTGGAATGGAGCCCCGCATCAGGCTCCCTGCTCAGCAGGAAGCCTGCTTCTCCCTCTGCTGCTCCCCCAGTTTGTGTGTGCTCTCTCCCTCTGTCTCTCCCTCTGACAATAAAACCTTAAAAAAAATAAAAGAAAAAAGAAAAAGATACCAGGTTCTTAGAACAAAATCAGTCTTTATCCTCTTTTTTTTTCTTTGCAAAACTACCAGTTTCAGTTACCTAAGATTAAACACCTAAATGGGAATGACAGTTTAACAGAATCTTTTTGAGAAAGTCAAGCACCTGGAAGATGACTTGGAGCAATCTCTGACTACATGTGAGCCCGATGATGTTGGTTCAATATCTTCATTTTGCCTTCTTAATTCTTTCTCTCTGTTCATTTCTTCCTCTTTTTCTCTTGCTTCTGAAAAGGTTTTTAAAAATTTCCAATAGTTAAGACTTCAAAATTTGTCAGGATTAATAAAGGCTAAAAATTAATATAGTCAAAGAGATGTAATTTAGAGTGGTACTAAAAGCAAAAACTTATCAACCTAAATACCCAAATTGGGAAAATAACTGAACTACTGAATATTAATATAAAATACAGCCAATAGGGACACCTGGGTGGCTCAGTCAGTGAGCATCTACCTTCGGCTCCAGCATGATCCCGGAGTCCTGGGATCCAGTTCCCAGTTGGGCTTCCTGCTCAGCAGGGAGTCTGCTTCTCCCTCTTCTTGCCGCTCCCCCTACTTGTGCTCTGTATCTCTCTCTCTGACAAATAAATAAAATCTTTTAAAAATTTAATTAAATACAGCCAATAAAAATAGTGATGGAAACTATACAAATCTGGGAAACTAACAACAGATATGCTAAGCTAAATGAGCATGTGAATAGTATATGAATGACACTGCACTATCTAAGGGGGCACCTGACTGGCTCAATCGCTGGAGCATGTGACACTTGACCTCAGGGTTGTGGGTTTGAGCCCCGTGCTGGGTATAGAGATTACTTAAAAATAAAATCTTAAAAAATAAAAATTTAAAAAAATAAAGAGGGGCGCCTGGGTGGCTCAGTTAAGCGTCTGCCTTTGGCTCAGGTCATGATCCCAGTATCCTGGGGTTTAGCCCTGAGTCGGGCTCCCTGCTCGGCAGGGAGTCTGCTTCTCCCTCTCCCTGCCCCCTGCTTGTGCTCTCTCTTACTATCTCTCTGAAATAAATAAATAAAATCTTTAAAAAATAAATAATTAATTAATTAAAATAAAAATGTGTGGAAGGTGATAAGCAAAAAATAAAGTATCCAAAGGTAAGAGTTTAGGTAGTTTCACTTTTTATTCTTAGTATTTTAAACTATAAAATCAGAATTTTGTTCATTTCTGAATTTCCCCCACTGGATTTGTGGTAAGGGACTTCCCACAAAAATCATGAGAAAATTTCAGATTTCTAGAGTTATTTACCTTGGAAACACAAAAAAAAATGATCCAAAGAAATCTGATCTTTTTCCTCTGATAATGTCACTCTACAATTGGGGGGCACACAGGAAGGAAATGAATTATATGAATAGTCTGGTTCTCAACTACCACCACCCTCACTAAGCTGAGATAATCTTTAACATTTTTTCTTAATAATGAAAAAATAATATACCTAAAAGTATCAAAAGGCACTTATTAATTGGAATGTTGTACTCTTTAGGGTCTTTTGTTGATAGGATATGGAGGATAAGAAACAAGAAGATAACAAATATATGTTTCTAACTAGATAGCTTTTTATTTCAAACAGGGAAGATAAAACTCTATAGGAAGAGGTAAGGCAAACACTATAGCGCTAGCTCATGTTGATATTTTTTGTGCTCACCACTGGGCTAAGGTGGGTGGGTTAGATAATTCTGCACTCTGATGCTGAGGTTGAAAAAAATAAAAATAAGGAAGATAATATCTAAATATAAGAGTGGGCCTGCATGGCTCCTACCCTCATCCTGCTTCTCCAGTCAATCCCTTCATACTCTCCAGGGTGGGAGGGGAGAGGCTAGGGGTGAAACCACACTTGGACAGTTGATCCTGGGCTCTGGTCTTGGGGCACTTCTCACCTTAATCAGTAAACAATACCTACATGTACATTATTAGCCTCCTATCCGGCAGCCATTCCTTCCTTTTTCCCTTGCTAAGAAAACCCACAATTTTCTCCAGATAAGAGGGAGGAGGTGCTTCAGCAGAGGCTGGGCCCCTCCCTGCCCAGAGGGGTAAAGCTTGATTCCAAATCAACTATATTGCTCTTACCAGTGGCTGTTTTTTGGAACTGATGTTCCACACTAATACCAGCCAATAAGATATGAGAAGTCAGCTGGAGGAACATTTGAGAAAGGTTTTCTTACTTCTAAAAATATATATATACAAAGCAGTATCCTTTCAGCCTGTGGATGTGGTCATCCGCATGTAACAAAATTTCACCTACAATTTCCAGTCATGAGGGCAGTCGGCTTAAAATAAGCCAATACCCTGAAACTGGCAAAGCAGAAAAAGGGGGAAAAAAACTTAACATTCTTCATGTCAGGACTCAGAAGGTGGAAGAGCCCCATTCCAGAGTTGTTTTCATGTGTAACACTAAATTTTTCTTATTTGAGCCATTTTCAATTAGATCTTCTAGGACTTCTTTGCAAGTAACCACCTTATAATAACAACCTTAATTTAACAAATATAATAGCAGCTAATACTTACATGGAGCTTACTATGTATCAGGTACTGTTTTAAGCAATGCCTATAAATCAGCTCCTTTAATCATCACAACAACCTCTGAAGTAGGTACTATTTTTTTTTAGCTTGTGGTATAATTGACAAAATTGTAAAATATTTAAAGTGCACAATGTGATGATTTAATATACATCTACATTACGAGAAGATTCTCCCCATGGAGTCAATGAACAGATCTATCACCCCACATATTCACCCTTTTTTAAGTGAAAACATTTAAGTTCTACTGTCTTAGCAAATTTCAATTATACAATACAGTTGATGTAGGTACTATTATTTTCACTCCACATTTGAGAAATCTATGCCATAGAAAAGTTAAGTAACAAAGCTATGAAGTCCCCAAGCAGTGAACTGAGGCTCTACACCTTGATCTTTCCAAGATGTGACCAGACTTTCTTAGAGACAAAATTACCCAGTGAGCACCACCTACCTTATATAATAGTTTGCCTGCCTTTCTCTCCAAAGCCCAGCCCTTTACTGCATGCTTGTAGCCAGACTATCTGGAAACTGAGCCGCTTAACTGTCCAACTAGAGTTCCTCACCAGAGGATAAATACTCCAAACTACTTGTACCTAGTAAGGCATCTATTTTTTTTTCAAAGGTTTTATTTATTTATTTCTCAGAGAGAGAGAGCATGAGAGCACAAGCAGGGGGAGTGGCAGGCAGAGGGAGAAGCAGGCTCCCTGCTGAGCAAGGAGCCCACTGCTAGACTCGATCCCAGGACCCTGGGATCATGACCTGAGCAGAAGGCAGAGGCTTAACAGACTGAGCCACCCAGGCATCCCCAAGCATCTAATTTTTTTAATTTAAAATTTAAAAAAATTTTTTTAAACACTAGCCAGGATTTTCTAATCAGAGAGTTTTCTGCCATCACCTGTTGCTTCATTAAAGCAAGGGACAAAGATAAAAAGTGGGATTAAGACATTTTAGAGGGGAAAAAAAATATCTTCCTCATTGTTAAGTGAGGACAAAAACCAAAACCAAACAGAATTCAGTAGTCTGTAACTCCCTGCAAAGGGTATCGTTTCATGCATTTTCATCAAATGTGGAACCAAGCACACGATAAGCACTGTAAAAATGCTCTGTATCTTCCCTTAACCAAAGTGAATTAACCTACTATCCCACACCTAATTTTATTCTTCCAAGCACCTGATTTTATTGTTCTCTACTTTCAAACAGTTACCAATTTTTGGATAGCCATTTCTGCAAAAGCTCCTCCATATGTATGCAATTTTTGTCTAGGTAACAGCAAACTATCCAAAACTACCATCTCCCATCTGGGCTCATTCACACAAATTGCAGACTCAAAGGAATGTAATTTGGCACGTGAAAATCTCAGAGCCAATCATTATAGCAATCACTTAACTTAAAGGAAGAAATGAGACTTAAGATAAAATGTAAAGGAAATAAAATTACTGTAAATATAAGCTAGAATAAATGTTTTCTAATCATGATATTCTTTTTACCCATGGGACTTAAATCTTGCTAAATCTTTTTGTTACTCTAACTTAAAACAATTCACTAGCCTACCAATTTCATGTAAATCTACATTTAATTCTAAATATTTAATGCCAAAATACTAGGAAATTAAAAAATAAGAACATTTTAACTACATTAATTACATTTCTCCATTAAATATTTAGGGATGTAACTATTATGTACTAACCTCTACTAGGCACTGTAAGTATAAGATGAAAACAAGGTTCTTATCCTCAATACGTGAACAATATTAGGATAAAATTTATAGTATTTTTTAAAGTGTTATGGAAACAAAGGCAGGGAACAATTATTATGTCCAGACAGGTTTTCAAAAAATTCCTAGAAAAAGTAACATATGTGTGAGGGCTTAAAGGATGAGATAGGATTTACCCAGGTAGGAAGACCATTTCAGGTACACACACACACACACACACACACAAAATTCTTTAAGCTTCTCTAATTTCTAAAATCTCTGGGACAGTTTTTCTTTTCAGGATCACTAAATCATCCATTGAAATCATATTCAAATCCTATCTTAACTGTTTTTTCAAAGATATTGTTTCCTGTCCTACAACAGAGAAGGTTCATAAATCCATCTAAAGCACAGGCACACCACCTGGGTGGCTCAGTCAGTTAAGCCTGTCTTTGGCTAAGGTCAGGATCTCGGGGTCCTGGGATTGAGCCCTCTGGTGCCACCATCCCCCCCTCCACGGGCTCCCTGCTCAGAGAGGAGTCTGCTTCTCCCACTCTCTCTGCTCCCCCCCTCCCCCATGCACGCACTCGCTGGTGCTCTAATAATTTTTAATAAATAAAACACATGCACACCCAAAATAAGCATTTGAATAAATTTTTCTTCCCCATTTATCTCCTCATAGTATTATAGCTCTAAAAAAGGACCTAAGTCGGGGCGCCTGGTGGCTCAGCCGGTTAAGCGTCTGCCTTCGGCTCAGGTCATGATCCCAGGGTCCTGGGATCGAGCCCCGCATCGGGCTCCCTGCTCCGCAGGAAGCCTGCCTCTCCCTCTCCCACTCCCCCTGCTCGTGTTCCCTCTCTCGCTGTGTCTCTCTCTGTCAAATAAATAAATAAAATCTTTAAAAAAAAATAAAAAAGGACCTAAGTCTTACATATGCCCTAGACATAATTATTAGACCTTTCGGAAAAATAAAACATATAGAGGTGGCTGGGTGGCTCTGTGGGTTAAGCGTCTGCCTTCAGCTCAGGTCATGATCCCGGAATTCTAGAATCGAGTCCTGTTTCAGGCTCCCTGCTCAGCAGAGAGCCTGAGTCTCCCTCTGCCCCTCCTACCCCTCCTGCTCACTGGTGCTCTCTCAAATAAATAAATAAATAAATAAATAAATAAATAAATAAAATCTTTTTGAAAAAAACACTTTAAAAAAAAACAAACCAATTGTACCATTATTTCCTGACATTTAACATAATGCATACTTTATTGAGGTTTTATAGTAATTCATCCTTTCTATGAGAGCATTTACCAACCAAAACAGTTCATATACATAAACACAGACAAACTTTCTATTAAAAGGGACTGCCGGGGGGCGGGGGGGGAACCATAAGAATTATTTTCCTCAAGTCTAATGTCAATGCCAATCTCTAATCCAATCACGAGATAAATAATGCCCATATCACAATTTTTGAACTTTCAAGAAAAATAAGTGAAACTTTGGATTCATGTATTTAGATCAGGGGTAAAAACAGCAGTCCAGGGGCACCTGGGTGGCTCAGTTGTTAAGCGTCTGCCTTCGGCTCAGGTCATGGTCCCAGGGTCCTGGGATCGAGCCCCGCAAGCGGGAAGCCTGCTTCTCCCTCTCCCACTCCCCCTGCTTGTGTTCCCTCTCTCGCTGTGTCTCTGTCAAATAAATAAAATCTTTAAAAAAAAAAAAAAAAACAGCAGTCCAAGTCCGAGGATATAATACTAAATCAACAAAGTTCGGGGCGCCTGGGTGGCTCAGTCGGTTAAGTGTCTGCCTTCAGCTCAGGTCATGATCCCAGGGTCCTGGGATCGAGCCCCGCATCGGGCTTCCTGCTCCGCGGGAAGCCTGCTTCTCCCTCTCCCACTCTCCCTGCTTGTGTTCCCTCTCTCGCTGTGTCTCTCTCTGTCAAATAAATAAATAAAAATATTAAAAAAAAAACAAAAAAACAGCAGTCCAAGTCCGAGGATATAATACTAAATCAACAAAGTTCAACACAATTCATCCACAAACATCACAGGAGAACTTGGTCTTGAGATGATTTTTCAAATTTTAAAAATCTAGTAACTGTTCGCTGTAATTCCCCTTAGGTGCTAAATGCATACATGCTTTACTAAGAAAAACTGTAAGAGTTTAAAGTGATATTTTTAAAGTACTTTACTGTTTAAAAGGTACTATGCCCAACATCTTAATCCCTTTAAGAAACTTCTAAGGGATTCCTTATTATCACTTCCACCTAAGAGATGAGGAAATTAAGGATCTGATATTTGAAAATCCACCCAACGTTCTCTCTAGTAGGATGTGCAGCTGACCCTCACACCTAGGTCCTCCAACTCCAAATTCAAAGCTCTATACAATGGACGGGGCCATTTTAAAACATTCTCCAAAGAAGCAGAATTTATTTTTTAAAAGGCAGTATTAGAGTTCTAAATTCAATCTTCTCAAGTATATATCGAGGACTTATCTTTCAAGGCATGGTACAGGGAACTATAAAACTTACTTAGGTGAACAGACAATCTCTGTTCCAAGTGCTTTGTTATCACAAGCTGAAAGACGTAAATACAAGAGAGCTATACTCTAATAGCATAAGCATTCACTAAAATGCTTAATTTAAAAATTAAGTGGTTAGGGGCGCCTGGGTGGCTCAGTCGTTAAGCGGCTGCCTTGAGCTCAGATCATGATCTCAGGGTCCTGGGATCGAGCCCCACATCGGGCTCCCTGCTCAGCGGGAAGCCTGCTTCTCCCTCTCCCACTCCCCCTGCTTGTGTTCCCTCTCTCACTGTGTCCCTGTCAAATAAACAAATTTTTAAAAAAATAAAAATTAAGTGGTTAAAGCATTTGTAAATATGCCTCAAGTAGTAGCATGTCTTTGTATCTTGTCTGATGATATTAAATTATTTATTATTTTTAAGTGTGGTAGAGGTATTTCAGTTAAGTTTTTAAAAGGTTCAGTATCTCTTAAAGACACATACTAAAATATTTATGGGTGTGGGCGCCTGGGTGGCTCAGTTGGTTAAGCGACTGCCTTCGGCTCAGGTCATGATCCTGGAGTCCTGGGATCGAGTCCCGCATCGGGCTCCCTGCTCGGCAGGGAGTCTGCTTCTCCCTCTGACCCTCCCCCCTCTCATGCTCTCTCTCTCATTCTCTCTGTCTCAAATAAATAAATAAAATCTTTAAAAAAATAAAATAAAATAAAATATTTATGGGTGAAATAATGTGTCTCAGATTTATATCAAAATAATCTGAGGGGAAGAAAATGGAAATAACACCAGCTGTGAATTGTTATAGTACTTAAATCTGTGTGACAGGAGTTCATTACTATACTTTTGTATGTTTGAAATGTGTTATTAATGACAGTTCTTTTTAAAAAACAGTATGTGGGCTTCTCGCCACAAAAAACCTTATTCTTCCGAAGAACAAAAAATTTCACATCAAGCTCACTTTCCAAATTACTGCTATATGATTTATCATTTTAAAACCAAAAAGGACGGGCGCCTGGGTGGCTCAGTTGGTTAAGCGACTGCCTTCAGCTCAGGTCATGATCCTGGAGTCCCGGGATCGAGTCCCGCATCGGGCTCCCTGCTCAGCGGGGAGTCTGCTTCTCCCGCTGACCCTCCCCCCTCTCATGCTCTCTATCTCATTCTCTCTCAAATAAATGAATAAAATCTTTTAAAAAAAAAATAAATAAAAAAAAAAATAAAACCAAAAAGGACAATCGCCAGAACAACATTCACTTAAATTTTTCCAGAAGTCCAGTCTGATTTCTAGCCCCTTTTGTGCTATCAAGATACATCTATCCTTTCGCTGTAAGAATGATCTGAGTCACATCCAAAGAAAGCAATAGAGGGGCACCTGGGTGGCTCAGTCGTTAGGCATCTGCCTCCGGCTCAGGTCATGATCCCGGGGTCCTGGGATTGAGCCCCTCATCGGGCTCCTTGCTCAGCAGGGAGCCTGCTTCTCCCTCTCCCTGCCGCTCCCCCTGCTTGTGTGCTAATGATTAAATAAATCTTTAAAAAAAACAAAAAACAAAGCAGTAGAGGAGTCCATCTACTTGGAAGACCCTAAGGTGGTACCCAGAATTGCCAACCACCTGGTATCACACCAGACAGTCTGGAAATTAAGGCCTTCATTAAATGTCTGATACAACTCATGAATGCAGGGGCTCAAGAGCAGCCACATTCACTGTCTGTCTCAACTGTCTATACTGTCTGAGTCAACAGTCAGCGGTGCACACAGCTCTGAGAGCCACCTCTCGCCCAGACTTCCAAATACTGGTTCTGCTGTAAGCAGGAAAAGAAAAAAATGAAATGAAAATCAGATAAAGGTGGAAGGAGAGGTAACAAAGAAACTGCTATTCTGATTCTTATAAATTAATTTAGAATCCCTCTTTGTTCATAGCACACACTTCAAAAAGATTTTAGCATTCAGACTTTCTTATCCTACTTAGATGCAACTTTTACCATGCTAAAAAAAAAAAATAACCTTTGCTTCCAAAGGAACCAGCACATTTGGTCTTTTAACAACTTTGAGGGGCGCCTGGTGGCTCAGTCGCTAAGCGTCTGCCTTCAGCTCGGGTCATGATCCTGGGGTCCTGGGATCGAGCCCCACATCGGGCGCCCTGCTCAGCGAGAAGCCTGCTTCTCCCTCTCCCACTCCCCCTGCTTGTGTTCCCTCTCTCTCTGTCTCTCTCTGTCAAATAAATAAAATCTTAAAAAAAAAAACAACTTTGCATTTTTTTTCAGTCTTATAACTGTCAATGTACTTGTGTAAGGTGTATACAGTATTTAAACCAATGAAAGAGCCATTACTGCTTACCCAGTGTTTTCCGACTTCTTTCCACAGCTGTTCTTCGTGTTTGTTCAAACATTGCTTCCAAATCAAATGTTCGAGCTTTTTTTCCTAAACAGAAATAAGTAGCAGACTGTGATCTTCTTGCACTAAGCTGGCCAGACTTTAGGTACTCAATAAACACTTATTAAATGTTTGATAACCATTTAGTCTGTTTAATTTATAGCCTGGCTACAAGAAAAATACCTAGGAAGAAAGAGTTTACTTCCCAGGGAATTTTTTTTTTTTTTTTTTTT
>NC_138375.1:26882521-26893549 GCF_054177405.1 Leptonychotes weddellii | reverse complement strand
TTTTTTTTTTTGGTAAAGATTTTATTTATTTATTTATTTAAGAGACAGAATGAGCTAGAGAGAGAGCGAGCATGAGAGGGGGAGGGTCAGAGGGAGAAGCAGACTCCCTGCTGAGCAGGAAGCCTGATGTGGGACTCGATCCCGGGACTCCAGGATCATGACCTGAGCCGAAGGCAGTCACCCAACCAACTGAGCCACCCAGGTGCCTCTAAGCGTAAGACTCTTGATCTCAGCATCATGAGTTCAAGCCCTGGGTTGGGCTCCACGCTGGTTGTGGAGCCTACTTAAACAATAAATTTTCAAAAAATAAAAAAATAAAAAAAGATATATACCCAATGTTTTGGTTACTTTTTAATATTTATATTTTTATTATAGTCTCTTCTTTAGAAATTTCCCCTATGGAAATACACATAAAATTCCTTTTACCAAAAAAAAAAAAAGAGTTATTTATAAAGATACTCTTTTTAGTATTACTAATAAAAGTTAGAATTAGAAACTATGTAGGCCAAAATTATGACACTTCTATTAAATGTACTATTCAGCCATTAAAAATGTTTTGGAAGAGCATGTTGTGACAGGGAAAATCCTCAAAGTATTAAGAATTAAAGTATATAGGGCGCCTGGGTGGCTCAGTTGGTTGAGCGACTGCCTTCGGCTCAGGTCATGATCCTGGAGTCCCTGGATCGAGTCCCGCATCGGGCTCCCTGCTCGGCGAGGAGCCTTTTCTCCCTCTAACCCTCCCCCCTCTCATGTACTCTCTCTCTCTCTCATTCTCTCATTCTTGCTCTCTCAAATAAATAAATCTTTAAAAAAAAAAGAATTAAAGTATATAATTAAGAATATAAAATTGTACATACATATGATGTTAACTTTCTTGATAAATATACAACAGAAAAGAAAACAAACTTCTAAGTTTTGATTTCTAGGTCATGCAATTATTAAGGATTTTACTTTCTTCCTTCTCATTTTTTGTGTTCTTCAGATCTTCTGCTATTAATATGTGTTACTTTTGAAATTAGGGAGGAAACTATTTTAAAGAACTGAAACAAAAGTAAATACTATAGGGACGCCTGGGTGGCTCAGCCGGTTAAGCGTCTGCCTTCACCACAGGTGCTCCTTGCTCGGCAGTGAGCCTGCTTCTTCCTCTGCCTGCTGCTCCGCCTGCTTGTGCACGCTCTCTCTCTGACAATAAATAAAATCTTTAAAAAAAAAAAAAACCCACAAAGTAAATACTATAGTAATACATAATTATATAGTATTTTTGTAAACATGACCACCTAGGAGTAAAAAAATGTGGCAGAAGACATTACCATAATAAATGGATATATGAACACCAACAAGAGACCTGGACACATTAGCCTGATATTTGTTCTATCCAAGATCAGCGAAATGGGAAGACAATTTACATTTGTTTCTTACAAGCAGTAATGTTTTCAAAGATGACTACATCTCTGTTTGAAATGTCCTTCTTTATCTCATAACAAGACTCTACAGAGAGACTGAAGTGACAATTCCGGGGAAGAAAGGCTTGAATCAAAAAGGATTTAATAACCGTTATAATATCACTTAATGGCCCACTTGATGCCAGAAAAGCCATCTCATTACAGACCACAGTCAATGGTTAGCTCTCAGTCTCAGGACACAAAAAGACAACTCCCTCCACTAACACCGTCCACAGCATAGGTCACAAAGCTATCTTTCCCACAAGGCTTCCCATACGTGTCACCTGAACTGGTCCCAACAGACAAGCAAGAATTCGAAAACGGATGGGAAAGGGGCTACCGAGAAAGTTGCAAGGCATACACTAGAGCCAAAATAACTAGGGCTTGGCACAGCGGAGGGTGCGGAACAGAGGTGACAGCTGGGCCTCCTCTCTCAACCTGCGGTTCTTAAAACCTCTGCAAAAGGAGATGAGGCTAGGTGTTAAGACAATCACTCACCGAACCCCGTGAAGCCCATGGTAGCCGCCAGCTGCGGATCCGGTCCCGATGCGTCTGAGCCTGTCACTGGGGCAAGAGGAGGAGGAGAAGGTCTCGTTAGTGCGGCGACCTCGGCGTCCCACGGCCCTTCCCGCCCTGCCTGGCATCGCCCCACGGAACCCACCTTCACTGGGCCCCGGGCGCTCCATGGCCAGCCACCCGCCGCAAAACTAGCCACAGCCACAGCACAAACAGCGGCTAAGGACTCGCGGCAAAACCAGCAGGGAGTATCACCTTGGAGAGACTGCGCCGCCGCCAAGGCCAAGAGCGTCGCCTTCCGCGAGGGGATGGCGGTCCGCCGAGCTGCGCCGCCCTAGCGGGCTGGCGGGGCATAAGCGCCGCAGAGATCACCTGCAAACTCAACGCACCGGCTGGGAACCTTACATAATTTGTGTCAACACCGTTTCTTTCTTTTTTTCTCTTCTTTCTTTCTTCCTTCTTTCCTTTTTTTTTCTTTCTTTCCTTTCCTTCCTTCTTTTTTTAATATTTTATTTATTTATTTGACAGAGACAGGAACACAAGCAGGGGGAGTGGGAGAGGGTGAAGCAGGCCTCCCCCGAAGCAGGGAGCCCTATGTGGGGCTGGATCCCAGAACCCTGGGATCACGACCTGAGCTGAAGGCAGAGGCTTAACCAACGAGCCACCCAGGCATCCCTCCTTCCCTTCTCTTCCTTTCCCTTCCTTCCCTTCCTTCCTTCTTTCTTTTCTAGATTTTATTCAATGACTATACATGATTGGTATAATAAGCATTTAGAAAAAAAAAGAAAGAGTAAGTACACAGGTCCTACAAGGAACAAGTAAACCCGTGGAAGCCCTCAGGCAATATTTCTCAATCTCGGTTGCATATTAGTTATCACCTGGGGAGGTGTTTTGTTTTGTTTTGAAGTACAGTTGACACAATGCTACATTAGTTTCAGACATTCAACATAGTGATTCAACAAGTCTATATATTTTGCCCACAAGTGTAGCTACTATCTATCACCATACAACACTATTACAATACCCTTGACTGGATTCCCTATCCTGTACCTTTTATCCCCATGACCTATTCATTCCATAACTGGAAGCCTGTGTCTCCCTCTCCCTTTCCCCCATTTTGCCCATCCTCCTCCCTCTGGCAACCATCAGTTTGTTCTCTGTATTTATGGGTCTGTTTCTTCCTTTTGATTGTGTGTGTCTGTTTCTTAGATTCTACATATCAGTAAAATCATATGATGTTTGTCTTTCCTTGTCTGACTTATTTCACTTAGCATAAGGCTCTCTAGGTCCATCCATGTTGTCGCAAATGTCAAGATCTCATACTTTTTTGTTAACACCCTTTATTTTTAAGGCGCATTTACTGCCAAGGTGACACGATCCTCACAGAATTCTAAAGAAAAGCCAACAAACCTCCTTTCTTTGCATTTTGTCCTTTTCTATGAGGAAACCCTCACAGTTCTCCACCCTTTGAGTCTATTTTAAGAAAAAAAAATAGTATTTACTACATGACTGAAAAGTACACAGAAGCCAAAAAGACCTGACTAGCCAAGAGTTGGCAAAAAAAAAAAAAAAAAAAAAATTCTCTATGGGCACCTGGGTGGCTCATTTGGTTGAATCTCAGCTCAGGTCTTGATCTCAGGGTCATGAGTTCAAGCCCTGTGTTGGGCTCCATGCTGGGTGTGGAGCCTACTTTTTAAAAAATGCTCTAGGGGCACCTGGGTGTCTCAGTTGGTTAAGTGTCTGCCTTCAGCTCAGGTCATGATCTCAGGTCCTGGGCCCAACCCCATGTTGGGCTCCCTGCTCAGCAGGCAGTCTGCTTCTCCCTCTCCCTTTGCCTCTGCCCCTCCCCCTGCTTGTGTGCTCTCTCTCTCTCTTTCTCTCTCTCTCTCTCAAATAAAATCTTTTAAAAAATAAAAATAAATACTCTAAAGCTATTCTTAGCCCAAGCCTCCCTCTGGCTATGAGTCATGATTGCTTATAGAGTTTCCCAGCCGACAGCAAGGGTTCCCAAAGCACTTTATTAACATATTTATTATATTTTTACTTCATATTTGGCTCTAATTTCTTTACAATACAACTCCTTACCTGTGCGACAAACTAATGGTGTATTATTTATCTTTATATTTCTGAATTCTAGCAAAACCGTATATACTCCTAATAAATGTTGCATAATAAAATTTATTTTCATAGAGTTACTCATTAGCCTGACTACTACACCTTAGTCTACTATCTCAAATTATGCTTTAGCTATACACCCTAAATGATAATTATCAAGTCTAATATCACTTCCATTGTTCTTAAAATAAAATGCAAAATTATTCACATGGCCCCAAAGCCTTTCCAACCTCATCATTTTCTATTTTCTACTACACCAGTCTTCTTTCAGCTCAATAAGCAGCCTCAGAGAACATCATGTCCTGAAAACTAACTCTTCACCAATCCCCATGCCCTTCATTGAATCCTACTCATTCTTCAGAACTTAAAAAATAAACTTTATTTTTTTAAGATTTTATTTGACAGAGAGAGAGACAGGGAGAGAGGGAACACAAGCAGGGGGAGTGGGAGAGGGAGGAGCAGGCTTCCCACTGAGCAGGAGCCAAATGTGGGGCTCGATCCCAGAACCCTGGGATCATGACCTGAGCCAAAAGCAGACGCTTAACGACTGAGCCACCCAGGCACCCCTCAGAACTCACTTTAAACTTCAGTGGTCTTCTAAGCATTTACAGGCCTTTATACACCTCCAACTGTATTAGGCCCCTCTAACTATCACATAAGCTAGTACTCTTCCTTCATAGCACAATGCCTAGGTGGACACATAGTATTTATTAAATGAATGAAAAAAATGAACGAATAAGAGAAAGAAAGTAGTTGTGAAGACAAAAACAACTACTCTTATATGCAGAATGTTCTATAGCTTGGGACAACAAAGTTCGGTTTTATCCTAAGAGATAACTCAACCTCAAAAGTCAAAAGCCAATGTGAACTCCAATCAATAAGGCCAGTTCTTTGTGCCTTCCACAAAAGAAGTTGTTATTAATGCCACTGTCTCTTTTCTGAGTACAAATAAGCAGGCCTTAGGTAGTAAAGTAGAACTTTATGTATACAGCTCATTAGGAAAACCATCGCCCAAACTTATACCTAGCTATTTCAGCTCCTTGGTAGTCAAGGATTTATAGGTGAGAACTTGAGATAATATATACATTTTTTTCCTTTTATTAAGACCTTAATTTTTTAGAGCAGTTTAAGGTTCACAAAAAAAAAAATCAAAGGGACGTTACAGAGATTTCCCATATATCACCTTGCCCTTACACATGCATATCTTCCCCCATTATCAATATCCCCCACCAGAATGGTACACTTTTTACAACTGATGAACCTACGTTAACACATCATGATCACCCACAGTCCATAGTTTACATAGGGTTCATTCATGGTGTTACACATTGTATGGCTTATGACAAATGTATAATGACATGTATCCATCATTATGGTATCATCATTATGGTATGCTTATCCTCTCACTCCCCTCAACCCTTACCAACCGCTGGTGTTTTTACTGTCTCCATAATTTTGCCTTTTCTGGAATGACATATAGTTGGAATCGTACAGAATGTAGCCTTTTTCATTTTTTTTTAAAGATTTTATTTATTTATTCATAAGAGACAGAGAGAGAGAGAGGCAGAGGGAGAAGCAGGCTCCCCGCTGAGCAGGGAGCCCGATGTGGGACTCAATCCCAGGACCCTGGGATCATGACCTGAGCCGAAGGCAGACGCTTAACCATCTGAGCCACCCAGGCGCCCAGAATGTAGCCTTTTTCAGATTGCCTTCTCTCACTTGGTAATATATATTTAAGTTTCCTCTGTGTCTTTTCATGACTTAATAGCTCATTTCTTTTTAGCACTGTTTAATATTCCATCGTCTAGATGTACTACAGTTTACTTATCCTGCTTCCCTTACTGAAGGATGTCTTGGTTGCCTCTAAGTTTTGGCAATTATGAATAAAGCTGCTATGAAAATCATGTGCAGCTTTTGTGGGGACATAGTTTTCAATTCCTTTGGGTAAATATCAAGGAGCATGAGTTCTGGATAATATAGTAAGAATATGTTTGGTTTTGTAAGAAACTGCCAAATGGGCTTTTTTTTTCTTTCTTTCTTTTAAAGATTTTATTTATTTATTTGAGAAAGAGAGACACAGCGAGAGAGGGAACACAAGCAGGGGGGAGTGGGAGAGGGAGAAGCAGGACACTGGGACCATGACCTGAGCCGAAGGCAGACACTGAAAGACTGAGTCACCCAGGCGCCCCTGCCAAACGGTCTTTTAAAGGGACTGTACCGGGCGCCTGGGTGGCTCAGTTGGTTAAGCGACTGCCTTCGGCTCAGGTCATGATCCTGGAGTCCCGGGATCGAGTCCCGCATCGGGCTCCCTGCTCGGCAGGGAGTCTGCTTCTCCCTCTCCCACTCCCCGTTTTGTGTTCCCTCTCTCGCTGTGTCTTTCTCTGTCAAATAAATAAATAAAATCTTTAAAAAAAAAATAAAAATAAAGGGACTGTACCGTTTTACATTTTCACTTGCAATGAATGAGAGTTCCTTTTCTTCCACATCCTCACCGGCATTTAGTACTGTCAGTGTTCCGGATTTTGGCCCTTCAAATAGGTATGTAGTGGTATCTTATTGCTTTAATTTGCATTTCCCTGATGACATATGATGTGGAGTGTCTTTTCACATGCTTAATTGCTATCTGTGTATCTTCTTTGGTGAGGTGTCTGTGAAGGTCTTTTTTTTTTTTAAAGATTTTATTTATTTATTTGAGACAGAGAGAATGAGAGAGAGAGAGCACATGAGAGGGGGGAGGGTCAGAGGGAGAAGCAGGCTCCCTGCCAAGCAGGGAGCCCGATGCGGGACTCGATCCCGGGACTCCAGGATCATGTGGTCTTTAACCCATTTTTTAATCAGATTGTTTCTTATTTTGAATTCTTAAGAATTCTTTGTATATTCTGGATTATGCAGTCCTTTATCAGATGTCTTTTGCAAATATTTTCTCCCAGTCTGTGGTTTGTCTTCTCATTCTCTTGACATTGTCTTTTGCAGAGCAGTTTTTAATTTTAATGGACAGTTTACCATTATTTCTGTCATAGATCATGCTTCTGGTGTTGTATCTAAGAAGTCATTGCTTTATCTAAAGTCATCTAAATTTTCTCCTATGTTTTCTTCTAGGAGTTTTATAGTTTTGTGTTTTACATTTAGGTCAGTTGTCGAGTTAATTTTTGTGACAGGTCTGTGTCTAGATTCATTTTTTTTGCATGTGGATGTCTAGTAGTTCTGGCACCATTTGTTGAGAAGGTTCCATTGTAGATATATAAAATGTTAAACTACAAAGTGCTGGAGAAAATAAACAAAGAAAAATGAAGATATATATCATCAACCAATAGGAGTAGATAATAATGATGATTACAGAAAAATCACAAGACGTATTTGCTTTTGATAAAAAAGAGAGATGATGTAATTGCAGTAGTGGAGACCTACATTAAACTATTTTTTTCTGCTTTTTGTCTGTATGAAACGTCTTTTTTTTAAATTATTTTTTTCTTTTTTAAAGTAGGCTCCGCATTCAATGTGGGGCTTGAACTCATGACCCTGAGATCAAGAGTTGCATGTTCTACCAACTGAGCCAGGCAGGGGCCCTATATGAAACATCTTCATAATAAAATGTTAGGTATGCCAGAAAAACTTTGATTTTCTTGGAGCAAACAAAGTAAAATTATTTGTGAATTAAATATTTGAGAGGCAGGATAGCATAGCATTAAGCAATGAGTTCCAGAACTAGAAGGTCTGGGTTCAAATCACGATTCTGATAATGTGCTTAGTCTCTATGTGCTTCAAATTCTTCATCTGTTGAGTGGATAAAATAACAATAGCACCAATCACCTCATAGATTTTTCTGGTGATTGAATGAGTTAATTCTCATAAAGCAATTAGAATAGTGCCCAGCATGTATTACACACCCAATAAATATTGGCCATTATTAAGTGCCAGATGCTAGTGAGAGTAGTAAAGACATAGGGCATAGTCTCTGCTCTCATGGAATTTCTGTTCTAATGAGGATATTTTTAAAAACCCTAAATACCTAATAGGGCTAGATAGTCTACTTAAATAGGGAGCTACTTGAGCAGTAGTTCTCAAAATATATTCTGTGGATTCCTGTAAAGCTGTTCATGAGATCAAAATTATTTTCATAATAACACTAAGACATTTGCTTTTTCACCCCAATGGTGTTTGCACTGATGAGGCAGAAGCAATAGTGGGTAAAAGTGCTGGTGCCTCAGCATAAATCAAGGCAGCTACAAGCAAATTGTCGTAGTAGTCCTCGTATTCCTCAAGGTTACATACTCACTTTAAACAAAAATGAATGAAATGTGTTTGTCACTTCAAGGAAAACAACTCACTGTACTTGTTACCAATGAAAATTTGAGCTTTTAAGATAAAATTAGAATCCTGAAAAACTTACCAAGATTGTATCAAGATTGTATCAACAACCACAAGCTTGACAACTTCCTAATACTTAAAAGATTTTTCTGTTAAGATAGGTAGTAATATTAACACGATCATTTTTTTCTTTTTTTTTTTTAAGATTTTATTTATTTATTTGACAGAGAGAGACACAGCGAGAGAGGGAACACAAGCAGGGGGAGTGGGAGAGGGAGAAGCAGGCTTTCCGCGGAGCAGGGAGCCCGATGCGGGGTTCGATCCCAGGACGCTGGGGTCATAACCTGAGCTGAAGGCAGACGCTTAACGACTGAGCCACCCAGGCGCCCCAACACGATCATTTTTTTTTTCTATTGGTTAATGAAATATGTCAACATTTGGAAGTTCTGTATAACTTAGACAGCCAATATTTCCCAAGTGACCAACACATACTGTTACAGAATCATGCATGGATAGAAAGTCCAAAATATAAGATAGATGAGTGGTCTTTAATTTAACAAAGTTCAAAAAAAATTCACTGATGGTTTCAAATTCCACATCATAACTAACTTTTAAGAAACTATACCACTTAGGGTGGGGCACCTGGGTGGCTCAGTGGGTTAAGCGGCTGCCTTCTGCTCAGGTCATGATCCCAGGTTCCTGCTCAGCGGGGGGCTTGCTTCCCCCTCTTCCTCTGCCCTCTCCCAATCGTGTGCTCTCATTCTCTCTCTCTCTCAAATAAATAATAAATTTTAAAATTTTTTAAAAAGAAAAGAAACTATACCACTTGGGATGCCTGGATGGCTCAGTTGGTTGAATGGCCAACTCTTGGTTTCAACTCAGGTCTAGATCTCAGGGTCATGAGTTCAAGCATTGTGTCGGGCTCCACTCTGGGTGTGGAGCCCACTTAAAAAAAAAAAAAAACTATACCACTTGTCAAGTTTTGGTAATCTATCAGAGAATGACATTCACAACTATCTAAAAAGGTTATTAAAACACTTCTCCCTTTCCCATTACATAACTGTGTGAGGCCCGCTTTTCTTTATATACTTCAAGTAAACAACAGATCACAACATACTGACGACAAATGCAGATATGAAAATCTAGCTATCTTATCTGTCTTATTAAGGCAGACATTTAAGAGACTTAGAAAAAATGTAAAATAATGCATTCTTCTAATATTTAATTTTAGAAACTGTGGTTTTTCATAAAATATGTATCATTTAAATTAAAATGGATTAGGCTTATTCTTTTATTTTTTTAAGGTTTTATTTATTTATTTGTCAGAGAGAGAGAACACAAGCAGGGGGAGCAGCAGAGGGAGAGGGAGAAACAGGCTCCCAGATGAGCGGGGAGCCCGATGCGGGGCTCAATCCCAGGACCCTGGGATCATGACATGAGCTGAAGGCAGTCGCTTAAGGACTGAGCCACCCAGGCGCCCCAAGGTTTATTCTTTTAAATGACATTTTAAATTTCTTGTTTTTAAGAGATATTAGCAATTATTAATCAATACACCCAATACACAAAACAAAAACTCTTTGTAATCCTTAATAATTGTTAAGAGTCTCAAGAGGTCCTGAGATCAAAAAGTTTTAGAATCGGGCGCCTGGGTGGCTCAGTTGGTTAAGCAACTGCCTTCGGCTCAGGTCATGATCCTGGAGTCCCAGGATTGAGTCCCGCATCGGGCTCCCTGCTCAGCGGGGAGTCTGCTTCTCCCTCTGACCCTCCCCCCTCTCATGTGCTCTCTCTCTCAAATAAATAAATAAAATCTTTAAAAAAAAAAAGTTTAGAATCACTGTTTAAGGAAGACTTCAGCACACTTTTCCTGTAAGGGGCTAGATGGTAAATATTTTAGGCTTTGTGTCATCTGTGTAGCAACTACTCAACTCAGCAGTTGTAGCTGGAAAGCAACCATAGGCAATATACAACTGAACAGAAGTCCTTGGACCTAATTAGGCCCCTGGGAATATTGTTGCAGTGCGGGAATATTAGACCGGTATTCCAGATCATCCAATTTGTGGAATTGAAAACTCTCAATCATATGTTTTATCTTAAAGTAAAAACAAACACTGTGCCAAACCATCAGTTTTCAATCTGTGGTCTACCGAGTAAAAGAAAGTTGATGGCTGGAGAACCATCTGCCTGTTTATCCACCAACAATACAAATCTAATTTTTCCTGATATATTTACCACAAAGTCTTAAATTATACTGATAGATCTGTTAACATCCCAGAAATTTTAATATTCAGAAATTTAGTCAACCCCTTATTTGAGGGAGTAAAAAATAATTCAAGTAGCAAAAGACCATAGTTTAGCAAAGACCGTAGTTCTGTATCCTGGGCACAGGGGCACAAGAGCACCTGGCTCAAGGGGTCCCAAACAAACAAGGTTCCAGCCACTCGCCACTAAAAAATCCAAAGGCAGAGAAACAAGTGGTGATGAAACGAAAGGAATTTACTTGAGGCCAACACTGGGAAGACAGCAGACTAGTATCTCAAAGGCTGTCTCCAAACTGCTAAAAATACTCCTAGGTTTATATAAGGAAAATGTGGGACAAAGGTCAGTAGATACAGGCAAGTGGGCAGTAAAGGTCAGGGCCATCATTATC
>NC_138375.1:26859219-26882421 GCF_054177405.1 Leptonychotes weddellii | reverse complement strand
TATGGTGAGCGCTGTGAATTGTGTAAGATTGATGAATCACAGATCTGTACCTCTGAAACAAATAATACATTATATGTTAAAAAAAGGAAGAAGATAGTAGGAAAGGAAAAATGAAGTGGGAGAATTGGAGGGAGAGATGAACCATGAGAGACTATGGACTCTGAGAAACAAACTTAGGGTTCTAGAGGGGAGGGAGGTGGGGGGATGGGTTAGCCTGGTGATGGGTATTAAAGAGGGTATGTATTGAATGGAGCACTGGGTGTTATATGCAAACAATGAATCATGGAACATTACATCAAAAACTAATGATGTAATGTATGGTGATTAACAATAAAATTTAAAAATGCAAAAAAAAAAGAATTATAAAAAAAAGAGATAAGCTGGAAAGAAGAACTTAATCAATTGGAAAGTTTGAGATCAAATGGAGGTAGTTGATGGGGCGCCTGGGTGGCTCAGTCGTTAAGCATCTGCCTTCGGTTCAGGTCATGATCCCAGGGTCCTGGGATGGAGCCCCGCATCGGGCTCCCTGCTCCGCAGGAAGCCTGCTTCTCTCCCTTTCCCACTCCCCCTTCTTGTGTTCCCTCTCTCGCTGTGTCTGTCAAATAAATAAGTAAAATCTTAAAAAAAAAAAAAAGGTAGTTGAAGTCCTCTTTCAAAGGAGTAATTCAGTTACTGACTAGCTAAACTATTAAGAATATAAGGGGATGAAGTTTACTTAAGTGTGGTTCTAAATGAGCACTAAATAAGGACAAATTCTAGTGTTTCTAAATAAGGAATGCTCTTTGAAAGAGTGCTTTGATTTGACCACCCCAGTTGCCTTCTGTGTGAAATGAACCTATCTTACCTCTTCTTGCTCATCTTATCCTCCTATTGCAATTAACACATACCCCATAAAAAATTATGGTGATGCACTTTATTGCTTCACTTTGTGTGTCCCTGCATGAAGCACCTTGAGGACAGGGATGTGTCAGTTTGATATTCCCAGCACCAGGCACAGTGCCTGACACAAATTATAAATTCAATTTCTGTAGGACTTGGTGATGTATTGGGTGACCTACTTTATACCAGTCCCTCTACTTTGTGCTGGGGATCAACCAATGAACACTCATTTTCCTCTCTGTAATGAGAAATAAAGGAAGGCAACAGCCCCCTGCATGCAACGAATGACTCAGTAAACACACAGTTCTTTATAGTAACAGTAGCCATACACAAACAGAAAAGCGTGATGAATTTTTTTAAGTAGGTTCCACCCCAAGGTGGAGCTTGAACTCACCACCCAGACACCCAGAATCACATGCTCTACTGACTGACCAGGCCAGAAAAGTCTGATGAATATACAGTGAAGCCCCTAAGAAATGTGAAATTTTGGTTCACACGTAAACTTTCTGACAAGCTACCACTATCCACTCTCGCAAGAGCAGTTGTTTGGAGTGCCAAAGAAATTGACGCGCAAACTCTTAAGTAGTTGCAGTTGAGAGATTCTAACCTGCAAAGCTCGCGACACCAAGATGCAGCGCTCGCGAAGCCTGCGCTGCCGGGCACTACCCAGCTCCCACTTACCCGACCCCTGCTCCCTCCCACCTCCCCACCCCTCCCGGCCTTCTCCTTCCCCGGTCCTTTCCCCTTCTTTCCACCATTCCCTAGATAACCTCCACGGATTTTCCCCTCCCCCACCCTCAAGCATCCAACCTACGCCCGGGAAAGTGCCTCCGCTCACTCGCTCCGCCCCCTAACGTCCAGCCCCCTCCACAGCTTCCTCTCTTCAGCTTCAAAACGCAGCCTTCAAATTCCCCTCCAGATGAACCGGAAGTGCGTCATGCACAGGCGCCGAGGCGCTCGTTTGGCGCGCGCGCTGTAAGCTGTGGGTCTGAGCCAGGGTGTTGGGTTTTTCTCTCTTTTCTCCTTGGTTTTTTACTTTTTTCAGACGCTGGTGTCTCCGAGTCTCGACATGCCGTCTTCTTTACTGGGCTCGGCGATGCCGGCCTCCACGTCGGCCTCAGCTTTGCAGGAAGCTCTGGAAAATGCAGGGCGGCTCATCGACCGTCAGTTGCAAGAAGACCGCATGTACCCGGACCTTTCCGAGCTTCTCATGGTGTCTGCCCCAAGTGAGTGATCAGTGCCCATTTGGTGACTGCTTTCTCAGCCGAAAGGACTCTCGCCTGACTTCCTAACTAGGTCCTTATCCCCAGGGTGGGCCCAGCGAAGACATTTGAGATTTAGCTGTGCTACATTTTAAAGAGCGAAAAAGAGCCTGTTTTCCGTTTATTTTCCTGTTCTCACTTCACTGCCGATATTTGAGAGGGTAGGAGTGACGAGCAATCCCCCATTTGAAGCAAAGACCCCAAACTTAATGAGCTGCTCACTGCCTCCGAGTGTTCATCGCTAAGGCCAGTTGGGTAGGATCACCTGATCCAGGTCTCATTCTTCTTGATTCCTCATTAACATTAGACTAAAACAGACGGGCAAACGAAGTTAATTTGGAAATTTACCATCTTCTCTCAAAGATAGTCTTTATTATGTGTAGAGTTAGTGTAATACAAAGTCCTGTAATACAAAGGTAGTTGAGAAGAACTACCAGTGGAATAAAGGAAGAGAGCAGGGATATTAGCTGTGATGATGAACAGGGAGGGTAAGGCAGTGTATGGGCCCACAAAAGAGAGGCGATGGGAAAATACTTCGTTTAATGGTTTTAAATTATGACCAGGTTCCTCAAGGCATGGAATTACATAAGTTGCTTTAAAAAAAAAAAAGTGGCCCCTTTGTGAGACCTATATTGGAGAAAAAAAGTGTAAGAGACAAGGTTTTTGGTAAACAATAACCAAGATAAAGTAACAAGGATAATCTGTGCAATGTAAACCTAAACGACATGTGGCGATTTATAAAAGTCATTGAGTAGGCTTGTAGTCAGAGAAAAGATGGAAATAAAACACATGTAGTATTTGTTCCTGACAGCTACTTAACCAGTGCTTGTAAGAACTGAGTGGCCTATTAGTAACTCTCATCTCGAACAGCATTACTTCCTTTGACCTCCTTAGGTTTGAAAAGCAAGACATAAAGAGTCCATACATTCTTGTCCTCTCTTAATCTGATTCAAATCGATTCTGTCCACTTTTACACCAACCTCTTCAACCTAATCTCCTCCCCTTCTTCCATCCTATTCTCAAACTCTTTGTTCCAGTCAAACTGAATTTAACATGTTTTCCATAAGAAGCTCTTTCTTCGGGATTCTATTTTACATCATCATTTACTTCTGGAATGTTCTTTCTTCTTTGCCTGACATTCTTCCAGACTCGCTTGAATATCACTTCCTTTGTGAGGGCTTTCTTAACTAGTCACGTTCTTTTTTTTAATTACGTATGTTAGTCATCATACATTACATCATTAGTTTTTGATGTAGTGTTTCATGATTCATTGTTTGCATATAACACCCAGTGCTCCATTCAATATGTGCCCTCCTTAATACCCATCACCGGGCTAACCCATCCCCCCAGCCCCTCCCCTCTAAAACCCTAACCATTCACATTCTTACTGGAATTATTAATTCCATCCATTGTGTTCCCACTGTCATTTAACATGTGCAATATCCTTTTAAAAAAAAAAAAGATTTTATTTATTTATTGACAGAGAGAGACACAGTGAGAGAGGGAACACAAGCAAAGGGAGTGGGAGAGGGAGAAGCAGGCTTCCCGCGGAGCAAGGAGCCCAATGCGGGGCTCGATCCCAGGACCCTCGGATCATGACCTGAGCCGAAGGCAGATGCTCAACGACTGAGCCACCCAGGCGCCCCGTGCAATATCCCATTAAAATTATGTTTTAAGATTAAATGGGATGTCTGGGATTTGCTTCAAAAAATCCATTAGGGAAGAAATAGCTAGGGATATAAATGAAACATGATCAGGCATGTTATTGGTAATTGTTGAAACTGGGTAATCAATCAGTACATAGGAATTGATTGCATTTTTCTCTCTAGTTGTGTATTTTAAATTTCCCTAATACATTTAGAATTTCTTTTATATGTCAGTTTTCCCCAACATCTTTGTACTTAAAGAGAGCCTGGAAAGGTGCCTGGGATAAACAGGTCATCGGTCAGATCTAAAGAACACCTCCCTGTTCAAGACATAGAAAGGACAGGCTGAATAGAGCAGCGCACTCCTGCCCTTAGGTGACTGTGTCTTAGGGCAAGAGAAGGGTTGCCAAATGAGAACACTTTATAGAGCAGTCTGTGGTTTCCCCCAATAAAATATTGCTTATGTGGTATTATTTGTGTTTATCTTATTGGTCTTGGGGGTGGTCTAACAAGAAAAATGCATAGATTGTTTTAATCTATTAATATTTAAGTGGGAAAAGAAATCTGTTTTTTCCCCAATCAGTATTTTGTTCATAATGGTTTTATCTGACAATCACAAAGTGGTTTTATAAATATTTGCCCATTTCAGATTAGTAAAATAATAGGAAAAAAACCTAAATTATTGAACTAAGTATTTCCTTTCTAATGGAATCTTTGTGAAAGATAACCTTGTGTTTAGTGCTAAAACCTGTAATTGCCCCCACCTTAACACTGGATTTTCTCAGGTCTCCTTTGTATTGGGTCAGAACTATTTTATTCTCTCTCTCTACCTTTTACAACCACCAGATGCACAATTTTTTTTTAGCTTGCAGTGCTTCAGTATGCCTAGTTGATGCCCAAAACATTATTATTTTAATAAATGCTTTGTTTTATTACTTGCAGATAGTCCCACTGTTTCTGGGATGTCAGATATGGATTATCCTCTACAAGGACCAGGTTTGCTGTCAGTACCCAACCTTCCAGAGATGAGTTCCATCCGAAGAGTTCCTCTCCCACCTGAACTTGTTGAACAGTTTGGACGTATCCTGTTACCTTGCTTTTTAACTCCTTAAAATTTTTTAAAATTGCTATTCTTATTATAATTCTTGCTTTGTGTTTAATTGGTGTGTGTATATCAGTTCATTTAAGAGTTCTATTTAAAAAATATTTTAAGTATGTGGGTGGTTTGCCATGTGCCTAGAAAATTTCATGTAACATTGAATGTTGAAAATTGAATCACATTTTAATTAATCTGGGACATTGAAGAGAGTGAATTGTTTACAAGGAATTCTGCATTTTTGAATGATATTCTTGCCAAGTAGTACTTTCCAGTTAAATGCTATACAAGGAAGCTTTTACTGCCACATTTTAGCTGGAAGACCCATGATTTTCATTTTTATTTTTTCTCATATTTTAACATTTTTAAAACTGGGGTGTTGTTCTAAAACTGTTTAAAGACAAACTGCCAGGTACTTCTTTTTCCCCCTCCCCAAAAGTTTTTGGTATGGTTTTGCACTTATTGCTATCTTAGAATTAAAGTCTGTAAGTGATGGCATTTCTAAGGATCACAATAAGAATGGAACACTAATGGCATCTTCATAGACTGAGTTACTAGAGGAGTTTTCTTACCCTCTAAAAAGAAAGATTTTGTCTAATTTTTTAAAAGTGTGGCATATCCTATAAAGGCATTAGATTTATAGTTAAATTTGCTAGGAAGCTTTTTTATCAATCTATAGCCCTCCTAATTTAGACATTAAGATGCTGTATTAATATTTAATGAGATTTTTAAAAGTATATTAATCTATTTAAAGTAAAAGCTTTTCAAATTTCATTACAGTCTGACAGAAAAATAAAGGAAATGGAACATTGAGGAATACTTGTATGTAGAAAAACTAGTAGAATTTAATATTTTCCCTAAAATTTTCACTGTCTCTCTGAGATTTTGTGAAATAGTGTTATTAAATATAAAACATACCTTATCCCATATTCTACTCTTGCTTAGTTTCTTTTTTCTTTTTCTTTTCTTTTTTTTTTTAAAGATTTTATTTATTTGAGAGAGAGCATGCGCACGAGTGCACAAGCAGGGGGAGCTGCAGACAGAGGGAGAAGCTGGCTCCCCACTGAGGCAAGGAGCCTGACGTGGGACTCGATCCCTGGACTCTGGGATCATGACCTGAGCTGAAAGCAGGTGCTCAACCAACTGAGCCACGCAGGCGTCCCCCTTGCTTAGTTTCTTAATATTCTTCTTTTATCTTCTGATAATACTATTTCTGCAAAGGAAATTATTTGATAATTGTTTCCTTATCTTATAATTACATAATTGTTTTTCAATCAGACTATTTATTATTATTTTTTTTAAAGATTTTATTTATTTGACAGAGAGAGACACAGCAAGAGAGGGAACACAAGCAGGGGGAGTGGGAGAGGGAGAAGCAGGCTTCCCGCCGAGCAGAGAGCCCGATGTGGGACTTGATCCCAGAACCCTGGGATCGTGACCTGAGCCAAAGGCAGACACTTAACGACTGAGCCACCCAGGCACCCCTCAGTCATACTATTTATAAGACGCTTGCAAATAGTTAAGCTATGACTTTAGCATACCATGTGTTTGTTTTTTTTTAATCAGTCTTGCTCTTATACAGTTGGAGAAACTGGTCCAGTAAGTTTTTTCATGTCAAAATTTAATGGTGTTACTCATAATCCGTATTCTTTTTTAAGTTAGTAATGGTAAAAACATTACATTTGTCCTTTAGAATGCATTTCAGGTAGTCAGATAGCATTATTTAGAAATTATAAATTACAGGTTTATTTCTGTCATAGCTATATCTTTCATTAAACTTATTAGAAATCAAGATATTTTATTTGCTCTTTCTATTAAAGAGTGGCTAGGTCATGATTTTTTAATCATAAATTTTCAAGTTTTTTTTTTTTTTTTAAGATTTTATTTATTTTTTAACAGAGAGAGAGAGCGAGAGAGGGAACACAAGCAGGGGGAGTGGGAGAGGGAGAAGCAGGCTCCCCCCTGAGCAGGGGGCCTGCCTCTGGGCTCGATCCTGGGACCCTGGGATCACAACCTGAGCCAAAGCAGATGCTTAATGACTGAGCCACCCAGGCACCCCTTAATCATAAATTTTAAACCAAAATCTTTCAAAACAAATTTAGGAAAGATAAGACTGAAATCTTTTTGCCTTACATCCACACTACTTCAGATATGCAGTGTAACTGCATGATGGGCGTGTTCCCTCCTATCAGCAGAGCTTGGCTCACAATTGACAGTGACATATTCATGTGGAACTATGAAGACGGGTATGTATTTAATGCTGGTTTGCTGTAGCATGGTTAGAATTTAGATTATCTTAACTGCAGCTGATGTTCTACTCATCAGAAGCTGCATGGTTTATCTTTCATTCATCTAACATCTGGATCATTGCTTCTCAGTATGCATACCAATCATCTGGGTAGGGGGTTAAAATGTGGACTCTGTTATAGTAGTTCTGAGTGAGCCTCAAGAGTCCTCATTTGTACAAACTCCCAGTGATGCTGCCAGTCTGAGTACCACTCTGAGTAGCAGGGGTCTAGTTGCCAAGCTCTTACCTTCCAATAAGGTAGCTTATCAGTTTTTTTGATAGATCGTTTGACATTTTTAAGGATCTCTGTTTTCGATGCATTTCTATGCGTTGGGAGTCTCTTAACTTACTGAAGTGACTAAACAGTTTTGTTGGTCTGTGAGCTTGATCTATGTGTAATTTGAATGTATGTAACAGTCTGAGTGAAGGTCCAAGATCTTCTTGCTAAAATAAAGTTTATTGATCGGGTAATCTCACCTGGCTTTCTGGAGATAAATTTTGGCATATTACCAGTTCTCTGTCATAATATCTTTAGGTGGTTAAGTGGGTTAATGAGAAGAAGGCCCATGTAGTTGTTACTCTTTCCTTGGGTAATTAAGGCACCTGTTAGGAACACACACACACACATACACTGTATCATTGAGTTGAAGTGACACTAAATGACAACTTGAACTTGTAGCTTAAACCATTTTTGTTCACTGATTTTTTTCGATTAGAACTTTTTATAGCTAGAGTTATGATTGAACTGTTATATAGTCCCAATAGCAGTGATGTATGGTTGTGATTGTTCTTCATATATCTTGAACTTTAGTTTGTTGTATTATTGTAACGTGGTCATTTTGATACTAAGGAATAAAACCTCTTCATTTAGGCATGAATGTATTTAAGAAAACCAAATGCCAAAAAACTGCATAATAGATAAATGTAAGGATAATTTCCTTAAGGGTTTTCCCTTTAATGAAAATTTCTATATTTCCATTAACATCTAATATATCCATCATAATAAAATATTGAGTTTATCATGTATCAGACACTGTTTTGTGCTAGGAATAGCATTGAATGCGGTAAATATAGTCTCTGTCTACATGGAACATACAGTCCAACCTTACTGTGTTAAAACTAGAACTCATTTAAAGAAAAATCATCTGAACAATGTGCTTATTGAAAAAAAAATCAAGGTACAAGTCCTGGGTATAAATCTTTATTTCGTTCACAAGTTCAATACTGCAAAAGCCTTGGGCTTCCTTTCAATTATTCCATTAGCTTTCTATTATAAATCGTAATTCCACCTGGATAATAGGCGCATAATCTTGTCCCATTTATTGTTTTGTAACCTCTAACTTCCCCAGTATTGGTCTTAGTTTCTGGAGGCTGTGCCAGTTATCACAATATGGAAAAAAGCGGGGAAACCTGGCTTACCTAAGTGGCCATTGAGGTGTTTTCTTCCTGTTTGCTTGGTCCTTTTCAGGACAACCAGAAGTTTTCTTCAAAGTCCGGATCATATATTTTTTTCTTGGTATTTATTCTGCTTGGCATTTTCTGATTTTCTTGATCTTTCATTATTTTTGGAAGTTTTTCAGTGATTACCTTCAAATATTTGTCCTGTCCCATTCTTTACCTCTTCTGAGATTTTTATACTTTTGTTAGATTGTTTGATGTTCTTCAACAGGTTTTGGATGCTCTGTTCTATTTTTGTTTCTCCATTTTTTTTTTTTTCTTTTTGTTTCAATTTGGACAGTTTCTATTGACCCAACTTCAGGATCACCAATTCCTTCGTTAGCTATATCAAGTCTACTTAAAAAGTTCTTACAAGATGTTCTTTCTCTGTGCTGTGCTTTTTATTTCTAATATTTTCACTTGCTTATTTCTTGTAATTTTCACCTCTCTGCTGAAGTTCCTTATCTGTTTATTTATGTCATCCACCTTTTCCATTAGCACCCATACTATATGAATCATATTTATTTAAAATTTTCTGTCTGTAGTTCAGACATTGAGCTCATAGCTGAGTCCATTTCTGTTGATTGCTTTGTTTCTTGACAGGCTTTTTTTTCCTGTGTTTTATTTGTCTCATGTGTTTTGTTTTTTTTTTTAAAGATTTTATTTATTTATTTGAGAGAGAGAGTGAGAGAGAGCATGAGAGGGGAGAGGGTCAGAGGGAGAAGCAGACTCCCCACTGAGCAGGGAGCCCGATGTGGGACTCGAACCTGGGACTCCAGGATCACGACCTGAGCTGAAGGCAGTTGCTTAACCAACTGAGCCACCCAGGCGCCCTGTCTCATGTGTTTTCTGAAAGCTAGATATCATGTGTAGGACAGTGGATACTGCAGTAAATAGTGTTTATCCTTAGAAATGGGCCTAGCAGGTAGGCGTTTATAATGGGGAAAGTTGACTTTTTTCAAGTCAGGAGTTGAGCTGAGTTGGGTTTTGTCATTGCTGTGGTTATCCTCAGTGGACCACAGGTTTCATCCTGTAGAATTACTTTATACTTAGGATACAGGTTGGGATGCCGGAGATTTTTTCTCAATGTTTCCCTTCCACTCTCAGCCTTATACTTTCCCTGTTTTTCTGAGGGAGTCTTGCCCCAGCAGTAGAATTGCTGTTACCTTGCAACCTGGTTGGGGGGAAGTTTGGGATGGGGAGCAGCATTCCCTGTTTTCCTGGTTTATGCTTATTAGCCTTAGACAGGCCTGTGTGCCTGGATCTTGGAATTGAAACACTATACTTTGCTGGTTTATTTTTCATTACATTCTATAGTCTTAAAGAACATTTTAGATGAAACTATTTTCTTCATATGTATAACATATTTTTCTTTAACTATTGGCAGAGGAGACCTTGCCTATTTTGATGGACTTAGTGAGACTATTCTTGCTGTGGGACTTGTGAAACCAAAAGCTGGTAAGAAATAAAAATGTAATGATTAATTTACATATGTATATGCATAGGACTGAATAACAGCACATTTTAACATAGTTGAAATTTTTATTGAAGTTTGGTCTGAATTCTAATTAGAAATATGTAAAGTGATTAGGAATATTTAATAGTTTATTCACTTTATGGTAGAAGTGAATCTGTCTTTAAATTGTTACACTGGTGCACCTGGCTGGCTCAGTTGGTAGAGCATGTGACTCTTGATCTCAGGATCATGAGTTCAAGCCCCACGTTAGGTATAGAGCTTACTTAAAAAAAATACTTTTTAATAAATAAAATTGTTAAACTATAATTTTTGAATTTTGTTTTGCTTATTTTTTGTTACTCATTGTTGATTTATTTACCTGAAGTTTTTTGCATTGTACATTTTCTTTTTTTTTGCATTATACATGTTCATTAGTTACTGAATTTAATGTAAAAACCATTTTTGTCTCTGCGTTTTTTTAGTCTTGATAGCCCATAGAAATGAAAAGAGTTCAGAATAACTCTTAAAGAAGTGGCAAGTATTGTTTAACAGTTTCAACTTCATTGTGCCAGATTTTTTTATAAAAGCTGACAAAATAATAGATTGATTTAAATTTAACATACATTTTTTGGATGTATGAGAAATCTTCCTACAATGAGAAATAGTAGACAAAATTGTTTGTAAGGCTTAAATAAAATTTTTTGAGTTCGCAGCTGTTTGAAATGATAATTCACATGGTACAAACATGCAGTCTTATACACTGTTTATGTGATTACATTGGAAACTTATTTCCTTAAAATAGAACCTCAAGGTATTCTTCACCCTGAGGTATGTATCTCTTTTATCTACATTTAAAAGTTTATTCATAGGTGCGCCTGGGTGGCACAGTCTGTTAGGCATCCAACTCTTGCTTTCAGCTCTGGTCGTGATCTCGGTTGTGAGATTGAGCCCTGCTTGGGGCTCCACACTCAGTGCAGAGTGTGCTTAAGACTCTCCCTCTCCCTCTGCTCCTGCCCTCTGCTTGCTCATGTGCGCTCATGCACATGCTCTCTCTCTCTCTCAAAATAAATAAATAAATCTTTTTTTTAAAAAAGTTACTATCTAAAAGCTTATTCATAATAACAGTGGAGGGCTCTCCCTGCTCTGTATTTTAATAAATATAAATTGTCCATCTAAAATAAATAGTAAAATTTTGTTCTACTCAAATATAAACTTCAGTGCAAAATTAAAATTATGGCAAGTCTTTCATATGACAACAAAGGTGTGATCTTTGTTGAATTGTTTCACAATTGTTTTTTTGTTTTGTTTTGTTTTTTTGAGAGAGAGTGTGCAAGTGGGGGGCGGAGGGGCTAAGGAAGAGAAAATCCTAAGCAGGCTCCATGCCTGGTAAAGAGCTGGACTCAGGGGCTGGATCTCACCGTGAGGTTGTGACTTGAGCCAATATCAAGAGTCAGACACTTAACCGAATGAGCCACCCTGATTATGAAACAACTCTGACTTTGCTATCCATAAGCACTGAAAATTTTGACTCTCGAACATAAAGCGTTATAACAAAGTTCGTATCTTACTTTGCCTATTGTAAGAAAATATTATTCTTTTTTTTTTTAGATTTTATTTATTTATTTATTAGAGAGCAAGCGAGAGAGAAACAGCATGAGAGAGGAGAGGGTCAGAGGGAGAGGCAGGCTCCCCACTGAGCCGGGAGCCCGATGTGGGACTCGATCCCAGGACCCTGGGATCATGACTTGAGCCGAAGGCAGTCACTTAACCAACTGAGCCACCCAGGCACCCAGAAAATATTATTCTTAAAGTCATTGTTTTCTAACTCAAGCTTTTTGGCAAGAGTTTGCTTTATTGGCAAGAAGAGTATGAATACATGTTTCAGTTTTATGGTTGCTTGAATAAAACATAAGAGTTCTTCAGTGTTTTTAGCATTTGCAGGTTTTTGTCCACAGAGAAATTGACAAGACTTAATCACACTTTTCTGAGTTCAGGGAAGCATTTTCCATGTATTAAAAGATTCACGTGCTTGTCTAGCTTCATTTGCATCTTCCAGGGTGGTAATGTAGCTGAAAGAGCTTATGGCTTTGGGACATTATTCATTATAGTGATTATGAGTCATTTTACCTCATCTGTATGACCAAGTAGGGCTGCCATCAAAGTCAAATCATGTGTAAACTCCTTCCTGGAAGTTATTCTTGGAATGGTCTTTCCTTGTCTAATACAGTAAACCTCCTACCTCAAGTTCAGTCAGTCAGTTCTGGAAAGTCAGTGGACTTTTCAGTAGAAGAGAAGAACTTAGTATTTTCCTATTTCTGAACCAGCATCTCTTGAAAAGGCATCATGAAGTTGCCTTAGAAGTTGAAAGTACCATTGGCCAAGTTTTTGGTGCCAAAGCATGCCTTTCTAAAATGCAATGGGTTATGGTTCTGCTGAGTTTTTTTTATCAAAACAGCAAAAACAGGGGTGCCTGGGTTACTCAGTCAGTTAAATGTCTGCCTTAGGCTCGGGTCATGATCCCAGGGTCCTGGGATGGAGTCCCGCATCAGCCTCCCTGCTCAGCAGGGAGTCTGCTTCTCCCTCTGCCTGTGCCCCTACTCGTGTTCTCTCTCTCTTTCTTGTTCTCTCTCTCAAATAAAATCTTTTAAAAAAAATAAGCAAAAACAGATGTTAGCAAAGGATCCTAAGTGTTCATATTTGTGCACAAGTATTAAACTATTTCTTTCAAAACTTTTTCAAAACTTTAAAACTTTTTCATTCAAAAGCAGTGAAACTTTGAACTGTTCCAAAGACCTAAACAACTTACGTTAATTTCTAAAAAGTGCTAATAAGATGTGTTTTATGATAAGATGTGAGAGCTGACAAAAGTGAGAAATGTCAGTCATTTAACCTTGTTGCATTCTGAAGGGAGATGGCTTCCATTTCTACCATCTCCTGTTGCAAAATACTTGAATAAATGATGAGAGATTTTAGAGATCACATCGTTTGACAGGACACTGCTTTACTTATCTCCCTTTACTCAAAGCCATAAATCGGCTCCACCATCTATAACCTCACTAAAGTTTCTATAATCAAAGATGACTTCTTTGGCATAGGCTGTTGACTGAGTACTTAGAGATAAGGCTTTTATTTATTTTTTATTTTTTATATGGAACACTTCATGACTTTGCATGTCATCCTTGCACTGAGGCCATGCTAATCTTCTCTGTATTGTTCAGTTGTAGTGTATGTGCTGCTGAAGCAAGCATGAGATAAGGCCTTTATTAAGGAAAATCTAAGTTTTCATAAAGTTCAAGCTTTTTAAACCAACTTATGAAATATCAGTTACATTTTGAGTTCATTAGGTAGAAAAAGATCTGTGCCTTCAGCTTTACTGACTTGAACCTTGATACACAAAAGTGGCTTTTATGCCCCTTGATGTTCACCAGTGAAAGTAAAACTTTTGTTGTACTTTCTATGGCATTTAATACCCTTAAGTAGGCCAAAGGTATACACATGAAGATATGTCCATAATTGTGACATAAGATATATTTTCTTTTATTACTGTCAGTAAGACACTATTTTTGGATATTGTAACATGACAATGATAATTATACATAGAATCTCATGTCACTGCACACCTTTTAATGTTAAACAAATAAAAAAAATAAACAGTACCTTAGCATGAATTAACAAAAAAAAAATGTGTACTTGGTAATGTCCCCTCTGAAACTATAAATTATCTGGTTTTGGTCTATAAATTCATCTGGGAAACTCATTTAGCATAAACTCATTTCTGTTTCTATGAATTTGACTTTTCCAGGTACCTGATATAAATGGAATTATATTTATCTCTTTGTGACTGGTTTGTTTCAGTTATGATTTTTTTTTAAGATTTTATTTGCTTATTTTCAGAGAGAGAGTGCAAGAGCACGAATCGGGGGGAAGAGAGAGAGAGAGCATCTCAAGTAGACTCCAGACTGAGCGCTGAGCTCAGTGTGGGACTTGACCTTACCACCCTGAGATCATGACCTGAACCGAAATCAAGAGTCAGATGCTCGACCGACTGAGCCACCCAGGCGCCCCTCACTTATAATGTTCTTAAGATTCATTCTTGTTGTAGTATTGCCAGAATTTTCTTCTTCTTTTTTTTTTTTTTTAAAGATTTTATTTATTTGAGAGAGAGAATGAGATAGAGCATGAGACGGGGTAGGGTCAGAGGGAGAAGCAGACTCCCCGCTGAGCAGGGAGCCCGATGTGGGACTCGATCCTGGGACTCCAGGATCATGACCTGAGCCGAAGGCAGTCGCTTAACCAACTGAGCCACCCAGGCGCCCTGAATTTTCTTCTTTTTTTAAGGCTGGATAATATTGCTATGTATGTATACATATATGTGTATGTATACACACACACACATAACACCACATATTGTTTATTCATTCATCTGTTGGTGGACAGTTGGGTTGCTTCCACCTTTTGCGTACTGTGAATTATGCTGCTGTGGGCATTAAGTATACAAATAGAAGGCTTTATATTTTAATAAACTATTTAATAATGTAATGCTGATTTTAATTGGTATTAAATACTGAAGTGTTTCTTTTCTAAGATGGTTCTTTTTTATTACTATCTACTTATTTAAATATTCATAGGTAGTAATATTTTAACATCAAAATTAAATTGAGTTCAGACTTTTCATATACTATTTAATTTTTTTTTTAAGTAGACTCCACGCCCAACTTGGGGCTTGAACTCATGACCCCAAGATTGAGAGTCGCATGCTCTACCAGCTGAACCAGCCAGACACGTCCTTCATATACTGTTTAATCACTAGTTCATTTTAATGGTAAAACCATTAGTCTATCAATGCTTAAATAGTGGAAGTGGATGTTTTTTGGAATAATCCCTAACCCACGTCTGCTTTATCTTAGGCATCTTTCAACCTCATGTACGACACCTCCTGGTTTTGGCAACCCCTGTGGATATAGTGATTCTTGGACTTAGCTATGCTAATTTACAAACAGGTATGGCAAACCACATGTGGTATTTTTAAAATAAAAATATGTTAGCCAATTTATATAATTAAAAGCTTTTTTTTTTTCACTAAGTTAACTTTCCAGACTATTTGTTCATAGGAAAATAATACTTCCCTATAGGTATGATAACTTTCAGGTTAGTAGCTCCATCAAGCAAGTATTTTGAATATGCTTATCATATTAATGTGCATTCCTTAAATGTACAATATAAAAGGGTAGTAGAAGAGAAATAATTGACACTAGTGAGTTTTTCTATAATGCTTTCAATTTATTTGTTTCTGGTTTTTTGAATGGTTGTTTTAACATATGGAACACTGAAATATACATTATTCTTTCCTTTAATATAAGAAGACCTGAATTTATTTTTTTCTTTTGCATTCTGGCAATCTGTTTTGGGTGAAATAGTGTTGAATTTCAGTGACTGAAATTAATGATTATTACTATCAAATCCTTGGGTTCTTTCCCAAAATCTAGTAATTTGGGATAGTTTGTCGATTGATGTTTTACAATGTTATGTATATAAAACATATATTGTGCATATATACATATTGTAGGTTCTATTTAACTTGAATAAACTGTATCAGACTTTTTATAGTAATTTAAAAGTATATGTTGTAGAAGCTTTTAGGTGTGTCAATAAGAATTCAGTAAAAATACCAATTCTGAAGATAACGTAGTGATTGTTTCAAACTTCAAAAACGCTAATAAGCTGATTCATATTCTTTCTTTAAAAAAAATAGGTTCTGGGGTTCTTAATGACAGTATGTGTGGTGGAATGCAGTTGCTTCCAGATCCTTTATATTCTCTTCCCACTGATAATACTTACCTTTTAACAATAACTTCCACTGATAATGGGAGAATTTTCTTGGCTGGAAAAGATGGCTGTTTATATGAAGTAGCATACCAAGTAAGTCTGGCATTTATAAACATTTTTTTCCTCCCCCTGGATAAAGTAGGGATAGATTTTACTTTTGTTTTCTAATTATATAAGCACATTAATGTATTCTTATGAAAAGTATTCAGACATACAGTTAAAACCGTATATAGTCTTGCATGACTACACCATGCCTACAAAACCCGGTCCTCTCTCCAGAGGTAAAATCCAGTTCTGAGTATGTCTTCTTAGGACATGATACATTGATAAGTATCTATAAATTTCTATCTGTATGTATTTATATGTATACACATATACAAATATGTGATGTACTTTTGTATGTTTTTCCTTAGATTATTGCTTATGTTTTGTTACATAATTGGCTTTTCACTTAACTGTGTTATGTTTTGTGATTGCTGTACAGTTGTCTATAAAATGGATGTACATTATTCACTTAATAATTCCTTTCTTGTTGGACTTCTATGTTTTCAGTTTTCCTATTCATAAATAATGGTATAATAAGTGTTCTTTTGCAGGTCTCCTTGTGTACATGTGTAGATATTTTTTTGTGTAGAGACTTAGAATTCCTATGGTTGGGTTATGGAGCATATGCATTTAAAATTGTAATATTTTCATATTGCCCTCTGAGAGTTTTTTAGACTCTTAGCAGGCTTCCTTTTTAAGAATTTTTATTCATTTATTTGACAGGGAGAGAGCACAAGCAGGTAGAGTAGCAGGGAGAGGGAGAGGGAGAAGCAGGCTCCCCACTGAGCAAGAAGCCAGATGTGGGGCTTGATCCCAGGATTCTGGGATCATGACCTGAGCTGAAGGCAGTCGCTTAACCAACTGAGCCACCCAGGCACCCCACTTAGCAGGCTTCTATGAATATATCCCACCACCCCTCACTGATGGTAGTATTATCAAACTTACTAATTTTGACCAATCTGATAGAAGGAAATTTTTTTTATTACTCTCTGAGGGAGGATCTTTTCATGTATTTATTGGTCATGTATGTTTACTCTGAAATGTCTTTTTATGTCTTTTCCTACTGTATTACTGACTTTTTTTCATAAGGTAAATGTTAGGAAACTGATAAAGTAATATTCTCAGAGTCACATGGCTAATTAATTAGTGGCAGAGCTAGGATTACAACCCTGGTCAGCTGTGTTTTTTATATTACATTGTACCTCTTTCTTACCTAGTTTCTCTTGGCTTTGTTCATTATCCGCGCTCCCGCCCCACCCCACTCCAAAGGTTTTGTATGGCAAAAGTCAGACATTGAGAGGTAAACTGTAGATTATGGTGGCGATGGCTGCTATTAAGATTTCTTTTTAGGGGCGCCTGGGTGGCTCAGTCGTTAAGCTGAGGTCATGCTCAGGTCATGATCCCCGGGTCCTGGGACTGAGCCCTGCATCAGGCTCCCTGCTCAGGGGAAGCCTGCTTCTCCCTCTCCCACTCCCCCTGCTTGTGTTCCCTCTCTTGGCTGTGTCTCTCTCTGTCAAATAAATAAATAAAATCTTAAAAAAAAAGAAAAGATTTCTTTTTAGCCAAAATGGGAAGAGATGATACAAGTACCCCTATCCTATGTACTTTGGGCTCTTACAGACTGCACTTATTATTTGCTTTACTACTTTCAAATGAAAGAGTTTTTTTTTTTTTTTTAAAGATTTTATTTATTTGAGAGAGAGAGTGAGAGACAGCACAAGAGGGAAGAGGGTCAGAGGGAGAAGCAGACCCCCCGCTGAGCAGGGAGCCCGATGCGGGACTCGATCCCGGGACTCCAGGATCATGACCCGAGCCGAAGGCAGTCGCCCAACCAACTGAGCCACCCAGGCGCCCAAAGAGTTTTTAAGATAATTAAAATATGAGTTTATTAACATAGCACTATGAGGTTTTGAAATAGCTGATTTCATTGAGAGCTATGATTTGATTATGGCTAACTACATTTTCTATTATTAATTAAAGGATTAAACTCAGTACTTATTCCAAGTAGTATGTCTCACTTTATTTACAATTATTGGTACTTCACTAAGATTTGAGGATTTTTGTACATGTGGTTATACGGTTAGTTGCTATGACAAATGTGTCTACATTTACAAGTCTTGCTTCTTTCAATTTTTCTTTTAAGGCAGAAGCAGGTTGGTTTAGCCAAAGATGTAGGAAAATAAACCACTCAAAGAGCGCACTTTCTTTCCTTGTTCCTTCATTGCTACAATTCACATTCTCAGAAGATGGTAAGTAGAAAACAATAAATTTGGCAAACAAAATTTTTTAAGATTGTTGACTTAACATTTTCTTCAGAAATTCTCATTCTTAACTGAAAGTTTGTCTTACTAAGTAAATAACAGTTGTTATATAGTCGTAAGGTTTCTTTTTTTCTTTTTTTTTTGATTTTATTTATTTGAGAGGGAGAGCATGAACAGTGGGAGGAACAGGGAGGAGCAAAGGGAGAGGGATAAGCAGACTCCGTGTTGAGCATGGAGCCCAACACTGGGCTCAATCCCATGACCCCGAGATCGTGGCCTGAGCCGAAATCAAGAGTCAGACACTCAACCGACTCAGCCACCCAGGCGCCCGCACACAATGATTTATTTTCTTGAAGGAATGCACGGAGTATAATTATTTCCTGTGTTTCTAGCATATAGTAGACATTCATTAAATGTTTGTTGAATGAAGAAATAATCTAGAACTTGGTTTTGATTTGGCTTAAAATTCATTAAGAAGACAGTAATTTATTTGTGAGGCTCTTCATCTAGTCACAGTATTTGATGTCTGCTTTTTTCATATTTTGTCTGATTTAAATGCTTCTTGCCTTTGTCCTCATGCAAATATCATGGGACTTACCTGCAAAGCAAGAGAAAGCCCCTGAATGCAAAGTTCTAATTCAGCAATTTAAATTTGTTAGAAATGGCTACTCTGTTTAATTCGTTAATCTTTAGAGGTTTTTTTCCTTTGTCTTATTTTTAGATCCTATTGTTCAAATTGCAGTTGATAATTCTAGAAACATTTTATATACACGGTCTGAGAAAGGAGTAATACAGGCAAGTATTAATACACTACTATTTAAGGGGAGTAAGAACATCCCTGTTTTTAAGGAAGAGATTCAGTTACTCTTAGCCTTTTCCTATGATGAGCTGTGTGCTTTTTAAAAATACATCCCAAACTACTTCTTAGGGCTTCTTTTTTATGAAATTTCAAATCTCTGATGTTTCCATATCTGTGTGAAGTGTCTAAATTAAAGGATCCCTAAAAAGGAAGAGTCTTCTAAAAGTTTATTTTGTAAAATGCGTATGGGCTATAGTTATGTTTAAGTGGGTACAATTTTTTATTCACAGGTATATGATTTGGGCCAAGATGGACAAGGAATGAGCAGAGTTGCCTCAGTTTCACAGAATTCTATTGTTTCTGCTGCTGGAAACATTGCTAGGTAATTAATTGTCAGGCATTTCATTTGTACAAGGCATATCATTATGCTTTATATGTGCGGCATACTAAAATTATTTCCTCTTCAAAATATCTCTAAAAGGTAAGGAATGCTGAAGATGACACTGGAGGTTATGTTTGAAACAGTTCCTAGAGAAAGACTCTTCCTTTAATTCTATTGTTGGATGGTTTGAAACATAAGGCAGACTGGTTTTTTTTACAGTGTAAAGTACAGCTTGATTTTTCCTTGGAATGTGTTAAGCTTTAGGTGGTCTATACAGGCAATTACAGGAGTTGTCACTAGGAAACTACATGTCTCAAAGTTCCCCACTAGTACCCACTCCAACCTTTTATTTATGTTATTTATTTATTTATTTGAGAGAAAGAACAAGTGAGAGTGAGTGAGAGAAGCAGACTCTATGCAGGGCTCGATCCCAGGACCCTGGGATCACCGCTCCAACCTTTTAACAGGCCTGTGTAGTATAAGTTTAGTTGGTCTGATAATTGACACAGGGCAGTTTGGGAATACAGAATTTCACCGTTTTATTGTTCACATTGTATTCTTGACGAAATTGAAACTAAAGGATGTTAAGATTTGTCTGAACTCTGAGTCCTAGAGAAGTACTAGTACCCAAGTTACAAGCCAACTTTTCAGACACTGTACACTGTGATTTATGTATATCACAACTAATTTAGCTCAGCTGCAGAAATTCTTTTCAAATAACAAAGGCCTCAAATTTTCAGCTTCGGTTTTCTATGTGCTTGGGTCATTGCTGCATTCACCTATCCTAGCAAAAATTCGATGCTTTCTTTGCTTTTCAGTGACAAAAAAATTTTCAAGGCAGACAATCTTAAACAAAGGGTTTCCTTTTTCTTCTCCAACTTTACTTTTTTTTTTGGAAACGTTTTCAAATCTACAGAAAAACTAGAAGAGCAGCATGGTAAAAACTGGTAATACCCTATCAAATTATCCAAATTCAACAGTTGTTACTGTTTTCCCTTATTTGCTCACTTTCATTCTTATGAGCTATTTGAAAGTAAGTTGCAGACATCATGACTTTCACCCTTAAATCCTTCAACTTTCATGTCCTAAGTCTCTTACAGAAGCACAATACCAATTCGACACCTAAAAAAATTAGTAATTTTGTAGTATTATCTTCTAATTATATAGTTCATATTAACATTACTTAACAGTCCCAAAAATCTTTCATAGCTGTTTTTCTTTCCATTTTTCCCCAGATTCAGTCAGAGCCCATGAATTAAATTGGTCATTTGTCTCATTAATATAGAATAGATGTCTCATTGTCTTTCTTTTCCCCTAAATATTCACATTTGGTGGGGAGGGGCAAGAGTCTTATTTGTGGAATATCTCAATTTCTGAATTTGTCCTTTTTCCATTATCATTAGATTGAGGTTTTGGTTTGGTTTTACCAGAATTACTCCTTGCAGTGTTACATCAGTAGGCACGTAACCACCAGGTTTTCCACTATTGAATACTTGGTTAAGGTGCTATTTACCAGATTTTTCCATTATAAAGTTTCATTTTTCCTTCTTTTTAATTAGCGGTAATCTTTACAATGATAATTTGATGCTCTGAGAACACCTTCTTCCTCATTAACCATTTACCCAATGGAGTTAGCCTTCTTTTATGATCTTTGAAAACAGGGTAATGTCTAACAATGTAAACTCATATTCAGGGGGTTTGCCTGCTCTTGCTGCTGCTGTGTTAATTTCCCAAGAAGTTAGTCTTATTTTAGCATATTAGACTAGTTTTTTTTCCTTTCTTGTAGGACCATAGATCGTTCTGTTTTTAAGCCGGTTGTTCAAATAGCAGTGATTGAAAATTCTGAATCCCTGGACTGTCAGTTATTGGCGGTTACACATGCAGGTATGCTGTTTAATTTCTGTGTCTGCTCTTGGTTTTAGAATTTGATAATCCTCAGACTTGGAAATTTGTGATTAGAAATGCGTTTTTACTTCTGTATCAGTTATCAAGCCATATTAATAATTCGTAAAATTAAGGATTTTGAAAATTGGAAGATTCTTGTGGTTTTGTCTCCTCATGTTATAGATGTCAAACTAGGTCTGACGGGTGAAGTGGCTAATACTCAGTGACAGAGCCTGAATAGGAAAAAGGACTCTCTTGGCTTATAGTTGCAGATTCTTTCTGCTAAAATGTGTTGATTCACCTGTCAATTCCAAGTGACACTGTCTTAGAACTCTACTTCAGGTGGTATTACACATGGTGATTTAAGATTAGTCAGGAAGGTGATTCTAGGACTTTAACAAGTGTCTGTGTTTCTCTGTGGAATTGCTTCAATCACACAAGGACCTCAAGTCTTTCATTTTCTGTTACTGATGTATAATTTTATCCCATCATCAGGTGTAAGGTTATATTTCAGCACTTGTCCATTCAGACAACCATTAGCACGACCTAATACATTGACACTGGTTCATGTCCGCTTACCTCCTGGATTCTCAGCGTCTTCAACAGTGGAAAAGCCTTCAAAAGTACATAAAGCTCTTTATAGTAAAGGTAAGTTCTGATATCGTATCAGATTTAAGATTGGATTTTTTAAATTGTTAAAATTAGAATGTCTTTTGAGCCATTTGAAAATAATAAATTTTCCAATAAAATTTAGAATATTTTAATTTCTTACATTAATAATGTCCTTACACCTGTAAGCATCCAGTGGACTTAAGGCTGCTATCTCTCAAGTCAGTATAAAGGAAACAAGTTAGCGGGAGGAGCTGGAATTGAGCACAAGAGAGTATATTTCAAAATCAACTAATATTGCTGAGATGATGCTTTTATAGTTTACTCTGCCATTCCACTAGTAACTTCGTCATTTTTATTCATGATGTTTGAGATAATCAGTACATGAAATTCTGTTTCATTGAATATTAGATACCGTTGATTGAAAGTCACAACATTTTTTATGTATTAAATGTACTTTTTTAAAGTTAATTAAATTCATAAGCCCATTGATTGCAAAATATGTCATAACGTCAAAAATTTTAAGATGTGAAAAAAGTGTTTACTCAAAAGAAATGGAAGTGTAAGATCTGGAACACTTAATGATTCTACCCTATTAATAATTATATGTCCTTTTAAGGGATTAATTTTTTTTATTTTGTGACTTGTTTACTTATACATGCTATGCATATATGTTATATATATTGATGTTAGTAGTTAATATTTTTAAGAACATTGGGGATGCATATTATTTGGCATCATATAGTAAGATTTTGTGTATTAAACTTCTAGGCATTCTACTGATGGCAGCTTCAGAAAATGAAGATAATGACATTTTGTGGTGTGTCAACCATGATACATTTCCCTTCCAAAAGCCAATGATGGAAACCCAGGTAAGTTATCCTGAGAATCTTAATTTTTTATATAATTTTTTTTAAAAAAGATTTTATTTATTTATTTATTTGAGAGAGAGAATGAGAGAGAGAGAGAGAGAGCGCACATGAGAGGGGGGAGGGTCAGAGGGAGAAGCAAACTTCCTGCCGAGCAGGGAGCCCGATGCGGGACTCGATCCCGGGACTCCAGGATCATGACCTGAGCCGAAGGCAGTCGCTTAACCAACTGAGCCACCCAGCGCCCCTATAATTTATAATTTTAAGTAAAGAGTAAAATTATAAGAATCTTTATGTTGTAATAGCATTTATTTTGAACAATCATATATGATTAGAAATCATATTGAAAAGAAGTGTATCCTGTTAATTCTTTGTTTTTCCTTCGTGAGGTTAGAAGTCATTATGGTAATCATTAAAAATATCTTTAAACAGGGCGCCTGGGTGGCTCAGTTGGTTAAGCTCCT
>NC_138375.1:26814539-26859119 GCF_054177405.1 Leptonychotes weddellii | reverse complement strand
CATGCTCTCTCTATCTCATTCTCTCTCTCAAATAAATAAATAATATCTTTAAAATATATATATATCTTTGGGCGCCTGGGTGGCTCAGTTGGTTAAGCAACTGCCTTCAGCTCAGGTCATGATCCCAGGATCCTGGGATCGAGTCCCACATCGGGCTCCCGGCTCAGTGGGGAGCCTGCTTCTCCCTCTGACCCTCTCGTCTTTCATGCTGTTTCTCTCTCGCTCTCCAATAAATAAATAAATAAAATCTTTAAAAAAAATATATATATATATATATCTTTAAACATTGGAATCATTTTAGAATGTTTCTCATACTGTATCCAAAAAATGCATACATATTTTCTGAAATGACTTTTGTGCCGTTTAAATATATTATGATTTTAGTTACTTAATTATGAGGTCATCCATTATAGTTATGACTTAGAATTGTATCTTTTTTGGGATGCCTAGGTGGCTCATTCGGTTGGACATCTGACTTTGGCTCAGGTCATGATCCTGGGGTCCTGGGATTGAGTCCCGTGTTGGGCCCCTTGCTCACCAGGGAGCCTGCTTCTCCTGTCTGCTGCTCCCCCTGCTTGTGCGCTCGCTCGTGCGTGCTCTGTCTCGCTCTCGCTCTCTGGCAGATGGATAAGTAAAGTCTTAAAAAAAAAATAAAATAATTGTATCTTTTTTAAAGATATATTTTATTTATTTTAGAGAGTGTGTGCATACATGGGGTGGGGGAGGGGCAGAGGGAGAGAGAGAATCTCAAGCAGACTCCTCGCTGAGTGCCATGCCTGATGCAGGGCTCGATCTCATCACCCTGAGATCATTACCTGAGCTGAAATAAGAGTAGGACACTTAACTGAGCCACCCAGGCGCCCCTTAGAATTTTATCTTAATGATGTCTTTAATTTGTAGTTCTGCCTAAATTTACTTATTTATTTTAAAGATTTTATTTATTTAGGGGTGCCCCTTAATTATAGAAATTTTTGAACATACAGAAGAATAGAGGAATGATTTTCCCCATCTTGTTTTCTTTTTTTTTTTTTAACTTATTTATTTATTTATTTGACAGAGACTGAGAGAGACACAGCCAGAGAGGGAACACAAGCAGGGGGAGTGGGACAGGGAGAAGCAGGCTTCCCACTGAGCAGGGAGCCCGACGCAGGGCTCGATCCCAGGACCCCGGGATCCGGACCTGAGCCAAAGGCAGACGCTCAACGACTGAGCCACCCAGGCGCCCCTGCATCTTGTTTTGATCTCTCTTCCCTGCATATACAAATGTCCACACATAAACACATAATCGTGGGGTTTTTTTTTTAAGATTTTATTTATTTATTTGACAGAGAGACGCAGCGAGAGAGGGAACACAAGCAGGGGGAGTGGGAGAGGGAGAAGCAGGCTTCCCACCGAGCAGGGAGCCTGATGTGGGGCTCGATCCCAGGACCCCGGGATCATGACCTGAGCCGAAGGCAGACGCTCAATGACTGAGCCACCCAGGCGCCCCCATAATTGTGTTTTAAAAGCAAATACCACTGCATATTACATGAAATTGATGTACAGGTCCTGGATGAGAGGTGCAGCCCCAGCCTGTCCTAGCCCAGTCTCACACCTTGGCTGCTCGTCTCAGCCCTCAGCACAAAATGAGCTAAGAAGAGGCCAGCACCTCCAAGGGTATGGCCAAGGAAGGCTATCTCTGCTCCCCACTGTTGGTATCCCCTGTTCTACCCCATTTACTTCTCCTAAATGCCCTTGCATTGCCCATGCTGCCTACCTCCTGAGGATGCTGATCAAACCGGATAAACCAACCTCTACTACTACTAAAGATGGTAGAATATAGTTTTTGGGTATTGAAAGAATTACAATTCTAGTAAACACTATTTACAGTTTATCCTAAGAAGATTTTGTCTTTCCCTTCTTTCATGAAAGATAATTGTCATAGAAGCTGGCCTGATTAAAGGAATAGATGGTAGAGCATTAAATAGAAACTTAGGAATGCTCACATACATGTGTTATTAATTTGTAAAATTCTGTATTTCCTTAGAAATTAGGTCTATATGTTTTTTCCTTTTTGGAAGGTTTGCTTTATGTAACTTTAATAGCAGGTATAAAAAGTTTATTTCTTTTGTATAGATGACAACCCGTGTTGATGGTCATTCCTGGGCTCTTTCTGCAATAGATGAATTGAAAGTAGATAAAATAATTACACCCTTAAATAAGGATCATATTCCAATAACTGACTCACCGGTTGTGGTACAGCAGCACATGTTGCCTCCAAAGAAATTTGTTCTCCTCTCAGCACAGGTATGTACATACTCTGTTAAGGTGGAGACAATAAAGAAGCCATGTTTAATGTTATGTATTTTGCAATATTTGCTTAATGGAGTCATAAGGACTTTAGGAGAGTTTACTCTTAAAGATATTCTTAAGGAATAATTTTAAATACCAAAAATGCAACAAAAAGAGCTTGCTGTTTATGAAGTGTTCTATTTTTTTTTAAAGTACCATTTCTAGTACCAGTGTTTAGCAGCATAAAACAAAATAACCTAAATTTATTATTATAATTCTCACTTAACTTATAAAAAAACATTTTTAATATTGGATTTTGGAATAGTGATGCATTTAAAATTCAAATGGTATAATGAGTATACAGAATAAAATCTCCCTTCCAGTTGAGGTCCCTTCCCTACAGACGCCCATGTCATCAGCATCTGTGTATCCTTCCAGAGGTGTGGACATACAAACAAAATATTTCTAAATAAATGGTAGTGTATCACATACACCATTTTATACCTTGTTTTTTATATCTCAGATACATATTTTAGAGATCTTTCCATATCATTATATAAAGAACTTTCTCATTCTATTTTGTATTTGAAAGGTTTTCTTTTATATGAATGTACCCTATTTAACTAGGTCCCTATTGATGGATTATTTTTTGCTGTTCATAATGCTACAACCTTATGTGTATATCATTTTCTTTGTGTGTGAATAAAGCTGTAGAATTATATCTGCTGGGTGAAAGAATATGTGCGTTTCTAATTTTGATAGATGTTGCCAGATTCCCCTGTATTCATATATACGTGCATACATTCACTATCGATGAATATTGATGCCTGTTTCCTTACATCCTGTCCAAGTATAATATGCCATTTTAATAAGTAAGATGGACAGTCTTTTTTTTTTGGTTCTTTTTTGTTTTCTGTTTTTGTTTTCTTTGGACAGTCTTTTCAAGTGTTTATTTTTCTATGGACTATCCCTATTTTATTGAGTTCTCTTTTTCATTTTGATTTATAGAAGCTCTTTATCAAGGAAACTTACTGTAATTTTAGTATCATATTTTTCCTGGTGTGTCATTTTATTTTGTTTACTGAGACTTTTTCCCATACAGGTAAGCATATTAGTCGAAATTTTCTGTTATCTTTTCGGATTTATAAAAGTAGTAAAAAAAAAAAAACCTTCCTCATTCTGAGGTTTATAAAAAAAAATTTACCCACAGTTGCTTTTAGTACTATTATAGTTTTATTTTTGTCCTTTAAATCTCTGATCTGTTTGGAATTTATCCTGATATCCTGATTAAGGATCCAGCTTCATTTTTTTTCTAAATGGACATATGCCAACATAATTAATGGATAATCTAACTTTAATCCTCTGGTTTGAGGGACAGCTTTTATCGTATTCTAAATTCAAATATTTACTTGAACCTGTATGACAACTTTCTAAATTTAATAAGAAAACACTCACCGCCACCAAAAAATAAATTAAGGTTCTGGCTCTGTAGATACAACATTTTATAAACCTATGTTTTATGCATGGTAATAGCACATGCCCTCTGAATACATTTTATGTGTTACAGAGCAGTGTTTTTTGTTTGTTTGTTTGTTTTTTTGAGGTGATATCTTTTTTTATGTTCAATTAGCCAACATAATAGTACATCATTAGTTTTTGATATAGTGTTCAATGATTCATTAGTTGCGTATAACACCCAGTGTTCCTCACCACATATGCCCTCCTTAATACCCATAACCTGGTGACCCCACCCCACATCCCCCTCCCTTCTGTAACCCTCAGTTTGGTTCCCAGAGTCCAGAGTCTCTCATGGTTTGTTTCCCTCTCTGATTTCTTTCCATTCAGTTTTCCCTCCCTTCTCCTGTGGTCCTCCACGCTATTCCTTATGTTCTACGTATGAGTGAAACCATATGATAATTGTCTTTCTCTGCTTGACTTATTTCACTTAGCATAGTCCCCTCCATTCAATCTATGTCGATGCAAATGGTGGGTATTCATCCTTTCTGATGGCTGAGTAATATTCCATTGTATATTTGACCCACATCTTCTTTATCCATTTATCTGTTGAAGGGTATCTTGGCTCCTTCCACAGTTTGGCATTGTGGACATTCAGAGCATTGTTTTCTTATTAAATTTTCTTTGGGCATATATAGACCTAGTATAGGTTGGGAGTTGAAATGTAGATGTTCTTTTTGGCCAGTTTACTTTGTATTCTTGAAGGGGTTTTTTTTGTTTTGTTGATTTTATTAAATAAAATAGCAGGGTCAGTTGATGCCAGCCATGCCAGATAAATCTATTACTTATGGTTGTGGTTTTTTTTTTTTTAAACTTTTTAGGGAAGTCTTATGTTTCATAAACTTAGACCTGTAGATCAACTGAGACACCTACTTGTGAGTAATGTGGGTGGAGATGGAGAAGAGATTGAAAGATTCTTTAAATTACATCAGGTAATTAATTATTTGTACTTTTTAAAAAAATGTTATGATATTTTAAACAATAAAACAATGAGAATAATACCTGAATTTTATGTAAGCTAGGATCAAAATACTGTAATTAATAGGTACTCTTAGCAGTCTTTCTTTCTTTACATTGGTCATTATCTGTGTACTAATATTTGGGAGCAGTATTAATAAGTAAAGCTTATACAGTAAACTCAGATTTTTATCTGTTATTGATAAGTTCCTATTTTAAAGTATACTAGTAAGAAACTCATGTTCAAGTTACATGATAAATACATTTTTATTAAAACACAGGATATTTGTGGACAAATCTTTTTTTTTTTTTTTAAGATTTTATTTATTTGACAGAGAGATAGAGAGAGCACAGATAGACAGAGTGGCAGGCAGAGGGAGAAGCAGGCTTCCCACCGAGCAGAGAGCCCGATGCGGGGCTCGATCCCAGGACCCTGGGATCATGACCTGAGCCGAAGGCAGACGTTTAACCAACTGTGAGCCACTCAGGCGCCCTCTTTTTTTTTAATGCTTAATTTTTTTTTTTTTTTTTTAATTTTTTTGCCAATGACCTGATGAAAAAATTTGGGGCAGTAGTGATAATGCCATTAGTATTTCAAAGCCATTGCTAGAGTTGAGAAGGTAAAACTCAGAAAGCTTAAGATCAAGAATATCAGATCAAAGTTAAGTACAGAGAGACTGGATTCAAATCACCAGCTCTGCCACCAGGTTAGATTACTTTAGTTCTGTGAACTTCAGTTTCTTCATGTGTAAAACAGGCATTATAATAGTGTATGATGTGGGAGTTAATATATGCTAACCTTTTAAAATAGTACCTGGCACATGTCAGGTACTTAATAAATAGCTATATTGTTGTTATTTTCTAAAAGGTAAAAAGACCATGAGAAAGAAAATTAGGGGAATAAACTATAGACTAAAATAGAGTCTAGATAAAAAGAAAAAGCACCCTTTAATGATAGTGCCTCTGATAAACGTTCTCCTTTTTCATACCAACTGATTTCATTCACTTAGGAGATATATATTGAGCACTTGCTCTGTGCTAGGTACAAATTGAAACACTGGATACAAGAATAACCAAAACTTCTTTTTAAATGTTTATGTTTACTATAAGGGAAGAAACTTTTTTTTTTTAAATAGGAAGACCAGGCTTGTGCAACCTGCCTTATCCTTGCTTGTTCCACTGCTGCCTGTGATAGAGAAGTATCTGCATGGGCCACTCGGGCTTTCTTCAGGTATATGTCAGTTTTCTTTTGTTCTTGGCCACTTTTTTTAATGAAAGCATTGGTCAATGTGGTAGTTTAAGGGCTTACCAAACAGTTGAAGAACTATATAGGCAAGATAGTAAAATTTTTTTGCAAAAGGATGAAATCTGGAAAGATTATAATGCTAATAGACGTAGCTAGATTAATACAATGTATGAATTGTTACCCTTGCTCTGGGTTCTGTTCTCCAACTTCTGTCTAGTCTTTTTTCTACACTTCTTTCTACTCCAGTTACCATATCTTTTTTACTTCCTAAAACACTATATCGATTCTGCTTTACTTGTATCATTGGCATTGAGGGATTCTAAATCACTTAAAGGAAACTTGGTATCAAAACGATATTTTTATTTGGAAAATATTTAGCAATAGGTAAGAATTTGAAATGTGATTTGTTTAAAACAATTTTTCAAGTGCTATCTAACTGTAATCTGGTATGAAAATTACAGTGCCATATACTCTTAAGTAAATTCTTTGCATTGCTGACCCTTAGAAATTGCTAGAGTCGCTTATAATTCTTTCTGGTAGAGGTTCAAGTCAACAGTTTCTAAATAAGTATTGTATCTATGCTTATAGATATAAGTACTGTAAAATACATTGAAGTCTGTAATGTTTAAAGCATTTATTTGGGAGCTAGCAGGACTTGGAACAATTCCATCTTTTAAGGTGGATAATTTCACTGAATAAGATCAGCCTCTGTTGTCATAAAAACAGGTACGGTGGTGAAGCACAGATGAGATTTCCACCCACTCTCCCTGCTCCAAGTAATGTTGGTCCCATCTTGGGGTCTCCTGTCTACTCTAGTGAGTACAAAATACTGAAATGAGACTATTTCTAATAGTTTGAGTTTTAGAAACTGCTTAGCATATTTAAATGAACAAAGCTTTTCCTTATATTTATTTACTTGCTACTGTTTTATTGGTGAATACAGTTCTATAGATGTCTGACTCTTAAAAGCAAGGATATATTAATACTGAGTTCTTCATGCATGTTAGAGAACAAAATAACATGTAACCAGTAGTATTTATAGAACTCATTTGTTATTTATCCAAAAGGAAGGAGGTGAATGATTTCATAACAAGTAAACTCCCACCTCAATGTTTTCCTCAGTGGGAGTTATTAGAAAATGCCTGGGAAATCAGCGGAGTCCCTAAATCTTAAAAATTTCATGGATAGTGCCACTCCGCACTCATGCTGAGAAACAGCTTCTCCTAATTTAATCAGATTTAAAAGATTGGGAGGTTATTTTATAAATCTTTATATCTTCTTTCCTTTTTAGGTTCTCCTATTCCTAGTGGTAGTCCATATCCAAATCCATCATTTTTGGGAACACCGTCTCAAGGTACCTCTTTTCTTTGTTTTATATTGCTACTACTATTCTTTTTGAAGAGCTAACACTGTTATCCTTAATGCTTAGTGAAAGAAATATTAACTTCCCCTAGTCTCTTGAAAATAATGTAGTTGAATAGAAGTTACATCCAAGCAAGTATTGACATTGGCCATGAATGCCTTTGCGTAGGAACACCTTTAGTAGTATACCTGAAAGCTCCTTATCTGGGTACCAGGATTTAATATGCAGCCATGAAATCTGTATAATTAGCTCTGTTTGACTCCCAACATTAAGGAGGAGTGATTGCAAGCTTTCTTGCCTTTTATCCTGCATGCCGACACTTAGAAAGCCTACCTGGGAGCATCTATCCAATCTGAGTCTCTTCTTACCGGGGAAAACCAAATTCAATACCTATTTATTCCAGTATTTTTGTACAGATTCTTACCTTTGGGCCTACATACACAGGCTGTGGTTATTGAGGATGCTGAATGTTTAAGGTTAAATTTAAAGATTTGTCTTTCTTATGTTGTGTACAAGGTGTACATCCTCCTGCCATGTCAACTCCAGTGTGTGTTTCAGGAAACCCAGCAACTCAGGCCACAAGTATGAGTTGTATGGCTGCACCAGAGATTGTGTACTCTGGAAAACACAATGGTATTTGCATTTACTTTTCTCGAATCATGGGGTAAGTTTTGCATGGAATAACCAACTATTGCTCACCTTGTCCTATTTTGTGTAGTTGAATATTTTTAACTTTAAATTTGGGACATCATTTATTCCTGTTAAATTTAACTTACAGTTTTATTTAGCTCACTTGTTCATTAATAAAATTGTTTTCTATTTAGCTTTTTTTTAATCATCTAACCATCTATATTTGTTGTGTTTTATATATATGTATACACATACATATTAACATATGGTGTTACAAACCACCCCATTAATTCAGTGACCTGTATCTGCAAGTCAGCTAGGTGGTTCTGGTCTTAGCTAGACTAACTCATTTATACTCATTCAGCTGTGGGATTGAAGAGAGCCCTGTCAATCTTGGCTGGAGTCTCACATGTTTAGGGTCATGTTTGTATGCAGGTGTAGAATGGTCTCTGCTGGGACAATTGGGTTTTTGTTTTTCACATGGTCTCTCATCCTCCAGCAGGTTAGCCAGGGGTTATTCCCTTGGTGATGGCAAAGTCCCATGAGACAGGGTAGAAATTTGCAAAGCTTCTTGATGCCTAGGTTTAAAGTTGGCTTACCATTATTTATTTATTTTTTTTTTAAAGATTTTATTTATTTATTTGAAAGAGAATGAGAGAGAGCACATGAGAGGGGGGAGGGTCAGAGGGAGAAGCAGACTCCCTGCCGAGCAGGGAGCCCGACGCGGGACTCCAGGATCATGACCTGAGCCGAAGACAGTCGCTTAACCAACTGAGCCACCCAGGCGCCCGGCTTACCATTATTTTAACCTCATTCACTGGGCCAGGGAAACATCTCCAGGCCAACCCAGATTAAAAAATAGAATTCATTCAAATAAAATATTTGTAAAAAGCCAGGGGGTGGGCACCTGGGTGGCTCAGTCGTTAAGTGTCTGCCTTTGCCTCAGGTCATGATCCCAGGGTCCTGGGATCGAGCCCCGCGTCGGGCTCCCTGCTCAGAGGGTAGTCTGCTTCTCCCTCTCCCACTCCCCCTGCTTGTGTTTCCTCTCTCGCTATGTCTCTCTCTGTCAAATAAATAAATAAAATCTTTAAAAAAAAAATTGAATCCATTCAAACATGGGAAATAAACTCATTATGAGAGACACATCAAAGTCATATTGTAAAGGATAACTATAAGGAGGGACAAAGAATTACAGCCATTTTTGCAATTAGTCTACCATATCATCCAGTTAATTATCCTGTCTGCTATATGTCTTAGATTTGAGATGGATGCTTTCATTTGAATCGTTTGCTTAAAATGTGAAGCAGTGCAATACTCTTTTATAAATTTGTTTTTGCATTATAAACTTTGTTTACAATCCATTGCCCAGAGTCTTTTGATTTTTTCTCAGCAGTATTTCATTATGTGAAATAACTTAGGTATATCAGGTTTAGAAATTTTCTTGTTTTCCATTCTTTTAGATAACTTTGTGAAGTATTAAATCATTGCTGTACTTTGATAAACACACAGACAGGAATTTACTACATATTGTAATTGTTTTTGTTTATACAGCATAATTATTAAAACTTTTTTATTTCAGAAATATCTGGGATGCGAGTTTAGTTGTGGAGAGAGTATTCAAGAGTGGCAACAGAGAAATCACTGCAGTAAGTGTGTTGTATAATGTATTCCATTGCTGTATGTAACCATTTTATGGTATTGTATAAATAGATTGTTTCACATTTCTTGGTGTTAGAAACAAGATGCTGATTATTCTTTTATGGACGTGTTTGTGTACGTGTCCAATAAACTCCTTGCCCTGGGTGAAGTCCCAGCTCCATCACTTATATAAATGATGAGTCATTTTCTTAATATTTCAGTCTGATACCTCACTATAAGGTGAGAATAATAACCTGTTGTGAGGGTTAAACAGAGTAAGTCCTAATCCTTAATATTTACTCAAAGCTACTATTTAATATTTCGCTTATATGCTCCCGAATTCCATGAACCCAGTACTAATTTCCATGCATAAATATACTTTCTAGAGTACTTTAAGAATAGATCCTGTAGGAGTGCCTGGGTGGCTCAGTCGGTTAAGGTCTGCCTTTGGCTCAGGTCATGATCCCAGGGCCCTGGGATCGAGCCCTGCATCGGGCTCCCTGCTCAGCAGGGAGCCTGCTTCTCCTTCTCCCCCCTGCTTGTCTCTCTCTCTCAAATAAATAAATTAAATATAGTTTTTTTTTAAGATTTTATTTATTTGACAAATAGAGAGTGAGCACAAGTAGGCAGAGTGGCAGGCAGAGGGGGAGGGAGAAGCAGGCTCCCCGATGAGCAGGGAGCCCGACGTGGAGCTCGATCCCAGGACCCTGGGATCAGGACCTGAGCAGAAGGCAGACACTTAACCAACTGAGCCACCCAGGTGCCCCAATAAATAAAATCTTAAAAAAAAAAAAAGAATAAATTCTGTAAACCTTTGTATTATCATAAATTCAGGTAGTAAAATTTTTTAAACATGAAATATGAATGCAATTTATTTTAAGCTTTTTTCTTTTTAAATCTGAAAGATACCAAATATTTTTTCGATTCTGATACTCTTTTAAAGTTCACATTTCTAAGAAGAAGAATATATTTATTTAACATAGTATATGATTCCATTTATATGAAGTTCAAGAACAGACAAAGCTAACCTATGGTGACAAATAAGAAAAGTGGTTTGCTGGGAGATGGAATGACTAGTGACTAGAAAGGAGCATTAGGGAACTTCTTGGGTGTTGGAAATATTCTGTATTGTGGTCTGGGTGGTGACTGAATTAAAATATAAAAAGCTATCAAGATATTCACTTAAGATGTGTTTATTTTACTGTCTGTAAATTATACCTAAAACAAACCAGAGCAGGACAGGAGGGATGTGGCTATCTAGTCCTTTATTCTGCAACAAGCATAAATAATTACTGTTATTAAAACTTGACATTGAGTTATAAAGAGTATGTTTTTTACATATACAGTTTTTCAGTGTTTTAAAGCTTTTGAAAATACTTTTTTTCTTACAGATTGAAAGTAGTGTTCCCTCCCAACTGTTGGAGTCAGTGCTACAAGAACTAAAAGGTTTGCAAGAATTTCTAGACAGAAACTCCCAATTTGCAGGGGGACCATTAGGAAATCCAAAGTAAGAATAAACAGGATTTATTTGCCTATTTTTTCCTTTTTCTCTCTGAGATATAATTCACATTATAAAATTCATCCTTTTAAATATTTAGTTCAGTGGTTTTTAGCATATTTATGAGGTTATGCTTTTACCACCACTATCTAATTCCAGAACATTTTCATCATGCCAAAAAGAAACCCTTTACCCATTAGCAGTCACTCCCTGTTCACACCACAGTAAAAATAATACCATAGAATGGCTTAAACAACAAACATTTATTTCTCACAGTTCAGGAGGCTGGAAGTCTGAGATCAGGGTGCCAGTATGGTTGAGTTCTGGTGAGGACCCTCTTCGTCGTTTACAGGCAGCTACTTTCTTTCTGTGTCCTAACATGGCAGAGAGAAAACTAGGTGACAGTCTCTGTGGTCTCTTCTTGTAAGGCTGTTAATCGCATTGTGTGGGCTTCACTCTCATCACTCCATCTAAACCTAATTACCTCCCAAAGGCCCAATCTCCTAATACCATCACTCTGGGAATTGGGACTTCAACATTGGAACATGGTGGGACACAAACAGTCCATAGCACTCCCCATTTCCTTTCCAGTTCCTAACAACCACTAATCTATCTGTGTCTGTGGATCTGCCATATTCTGGATCTTTTATGTAAATGGAAATGTGGCCTTTTGTTTCTGGCTTCTTTTAGCATATTTTCAAGGTTCACGTGTTTTAACGTGTATCGGTATTTTGTTTCATTTTTCAGTTCATCAGGTGATGCTCATTTGGGTTATGTTAGCTTTTTGGTTGCTATGAAAAATGCTGATGTGAACATACCTATAAAGGTTTTTGTGTGGGCGTATGTTTAGGATAAAAATTTTTTTTATTATAGAAATAATATGGGCTTTTTGTAAAGATTTCACTTTACTGCCCAGAAAATTTATGATCTGTAGTATAACAGTATAAACTATATGAAATATATAAATATGTGTTTCTTTAAAACTGTAAATATAGCACTTTCACAGGTCCTCCCCTGACATTGGGGCCAGGATTTGGTAGCTGGTGCTGAAAGAAAACCCTTGATTGCATCCTGGCCGTGGAACCATGCCAGGGGCAGCTGTCACTCAGTGGGACAGAGAGACTGTTCTGTGACATCATGTTCAACATTGTATCTTTCTCCTGCTGCTCTTACCTTAGGTCTTCTCCTTTAAAAAAAAAAAGAAAGAAAATTAAATAAACTGCAAATAGAATCTAAATAGGCACACTTTTATGAAACATTGTATATACTCACTATATCTTCTACAACATTCCAAATCAGTGGAATAAATAATTTTTTTTTAAGATTTTATTATTTATTTGACAAAGAGACACAGCGAGAGCAGGATCACAAGCAGGGGGAGCGGAAGGGGGAGAAGCAGGCTTCCTGCTGAGCAGGGAGCCCGATGTGGGGCTCGATCCCAGGACCCTGGGATCATGACCTGAGCCGAAGGCAGATGCTTAACGACTGAGCCACCCAGGCGCCCAAGAATAAATAATTTTTATATTGGCTGCATATTTTTCCATTATTTATATGCAGACATTTAATGGTGTAACTCTATTAATAATTGCAGTGTTTCTGTTTTTTCATGTCATAAAGAAGGTACAGTGATTACTCCTCTTTATACATGTTGGTGTACTTGTTCAGTAATCTTCAGATGAATTTCTTGAGAAGTAGAATTATTGGGTGTAAGAACTTTTTAAAATGTTGATATGTAGTATTTAGTTGTCTCCTGAGAAAGTTAAACCAATTTTCTTTATTTTGAGCCTTTGGAACACTCTAAAGTATATCTTAATGTATAAATTGATTTCTCCCTTCTTCTGTTAACCCAGTTTAAGAGTCTGTCTTTTAATAAGACAATATAACCTCTTCCCATGTTTGGGATTAGTTTAATGTTTGATCTTATTTTCACCATCCTGAATTTGTGCTTTTTATTGTGTGTTTTGTTTTTCTTTCCTTCCCCATCCCCTTATTTTACTGGATTGATCAGACCTCTCCCTACCCCAAACACAGATTTAGAAGTTTTATACATGATTTTCTTTCTCTAGTAGTTAGTTTTAAATTCTGAAAAATACACATCTCTGTCAGCATTAGTAATTGGACAGAAGCTATTACCGTTCCTTTTTCCCCTGCCCTCCACCAGTATCCTCCTTGGAAATTAGCTGGAATTTTAGTTGTAAGGTATTTTTTTTCTTTTTTCTTTTTAACATTATATTTTTCTCTTAATAGTTTCTTAGCAGTTTATTGAATTTTACAGTTATAACTGCAGTTGTCTGTTAATTTTATACCCTGCTACTTTACTAATTTCTCTTTAGTTAGTTTTTTCATTGAGTGTTTTGGATTTTTCATATATGTAGTCCTGTCATCTGCAAATAGAGATAATTTTACCTTTTCTTTCTGGCTCTAGTTGCTTTCTCCTGTCTGTATAGGCTAATATCTCCAACACAGTGTTAAATAGTAGTGGAGGTACACTGGGCATCTGGGTCTTATTCCTGACTTTAGTGGGAAAGCTTGTAGTGTTTCTCTATTAAAGATCATGCCGGGGCGCCTGGGCGGCTCACTCGCTAAGTGTCTGCCTTTGGCTCAGGTCATGATCCCAGGGTCCTGGGATCAAGCCCCGCATCAGGCTCCCTGCTCCGCGGGAAGCCTGCTTCTCCCTCTCCCACTCCCCCTGCTTGTGTTCCCTCTCTCACTGTCTCTCTCTCTGTCAAATAAATAAGTAAAATCTTTAAAAAATAAATAAAGATCATGCCTACATAGATACAGTTTATCATGCTAAGAAAGTATTCATCCATTTCTGTTTTAAGAATTTTCATATAAAGTGAGTATTGGAATTTGTCAAATGTCTGCATTTTCCAGAGATATTTTTTCCTTTATTAACATTTTCTAATTTCAGCCAACCCTTCATGCCTGCAACAGTCTCACTGAGTATTTGTTAATAGCTTTTTAAGATGTAATTTATATGCCGCAAGATTCACTTATTTTAAATGTTTGGTTCTGCAAATTTTAGTAAATATATAGAATTGTGCAACCATTATCACAGTCTATTTTGGGAACATTTTCTTCAACCCAAAGACAGTTCTTTTGTCCATTTGCAGTCATTTCCACCCCTTAGCCTCAAACACTTATTAATCTATCCTATCTATAGATTTGCCTATTCTTGACATTTCATGCTAATGGAATCATATAATTTATGGTCTTTAGAATCTAGCTTTTTTTTGCTTAGCGTTATTTTGAGGTTCATGATCAAGGTCCATGTTGCAGCATAAATAACTACTTCACCCCTTTTTATTGCCTAACGAGTATGGGATTGTAAGGTCATAGCCATTTTCTCTCAGATTTTCATTTATAGTTTTGTTCCATTTTCTTCCTAAACTTTAATATTGCAGAGGAAAAGTACATTGCCTTTCTGATTCTCTTTTTTCTGTAAATGGCTTGTGTTAACTTTGAAGTTTTTTAATGCTTTTTGTCTTTATTACTGAAAATTTAGCAATTTCACCATGTCTTCAATATGTCCTTTTTCAATGAGTGTTGAGAACTAAACTTTCTCAATGAGCATTTAGAACTAGACTTAAGCCTTGGTGAATTTTCTTCTGTTATTTTTTATTTATTGTACTATCTGATCATTTCCCTTTTCTTGGGAAAATCCTATTAACTCTCCTGGATCTAGCCTCAGTTTCTTCTCTTTTCTTCCACAATTTTCTTTCTTCCTTCCTTTTGTTGTTGTGGTGGTTTGGTAGATTACAGAATTCCTAGAGTTGTTGTTCCCAATTATTGTGTGTGTGTGTGTGTATATAATTATTTATTTTTTTTTTAAAGATTTATTTATTTACTTTGGGGGAGGCAGAAGGAGAGGGAGAGTCTTAAGCAGATTCCGCAGTGAGCACGGAGACTGGTGCTGGGCTCAATCTCACAACCCTGAAATCATGGCCTGAGCTGAAACCAAGAGTCTGGCACTTAACCAACTGTGCCACCCAGGTGTCCCAATTATATTTTAAACAGCATCCGTTCAGGGGCACCTGGGTGGCTCAGTCTGGTTGAGCGGCTGCCTTTGGCTCAGGTCATGATCCCGGCATACTGGGATCAAGGCCTGCATTGGGTCCCCTGCTCAGCAGGGAGTCTGCTTCTACTTTTCCCTGCTTTTGTGCTCTTGCTTGCTCGCATGCTCTCTCTCCCTCTCAAATAAATAAAAATATTAAAAAAAAAAAAATAGCATCTGGGGCACCTGGGTGGCTCAGTCGTTAAGCATCTGCCTTCCACTCAGGTCATGATCCCAGGGTACTGGGATCAAGCCCCGCATCAGGCTCCCTGCTCAGCAGGAAGCCTGCTTCTCCTCCCACTCCCCCTGCTTGTGTTCCCTCTCTCGCTGTGTCTCTCTCTGTCAAATAAAATCTTAAAAAAAAAAAAAAAATAGCATCTGTTCAGTTTCTCTGATACATTTTTTTCTGGCCATTATATTTTTAATTCTGAGAGCTCTTTTTATTTTCCCTTTTTCGTGACAATTAGCACTTATAATGTGAGTACCAGATTTCACTAGATAGATTACATGCTAAAACAAACAAGACTGACATTCTCCAGAGGGCTGATATATGCAACAACGTGGATGACTCTCAAATGTATTATGCTATAGAAAGGAAGCCAGAATCGATTTGTATGACATATTGGAAAAGGCAAAACTATAGGGGTAGGAGTGCCTGGGTGGCTCAGTCGGTTAAGTGTCTGCCTTGGGCTCGGGTCGTGTTCTCGGGGTCCTGGGATCGAGCTCTCCATCAGGCTCTCTGCTCAGTGGGGAGCCTGCTTCTTCCTCTCCATCTGCCACTCCCCCTGCTTGTGCTCTCTCACTCTCTCTCTGTCAAGTAAATAAATAAAATCTTAAACAAAAGGGGCGCCTGGGTGGCTCAGTCGTTAAGCATCTGCCTTCAGCTCAGGTCATGATCCCAGGATCCTGGGATCGAGCCCCGCATCGGGCTCCCTGCTCCGTGGGAAGCCTGCTTCTCCCTCTCCCACTCCCCCTGCTTGTGTTCCCTCTCTCACTGTCTCTTCCTCTGTCAAAAAATAAAATCTTAAAAAACAAAACAAAACTATAGAGGTAAAGGAGATCAGTGGTGGACAGGCTTAGCGGGTGGGAAGAGGATTTGGATAGAAGAGACAGCACAAGAGAATTTTGGGGCGTAATGGAACTGTTCTGTATCTTGATTGTGGTGGTAGTTACATGACACCATGCATCTGTCAAAACTCATAAAACTGCACACGGAAAAGGTGGATGTTATGTAACCTGACACCAAAATACTGCTCATCATTGAAGGATTCTAGAAACCAATTCATTACTTTTAAATTTGGCAGATAAAGAGAAAGAAGCAACCATTTATTCAGCCTTTCTGAATAAAATGGACATCACAATAACCAAATAATTGAAACTTTAAGCATCCACAAGATTAAAATGCTTCAGTTTTAAATCATCATTGATTTGCCAGTGATTATTTCACTATTCTGCAGAGGAAAAGAATATTAACAATGTATCCCAGTTCATTTATATGAGATATTCAGAATAGGCAAACTTAAAGAGACAGAAAGTAGACCAGCAGTTACTTAGGGTAGGGGTGGGAGAGTTGGGGATTGACTGCTTATAGAGAGTGGGTGAAAATGTTCTAAAATTAGATTGTGGTGATAGTTGCACAACCCTATGAATATATTTTGAGAAACCAAATTATGTACTCTGAATGGTTGAATTGTATGGTATATGAATTCTATCTCAGTAAAGCTGTTGAAAACACACATTTTGGAATTTATTTCAGTACAACAGCCAAAGTGCAGCAGAGGCTGATAGGATTCATGCGTCCTGAAAATGGAAATACCCAGCAGATGCAACAGGAACTGCAGAGGAAGTTTCATGGTAAGTTATTCCTTCTGATCAGTTGACTGTACATGACCCCAATAAAGAGTTTTATTCATCGAGTAGAAAACAGTGGATTGAATAGAAAACAGTGGACATCTCTCAGTAAGATCTAGTTTTTTGATTAACACAAGTATTTTTTATTAAAATAACATCAGTGTGGTTGAGAAAAGTGGGACTGTATGGATCTCATGTATTTCCATAACTTTCAGCCCTTTTTTTTTTTTTTTAAAGATTTTATTTATTTATTTGACAGAGAGAGAGAGACAGCGAGAGAGGGAACACAAGCAGGGGGAGTAGGAGAGGGAGAAGCAGGCTTCCCACGGAGCAGGGAGCCCGATGCGGGGCTCGATCCCAGGACCCTGGGATCATGACCTGAGCCGAAGGCAGACGCTTAACAACTGAGCCACCCAGGTGCCCCATAACTTTCAGCCCATTAAGTTTTTTCCTTTCCTTTACAAGAAAACATGATACCTTTTTTTAAAGTAAGTTTTTAAATTGTAAAATAGGCATAATATAAAATTTACCATTTTAACCACATTCACTTTGTTGTGCAAACATCACCACTATCCATCTCCAGAACTTTTTTCATCTTACGAAACTCTGTACCCATGAAACAAAGCTCCCCATTTTCCATACCATCCCAGCCCCTAACAACTGTCAGTAGTTTTCTGTTTGTTTTTTTTCTCTCTGAATTTGACTACCTTATATACTTCATATAAGTGGAATTATACAGTGACCAGCTTTGCAACTGGCTTATTTCAGCTAGTATGTCTTCAGAGTTGATCCGTGTTGTAGCATATGTCCAAATTTCCTTTCTTTTTAAGACAATATTATTCCATTGTATGTCTACACAGGTTTCCCCTGCTATCTGAGTGTTCCTGTGAAACCTTTCATAAGCCAAATGGCATAAAGTGAGAAAGTAATTACCGTTAATTTATATGGATAAATTTTTGAGCATTCCCAGACCCCAAAAAATAACCTTTCTTAGGCTTTTCTGTTCCTTAGGACACTTTTTTTTTTTTTAAGTTTATTTACTTTTTTGTTAGTAATCACTATGCCCATTGTGGGGCTTGAACTCACGACCCTGAGATCAAGAGTCACATGCTCTTCCAACTGAGCCAGCCAGGTGCCCCACCTTAGGACACATTTAGAGATAAAGCACAGAAGCCCATAAACCCATTTCAAAGTTGTGGCGGCTTGATGCCGAGATGATGTGTATCGTTTCTGGGAAAGGAGTTTGGCAGGGTGCATGCTGCCTGTGTAATGGCTCACTACAACAAAACGCTGAATGCTGGTTTTAGGGTGTATTTTCGTGAAAGCAAAAAAAAAAAACACTTGGGTTTTTGAACACTTGGGTTGCTTCCACCTTTGAGGCATTAGAAATAATTCTGCTATGAATGTATTGTACAAATATAAATTTGAGTCCTTGCTTTCAGTTCCTTTGTTATATACCCAGAAATGGAATTGCTGGATCATATGGTATTCTGTTTTTAATTTTTGAGGGACTGCCATACCGTTCTCTATGCACCATTTTACATATCTGCTAGTAGTGCATAAAGTATTTCAATTTCTTCACATCTTCACTCGTTATTTTTCTCTTTTTATAATATCCATCCTAGTAGATACAAAGCGGTATCTCACTGTGTTTTTTTTTAATTTTTTATTGTTATGTTAATCACCATATCACTGTGGTTTTTGATGTATTTTCCTTCCTAATGATTAGTGACACACCTTTTTATAGAGTTAAAAATGTGAATCACATTTTTGGTTGTTTTTGTTTTTGTTTGTCTATTATAAATAGTAACAGTCGTGGAAAGAGCAAGGTAATGGAAAACTTATAATCATCTATTATTCCAAAGTAATCTGGAATAATCATTGCTTAAATTTTGCCTGCCGTTTTTTTAAAGAATTTTTGTGTTCTAGGGGCGCCTGGGTGGCTCAGATGGTTAAGAACCACCCCCCCCAAAAAAAGAATCGGCCTTCGGCTCAGGTCATGATCCCAGCATCCTGGGATGGAGCCCCACATCGGGCTCCTGGCTCAGTGGGGACTCTGCTTCTCCCTCTCCCTCTGCCTCTCCCCCTGCTCATGCTCTCTCTCTCTGTATCTCTCAGTCTCAAATAAATAAATAAAATCCTTTAAAAAACAATTGTTTAAAAAAAAAGAATTTTTGTGTTCTGTTTGAGCCATTTCTGGCTGATAGATCTTTGCTAATTAAGACCCAGCCATTTACTCTTGTCCCTTCCTGCTAGATCTAGTTTTCTGTTTTTTTTGTTTGTTTGTTTTTGTTTTTATTTTTAAAGATTTTATTTATTTATTCATGAGAGATAGAGAGAGGCAGAGGCAGAGGGAGAAGCAGGCTCCCCGCGAAGCAGGGAGCCCGATGCGGGACTAGTTTTCTGTTTTATAAACATTTCTATTCTATAAACATTTTTTCATTACTGCTGTTGGTACTTCAGTAGGTCTTAAGCCTGACAATACCAAGCACTGGTAAGGATTAAAACAAAAGGGAGGGTTCAAATTGCTGGCACATGTACACTGAAAACAACTACTTTGGAGAGAGTTTGATACTATCCTGTAAAAGCTGAGAATGCATATATATTGAAAGCCAGCAGCTTCACTTCTATGGATACATCGTATAGCAGTCTTTTTTTTTTTTTTTTTGGTAAAGATTTTATTTATTTGACAGACATAGCGAGAAAGGGAACACAAGCAGTGGGGGAGTGGGAGAGGGAGAAGCAGACTCCCCACTGAGCAGGGAGCCCGATGTGGGACTCGATCCCAGGGCCCTGAGATCATGACCTGAGCTGAAGGCAGACGCTCAACAACTGAGCCACCCAGGCACCTCCCATCGTATAGCACTCTTTATTGGACTTTTTTCCTTATAGTAAGGAATACATTTTACGTTATGACTCTGATGTTTGAAAGCATACATACACAACCGAAACAAAATTGTAGGAAATAACTACCTGTTTTATACTCTAATATTTCCTTTTTTTTTTTTTTTTTTTTAAGTATACTCCACGCCCAGTGTGGGGCTTGAACTTAAAACCCTGTGATCAAGAGTTGCATGGTTTACTGACTGAGCCAGCCAGGCACCCCAATTCTGTTTCCTTTTTAAGAAAAAAAAAAAAGCTGTCATGACTGACTGAATTGATTTCATGACTCACCTGTTTTGTTTTGGTTTTTTTTCACCAGTTTATCTTAATCCAGGGTTTGAGGAACATAGTCCTAGCAAAAAGTGCTTTTCAGGAGTCCTTTCTTAAGGATGTTTATTGCATTGTTGTTTTCGTAGCAAAGCATAGGAGACAATATAAATGTCCTTAAGGTGGAAAATGGACCTAATTGTGGTATACTTATGTGATGGAACATCCAGTAATTTAAATACATTAGATTTATACTTATTAATATAGATAGCCTGTGAAAATACAGCTGGGTAGAAAAAGTGGTGTAAATTGTTTAAAAATAGCAGTGTTTTTGTTGTTTGTACACACACAGACGCATAGAAGCACATACACATAATGACAGGATAAAAAGCATGAATTCAACAAATCATGATCATGGTTGGCTGTGATGAGGGGAAAGAGGAGACCATTAAGGATTTCAGCCTTAACTATAGTTGTTCTTATTGAAAGTAAAGTGTTGTTTTATTTAAAACAAAACAACCTATGTCATTGTATAAAACTTCATTAGTTGTGTTTTGTAATTAGAGGCTCAACTGAGTGAAAAGGTTTCACTTCAGGCAATCCAGCAGTTGGTTCGAAAATCATACCAGGCTCTGGCTTTATGGAAGCTTCTTTGTGAACATCAATTCACTGTCATTGTAGGAGAACTTCAGAAGGTAGGATTTCTTTTCCCTTAAGATCATACTGTTAATGCTGTGCTTAGTTTGTTTTCTTTTGAGTAAGCTTTAATCTTATATTTGGGTTTGGGAGGGGACTTTTGGGGAGAAGCATTTAGGTTATGAGTAAGTTAATATCTGCTTAATGGAAATCTTCTTAATGGAAGATTGCACTAAAGCATGAACGCTTGAGGGATCTGCTTTGTCAAAACCACAAGTTTTGGGCGCCTGGGTGGCTCAGTTGGTTAAACGACTGCCTTCGGCTCAGGTCATGATCCTGGAGTCCCAGGATTGAGTCCCGCATCGGGCTCCCTGCTCGGCAGGGAGTCTGTTTCTCCCTCTGACCCTCCCCCCTCTCCTGCTCTCTCTCTCTCATTCTCTCTCTCAAATAAATAAATTTAAAAATCTTTAAAAAAAAAACAAAAAACACAAGTTTTTACAATATGTGAGAATTTTACTATATTCTCATGGTATATGAATGAAATCTTTACCAAAAATATTTTTTTTAAACAGTAGATTGTAACCATTATTTGGATTGCAGATCCCTTTGGGAATTTGATCAAAACTCTTTCTTCCCACCCTCAAAGAATGCATACAGATACATCCACAAAATTTTTGCATGTAATTTCAGAGAATCCAGTGACTTAAATTAAACATTCTTCTTTTAAAGAAAGATGTTTACCATTGTGAGAAATGAATGGGTCATATTTCTCTTGCTGTCCTCATTTGAATCCTTTTTAAGTATAATGGCAATTTGCCTTCATTTAAATGTTAGGACACTGAGGGGAATGTATTCCTACCTATTATTGTGAACATTTCTAAACGTATACAAAAATAGAGTAAATACTATATTATAATCCCCATATACGCTTGTATTTAGCATTTTCTTTTTTTTATTTTTAAGATTTTATTTATTTATTTGACAGAGACACAGCGAGAGAGGGAACACAAGCAGGGGGGAGTGGGAGAGGGAGAAGCAGGCTCCCCGCTGAGCAGGGAGCCCGATGTGGGGCTCAATCCCAGAACCCTGGGATCATGACCTGAGCCGAAGGCAGATGCTTAACGACTGAGCCACCCAGGTGCCCCTTGTATTCAGCATTTTCAAGATTTTATCATCTTTTATTAATCTGTTCTCTTTTTCTTTACCAAATTACTTTAAAGATGATCCCAGATACTGTGTCATTTCACTCCCGTATAGTTTACTATGTATTTCTAAGGAAAGGTGTGATGTGAATCTGTCACGCCCATTGATTACCAAGGTTGACTCGGCTGATCTGACTGGCTAGGCAGTTGTCCCCTTTCTCCCTCACCACTCCATGTGCATCCCTTCCAAAGCTTTGTGCTCAAAGAGGATGACCTTCCCTGATAGAGGCGGACCATTCTTTGGTGAAGAGTATACGAGTAGCTGTGTGTCTCTGCTAGAACCTCCAAACGAGCTCTCAAGGTCCATTTGTAGGACCTGAGCTGAAATCAAGAGTGCTTAACCAACTGAGCCACCCAGGCGCCCTGTAAGCCCCAGATTTTTTAATGTAGCTAAGTGATTATTCTTTCTGGTTGTGACTAAAATCAGGAGACCTGGCTCTAATTTTGGATCTGCCTACATTTTACTTTTCTCATTTGTAAATTGAGAGATTTAGACTGGTCATACCGTGGGTTCTTTAACAATTTTCTATGATTCTGTGAAAGTTTGCAAAAATGTGCTAGTCTGTATAGTTTAGCATATTTTCCCTTTTGAATTATAGAGTCTCTTAATTTTTTGGTTATTTTAAATTGTTAAAGAAATTTTGTTCCGGGTAGAAATAGGATATTCCTATATTTTTGGTAGAAAAAAGGACTTTTTCTTATACTCCTAGGAATTTCAAGAGCAGCTGAAAATCACCACCTTTAAAGATCTGGTAATCAGGGACAAGGAACTGACCGGGGCATTAATTGCTTCTCTTATCAACTGCTACATCAGAGATAATGCTGCTGTTGATGGCATTAGTTTACACTTACAGGATATCTGCCCACTTCTGTATAGCACTGATGATGCAATTTGTTCTAAGGTATGATGCTTTATCAGCTATTTCAGTGTTCGTAAAGGGGGTTTCATGGTATAAAAAGCACAATAGAACTGGAATCAGAAACCATCTTTTACTTAACATATGACATCTCTTGGGTAGGTTTCCTAACCTCTCATGGCCTCGAGAGTCCTCATCTGTATGATGAGAGGAGTTGGAATACATCATTTCTTAAAATCCTTGTGTGTTTAAGTTTTTCATAATCTTGATAGTATTTTTAGACCATGTTTTTTTAAATGGTTAAATCTGTTTCTCCTTAGAAATTAAAAATTACTAAAACTTTAAGTCTATAATAAGTTAGAGTTAATTGGGCAATTTTTATTGATCCTTTCTTACAGGTTGAAAATAATTAAAAAAATCAGTATCACATGGACTGCCTGCTGACCAATAATGTATTGACTAGGCAAGAGGTTTACCAGTCAAAGCTATCTTGCTTAAAATATTTGTGAAAGGAATTAAAAATAGCTAGGATTTTTTTGGTCAAAAATTTTTCTGCCTAAAATTAAGAAGAAGTAAGTTTGTAGAGTTGTTTTTATTTTTTATGATAATAAACCAGATGTAAATTGAGACATAGACCAAGACTTATATTGATAACATCATCTATGTGCTGGATTTTACATCTTTTTAAGTTCCTGTCATCTCTGATTCTAGGCAAATGAACTCCTCCAGCGTTCCCGACAAGTTCAAAATAAGATTGAAAAGGAAAGAATGTTAAGAGAATCCTTAAAGGAATATCAGAAAATCAGCAATCAAGTGGACCTTTCCAGTGTTTGTGCTCAGTATAGACAAGGTGAGAAACAAAATGTTTTTCATATCTTTTTCTTAACTCAGGAGAAAAACGACTGAATAAAACAAGCTACTGATAAAGAGCCTCTTAGCAGAAGCAAACCCCTCTTTAACTTCACTTTCCCAAGTGATATGACGTGGGAAACTCATACCTTGTGTTTTAGTATTTGATGACTACACTAGCCTCTGCAAAAACTATAATGCTCTTTTTATATCTTGAAACATGTAACTTTTTAACACAGGAGTTTCAGTCCTTGTCCAGTTAAACTACTATCTGTATTAGATAGATTCTGGGTTACATTTATTTTTTGGATGCTTTAAATTCTTTTGACTGATTTTTAAAATAGTACCTGTCTGCTTGCTTTTAAATTACTTTAAATCAAATCTAGCGTAATGTAAAAGTAATAACTGTTAGCACAGATGCTGTTTTGAATTCTAAGATTTTTTTTCCATCAAGGAACTGAATCCATCCCTTTTATTATTCTAACTTTGAAAATTTTTTTCCATTGAAGAAAATACACTTAATAGCTGCCTTTTAGGCATGTTGGTACCTTATTCTTTGGTAGATTCCCCAAACATATTTTATATGATAGTGTTATCAAGGTGACTAGCATACAGTAGAGATGTAAAAACCTTGATCAGTATTTTTATAAACCAGCTAAGGAAGAATGCATCCAGCTTAATAAGCCTTATCTCTTTTTCCTTTTCCTTTCCCATTAGTCCGTTTTTATGAGGGTGTAGTGGAGCTCTCTCTTACTGCTGCAGAAAAAAAAGATCCTCAGGGTCTTGGACTTCATTTCTATAAACATGGAGAACCAGAAGAAGACATCGTGGGACTGCAGGCTTTCCAAGAAAGGCAAGTTTTATCACCTTACCTTCTTGTCAGCTTTTCTTGGTGTACAGTTTCATTGATTGTATTAGGAAAATAATATCTTAAGTACAACACTTATAAAATTGAATTATGCTTTCACTTAAAAATGTCTTTTTATCACGGGCCTAAATTAGGATTATAATTCTTAGTTTAGGGTTCAAGTTTTAGTCTGGTGGAAATTTTTTTTTTAAAGATTTTATTTATTCATTTGAGAGAGAGAGACAGAGCACAAGCAGGGGGGAGAGGCAGAGGGAGAGGGAGAAGCAGATTTCCCGCTGAGCTGGGAGCCTGATGTGGGGCTCGATCCCAGGACCTGGAGATCATGACCTGAGCTAAAGGCAGACACTCAGCCATCTGAGCCACCCAGGTGCCCCATAATCTGGTGGAAATTCTTAAGGACTTATAAATGTTTTTGAACTTGCCTCTGTGGCTTTTATGACACTTTACTAATGTCAATTTTAAATGAGATAACTTATTTGGAACCATTTCCCCCCGCCCACCTAATTTCTAGTTCTGGGTGAAGATTAGTATTTTATTTTATTTTATGCTACAATTTTTAAATGTTCACAAATTAGTAGTGACTGTTAAAGAAAAAAAAATGTGTGTCCATAAAGGAAATATATAACCTATCTAAAACATGTTTTTTATTAATATGTTAATTTTTATGACTTCACCCTTTTATGGTTAACCACATGTTTCTCAAACCTAGAGAAAGTATACAATTTATATTTTAATACCAAATATATGTGTGTGTGTACATATATCTCTTCCCCAAAATAGTCTTCAAATTATTCTGTATATTTAAATTAGTCAGTTGCTGTCTAATTAAATAATGCAGTTGCTTCTTTTCCATTCTTTTTCAGATTAAACAGTTACAAGTGTATTACAGATACACTTCAAGAATTGGTAAATCAAAGTAAGGCTGCTCCTCAGTCTCCCAGTGTACCCAAAAAACCTGGGCCTCCAGTATTGTCATCTGATCCCAATATGCTGAGTAATGAAGAAGCAGGACATCACGTAAGGGACACAGCATATTTTTATCCTGAAAATACATTGTTGAGAAGTTCTTTGTGGTAGTGGTAGCAGCTCCTCTTGGGAAAGGTAGTAGATCTTAGAAATAAACATTTAAAGATTCTTGATTTCAGGATTTTATAAGGCTGATGGTTATGATGTCCAGCAAGAGGGCCTTTAACTGCTAATTCTTACTATTTTTTTATTTTAGTTTGAACAAATGCTTAAACTGTCTCAACGATCCAAAGATGAGCTCTTTAGTATTGCCCTTTATAATTGGCTAATACAAGCTGATCTTGCAGATAAGTTATTACAGGTAAAAAAAAGTTTTTTTTTATTCTGGTATTGTTAATTTGTATTTTCAAGTAGCACATACATAGTTGAAGGAGGGGCACCTGGGTGGCTCAGTCGGTTAAGCATGTGCTTTTGGCTCAGGTCATGATCTCAGGGTCCTGAGATCAAGCTCTGCATTGGGCTCCCTGCTCAGCGGGGAGCCTGCTTCTCCCTCTCCCCTTGTCTGCCACTCCCCCTGCTTGTGCTCACTCAATCTCTTGCTCTCTCTCTCTCTGTCAAATAAATAAAATCTTTAAAAATAAATAAAAATAAAAAATACATAGATACAGGAAATTCATTTTCTTATCCTGAACCTATCATTAGGTGTTAGCGTCAAGCCAAGTAATGTAATATCTTTTCCTGGTGGGCAAAGTAAACTATTGCTCTAATTTTCTTGTTATTGTGAAGCTGATTTGGGTTGTTTATATTGTGGGATGGAAATCACTGGATTATGAATTAGGAGTTCTAAACTTGGCATTACCTCTGCCATTAATTCAGTATGTGACTTCATACGTGTCTTTTTACTATCCTAAGTCTCAGTATTCTTTAGTCTGTAAAATAAATGTGTGGCATTTGATAATGGCAAGGATGTCTTTGAGTTCCAAGTCTAGGAATCAGTAGCTGTGTTTTCAAAGTTTATTGAAATATTTGTAATTGGGGATGCCTGGGTGGCTTGGTCAGTTAAGCGTTCAACTCTTGATTTCGTCTCAGGTTATGATCCTTGGGTTGTGAGATGAAGCCTGCTTGGGGTTCTCTCCCCGCCCCCCATGCTCACTCTGTCTCAAAAAAATAAAAATTAAAAAAAAAATTTGTAACTGGATTATGATTAGTTTAATCAGCCTAATTCAACTTTTCATAGCAACTCTTTGGTTAACTCTGGGAAAAATCATTTATAATGAAAAAAGTTGCCCTCTGTTGTTGGATTATAATTTTGCTTGTGTATTCATGAAGTAAGACATACCTGTAGTTGACTTAAAAATGTTATAGTTACTACATAAAGGGCAAATGCCTAGTCCAGAAAATGTTTCTGAGTGACTGTATAATTTGCAGATTGCTTCTCCATTTCTGGAGCCACATCTAGTCCGAATGGCCAAAGTTGATCAAAACAAAGTTCGTTATATGGATTTACTCTGGAGGTATTATGAAAAGAACAGAAGCTTTAGTAATGCTGCTCGTGTCCTGTCCAAATTGGCTGACATGCATAGGTATGGTATAATACCCTTACTACTATGAATAATGATTGATAACTGACCTATAACTAGATACATCCAGATTTCAGAAATTAAATAAAACCTTATTCAGGTTATAGTATGTAGAGTTTTTATGCTTTTACTTGGATTTACCTAAAGTTTACAGTTTTTTTTTTCTTTTTTTTAATAGTGTATGGGAGATACTAAATACCCAAGACCCTCTCTAGTCAAACTGTCTTCTAAATCTCTTCTTTAAAGTATGTCTTTAGAGTCTTTCCTACTAAGCAGTTAATTAGTATTCTTAATTAAAAGGACAAAAACTTCTCAAAGGCTTTATAATTTTAAATGTTTTACTAATCCTAGACTAATTTCCTCTGCTCTATTATTGGTTTAAATTACCAAAAAATTTTTGAGTGTGTATGTTGAAGACTGTTAAGAATCTTATTAAAGAAAGCATTGAGGAGCGCCTGGGTGGGTCAGTTGTTAAGCGTCTGCCTTCGGCTTAGGTCACGATCCCAGGGTTCTGAGATCGAGCCCCGCATCGGGCTCCCTGCTCCGTGGGAAGCCTGCTTCTCCCTCTCGCCCACTCACCCTGCTGTGTTCCCTCTCTCACTGTGTTTTTCTCTGTCAAATAAATAAATAAAATCTTTAAAAAAACAAAACAAAACATTTTCCTTAGTGTTTAGAAGAATCCAAGTTTTAATATACTGAATTAAAGTTTTAAAATAGTTACTTTTTTGGATGTAAACTTAAGTATTTTTTTATTTGTTACCTTAAACTGTAGATCTCTTTTATTAGAAGTCCTCTAATATAGTTTTTTCTTTTTCTCTTTTTTTTAATCAAAGAGCAGGAACACAAGCCACAAGCAGGGGGAGTGGGAAAGGGAGAAGCAGGCTTCCCGCGGAGCAGGGAGCCTGATGCGGGACTCGATCCCAGGACCTGGGCTCATGACCTGAGCTGAAGGCAGATGCTTAACGACTGAGCCACCCAGGCACCCCCCTCTAATAGTTTTTTCAAGTTTCTAATGGCCTTTTATGTTCATTTGGTATATATAAAATAGTGCATCATAATTAATATATTTGTATATTGGATCCTTAAGAATTCATATAAATAAAAATAAGGTTCTCCCCTGCCCCCAGCACAGAAATTTCACTTCAGCAGCGACTAGAGTACATTGCTCGAGCCATTCTTAGTGCCAAAAGTTCCACTGCCATTTCATCGATAGCTGCGGATGGTGAATTCCTTCATGAATTAGAAGAAAAAATGGAAGTAAGCACTAAAGATACTTAAACTTTGCCTGCATTTATTCCATTTTCCCTTCTTCCCTCTAGTAAGTCATAAGTCAGTAGCAGTCAGTATTAGTAATTCTACTCTCTTCTGCCTATATGTATTTATTTTCATATTTAGACATAAATCTTTCATTGGGTCACAGGACATTGCTGTAATTAAATTTTTTCTCTGTGGCATTTCAAAAGTTTTTTTCCAACTATTCCAACACAAAGGAGATTATATCACATTTACCATTTATTCTGGAAGCTAATGAGTAGGTATGTGAAGTAGAGTAGGCTAACCTGCCCTAATTAAGAGACCCAAAAGTATATAATGGTCCAAATACAAAGGCTTATTTCTCATTCACAAATATCCAGAGTGGGTGTCCCTGATTAGCCAGTGGCTTTCTTCCACTTGATTGATTTTAATACCCAAGTTCTATTTTCTGGCTCTACCATTCCCTATGGCCTTACCTTTTTCTTCTGTCAGAGGGAGTAAGAGAAAAAAATCACATGTAATAAGCACATTCACTCTCTTAAAGACCTTCAGCCCTGAAATGACATACTTGACTTCCACTTACATTCCTTTGAAGAGAACTTAGTCTTAATGGCCCTATCTCCCTACAGAGGAGGTTGGAAAATAGGGTCTAGCCATTGTTTGGCTGCAGTAGTGGGAGAGATGGGTGTTTAGCGTGGTAGCAAGGGCGCTCTGCCATAGTAAACTTCCTGTGAGATCTTTTATGTTGTGATGAAGAGCTGCCAGTTTGTTACGATAGAAATCTTCATTCGTTCATTTTTTTTTAATTGAAGTATAATTGACACATACCATTATATTAGTTCAGGTATACAATGTAATGATCCAGTATTTTTAGATATTGCAAAATGATCACCATAATAAGTCTAATTAACATTTATCACCATATACGTAATTACAAAAATCTTGTGATAAGAACTTTTACAGTCTATTTTCTTCAACAACTTTCAAATATGCAATACAGTATTATTAACTCTAGTCACTATGCTGTTATTTATACATTGTTTTTACTTTAACCAACTTAAAGTCAGATGCTAGGAATCATTCCTTCAAGTACTTGTTGATTTATCATCAAGAACTTGAGACTTGCTTTTTTTTTTAATCCAAACTAGGTTGCTAGGATCCAACTTCAGATACAAGAGACACTACAAAGGCAGTATTCCCATCATTCTTCTGTACAGGATGCAATTTCTCAGCTGGATTCTGAGCTAATGGACATAACTAAGGTAATAAAAAAGCAAGGTGAATTCCTGTAGCAGTCACCTAATATCTACAAATTCCTTGGTTGTTTTTTTTTTTTTTTTGCATTCTGTAGTAGAATGCAAAAAATGTGGAGATAATCTGTCTCCACAAAATTAAGATAAGCCGTCCTGGGGAGCATGTTGCTGGACTGACAGATCACTGCTGTGGTATCTGACTCTTAGGAAGAGCTAACCTGCTCTTTATGGGCTGTTTTCTCTCAAGAATCTCTCAGCCTCACATCAAGCTTCCTTAAACCTCCTGCCATCTATTTTATGGCCTTGCTTATTGTCTTGGAAAAGTAACCTATCTTTGCTTATCTCTCCAAGCTGCTCCCACTCTGTACTTCAGAGCAGTTCCTTTTTCAATAACTCTTGGACATTTCTCCAAGTACCATGAAGCACCCTGAGACTTGTGTTTCCATGTTTCTAGGATTCTTTAAATCCTGATTTAGACAATGCTAATTTTAAAAGACATGTTATTGCAGTATCTTCCTGCCAGCCGAGGGGCGGGGGGGCTGTGGAGGCACACATGTTGGAATCTATTTAAATGCGTTTACCAAGCCTTCACCATTCTTAATCTGGAGTTATGACCAGCTGCATGTCATCACATCTTTACATCGTATTTTAAGAACTTTGGATAAAATCTTTGATCATTTTTAATTTTCAAGGAGTGCATCACTATTAATTTCTGACTCTTGACCTCTGGTTGTATGTATAATGTTGGCATTTTCTCCGACAGCTTTATGGGGAATTTGCTGACCCATTTAAACTTGCAGAGTGTAAACTTGCAATAATTCATTGTGCTGGTTATTCAGACCCTATATTGGTGCAGACACTTTGGCAAGATATCATAGAGAAAGGTAAGTGCTCACTTACAGGTATATTAGCATACGTTATTTAGTGACTTGGTAGAGGAATGCAAACTGCTAGTGGCTTTCATACATCTAGAGCTCATGAAAATTGTATATACCTAAGTAGAGGCTAAGTGGAGGGTACCTGGATGTGGTGGAGGGTGGTCCTCTAGAGAATGTCCTCAATTTATATTGGAGAGGACTGAGAAAAGGATGTGTCATTTTTGGTTGTACTTCTTAATAAGGGATTCTGAGACACTTTCCTCAGAATCCTATAACCAGTGTCTGGTAAGAGGAAAGTATTTCAGACACTAACAGAAACACAGTATCTGCTCATTATGTTAGAATATCATTTGTAGGCTATTTTGTACCTTGAAATAGAATAAAATAGCCAATTTAAACAATTGCACATTAAAAACAGTTTGGGTTTCTAATGGCATGTCTTTTTCTTGCAGAATTGAATGAAAGTGTAGCGTTGAGCTCCTCAGATAGAATGCATGCTCTTAGTCTCAAGGTTGTGCTCCTTGGCAAAATTTATGCTGGCACACCTCGCTTCTTTCCTTTAGGTAAGCAGTAACCTTAAGTGCTATCATGGGTGTTGTGTTTTTTCTTTTGATGGTTTTCTTCATTGACATGGAAAGATAATGTTCTTCAGGGTGGAATTGTTCCTTTGTTGCTGTTTAGCTCAGCTGTTTAATTCTACCTCTCCAGAAAGACCTCCAAAGATAACAGAATTTGTTGACAAATAGTTAGGTATGAAACCTTCTTTGACCTTGTAAGTTTATATATCTGTCTGGGGAATAGTGCTAACAGACGGTAATGATTATATTGTTGGTAACCCTCTACAAGTTTAAAGAGGAAAGAAAAATGGCTAGTGTTTTTCTGCATGGGCAATCTGTGATTGCTTCAACTGCTCTTATTATATATATATATATATATTTTTTTTTTTTAAGAGTTTATTTATTTGATAGAGAGAGACACAACGAGAGAGGGAACACAAGCAGGGGGAGTGGGAGAGGGAGAAGCAGGCTTTCCGCGGAGCAGGGAGCCCGATGCGGGGCTCAATCCTGGAACCCCAGGATCATGACCTTAGCCAAAGGCAGACGCTTAACGACTGAGCCACCCAGGCGCCCCTCTGCTCTAATTATATTGAGGACATATTTTTCTTTAAAATAACAAATATTTGGGGCACCTAGGTGGCTCAGTTGGTTGTGTGGCTGACTCTTGATTTTGGCGTCATGATCTAAGGGTCCTGGGATCAAGCCCCGATTTGCATTGGACTACCCGCTGACCAAGTACTCAGCTCTAGAATTCTCCCTCTCCCTGTGATGACCCTCCCCCTGCTCACACTCTCTCTCCCTCTCAAATAAATCTTTTAAAAAAGCAAATAATTGTGTTAAAAATGCAATTTTTTGAACCCTTTAATCAGCTATATTACTATAATTGTTATGTATATGACTCTAATTATTAGAGATTTGCCAATGTATAATGTTTTCTTCAGTTGTAAAACAATAGAATCAGGGTGCCTGAGTGGCTCAGTTGGTTAAGCATCCAACTCTTGATCTCAGCTCAGGCCTTGATCTCAGGGTCATGAGTTTAAGTCCCACATTGGGCTCCATGCTGGGCTTATAGCCTACTTAAAAAAATAAAAAATAAAAGAATAGAATCAACATAAATATATCTGTAAAGTAGGATGTTAAGCATCCGGGATCTTTGAAAAATATTGAGAACCAGGAAAATGCTCACAACATAACATTAAATTGTTTATTTAATGAGGATAGAGACTTTTTTATAGGACCATCTCTGATTTATGACTTATTTTCTGGAAATGGCAAGAAATAAAGTCATTATAATCTTGTAAGTATAGTATTTAAAACTGCCACTCTGGGGCGCCTGGGTGGATCAGTTGGTTAAGCGTCTGCCTTCCGCTCAGGTCATGATCCTGGAGTCCCGGGATCAAGTTCCACATCAGGGTTCCCTGCTCGTAGGGGAGTCTGTTCTCCCTCTGACCCTCCCCCCTCTCACGTTCTCTCTCTCTCTCTCTCTCATTCTCTCTCTCAAGTAAATAAATCTTAAAAAAAAAAAACTGCCATGCTATTTCATTAATGAGAAAAAGAAAAAATTAAAGCTTAATAGTTTTAATAATAAAAAGGCCACATTTGGGGAGAGGGGTGGGAGGATGGGTTAGCCTGGTGGTGGGTATTGAGGAGGGCACATTCTGCATGGAGCACTGGGTGTTATGCACAAACAATGAATCATGGAACACTTCATCTAGAACTAATGATGTAATGTATGGGGATTAACATAAGAATAAAAAAAAAAAGGCCACATTATACATAATTTTTTTTAGGGTATTTCTGCTTCAACTTAGATTTTTAATTTTTGAGCCTAGTAAAGTTTAGGGTAGAAGAGGCCTTTCTTCTTCTTTGGTCCATCTTTCAATGGCAAACAAGCCCCAGGGGGCTTCAAACCAGAACAAATTTAGAGTTTTTAGAAATTTGATCACCTGCACAAAAGTTTTGTATGGTAGATTCTGGGATAGTTGCAGGTTCAGTCATTGGCAGTCTTTTCAGTGATTCTTCTTGCCTGTGGATATGCACATTGGTCAGTCGCAGATTTCAAGGATCATAAATATGAATGTGATTGTTACTATTACGATCTTACTTACGATATGACAGGTAGTAAAAAGTGAGAATGGGGCTAAAATTAGAACCATCAAAATAAATAACTTAGACATCTGAGGGGGTGAGGCACTTAAAAACACATTTAATATTGGGCCTCCTGGGTGGCTCAGTCGTTAAGTGTCTGCCTTTGGCTCAGGTCATGATCCCAGGGTCCTGGGATCGAGCCCCGCATAGGGCTCCCTGCTCGGCAGGAGGCCTGCTTCTCCCTCTCCCCCTGCTTGTGTTCCTGCTCTCACTATCTCTCTCTCTGTCAAATAAATAAATAAAATCTTAAAAAAAAAAACCCACACATTTAATATTTCTAAAATCAGGATGCAGTAACCCTTCTTTTCTGAAAAGCTGTTAAACTGAGGATTCAGTGGGTCCTCTCCAATAGTGGGATTATGAATGGTCTCTATTTCATGTACCTTTCTGTATTTTCCAAACTCACCAAAATGTAGTTTTTTCCTAATAGCTTTAAATTATATAGCACATTCACAGTTGTGCAACAGTCACCACAATTAAATTTAGACCATTTTCATCACCACAGAAAGAAACCATGTACCTATTAGCAATCACTCCCTATTCCTTCCCACTTTCCAGCCCTAGGCAATCACTAATCTACTTTATATCTCTATATATTTGCCTATTCTGATATATCACTTATTTTTATAAAAATTTTTTTTTTGAAAATTGGTTTTCTTTTTTTAAAGATTTTATTTATTAGAGAGAGTGCACAAGCGGGGCGGGGAGGGGAAGAGGGAGAAGCAGACTCCCCTCTGAGTGGGGAGCCCCATGCAGCACTCAATTCCAGGACCCTGAGATCATGACCTGAGCTGAAGGTAGCAGCTTAACCAGCTGAGCCACCCAGGCTCCCCGGGACTTAATAATTCTGTACCAACAATAGAGTAATGAAGTGAGGTGAAGGACCTGTTAACTAACCTTACCGGAGTAAACATTTCACAATGTATATATGTATCACATCATCATGTTCTATACCTTAAAGTTACACAATGTATGGCTATTTTATCTCAGTAAGTGGGGGGGGAGGGGGCGGGAAGAGTTAACAATTCTAATTTCTGATCTTTTTCCTTCTCCAGATTTTATTGTGCAGTTTTTAGAGCAGCAAGTTTGTACTTTGAACTGGGATGTAGGTTTTGTAATACAGACAATGAATGAGATTGGAGTGCCATTACCTAGACTACTGGAAGTATATGATCACTTGTTCAAATCACGGGTAAGGAAAATATTAAATAAAATGAAATAATTTAAAGTTAACAAACCTTTTTTAGTTAAAAGAATATTTTGATTGTATGTTTATAAGTGTCTCGTCATCTGATAAAATTACATCAGAAATATGCTTCATTGTTTGAATATAAGAAATTATCATACTTTAGATTTTTAAAATTGATAATGAGTTGCTTTGCTGTATATCATGATAAAAATCAAATATTTCTTAGTAAACATATTTGCTTTACTCTTTGTGTAATAGGCTAAGCCCATCATTAAGAATCACCATTTGCTTTACAAGAACAAAATAATAGTGTATTTATTCCCTATAACTTTATCTAAAATATCAGTGCTCAAAGATCTTCCTCACCACAAGAAAAAAACTTTGCAATTGTGATGGTGATGCGTGGTAACTAGACTTACTATGGTGATTATGTCTAATACTGATTTGCTATTGTATATTTACAAATAACAAATCATATGTTGTATACCTGAAAATGATACGATGTTATGTCTCAGTTATACCTCAGTTAAAAAAAAATCTTTCTCACCTTATTGAACCTTAACAGACTATATATTTTATAATTTTTATTCTAAGATAAAAGATCCAAATAAAACCTTGTTGACCTATATCATGTCTTTTATGGTAACACCATCAAAACATTTATGCAGTGCTTTACAGGGCACTTGTATATCTCATTTAAGCCTCAAAATGAACCTATGATAGGAAATGAGCATCTGACAAGGGCAGAGATTTTAAATGAATAACCTACTCAAGTCACATGGCTAGTTATTGGTATAGCCAGAATGAGAATTAAGATTCTTTGCTGGTTTAGTCAGACTAAGTCTATATAGGTTTAAAGTAAAAGGGGTATCACAGCTGACAAGAAGAAAATAAAAAAAATAAGTGCAGTAAAATAAGCATTTAATATTATATGGTTACTAAACTATCTGGTCATGGTTAATATTTGAAAATCATTAAAAACTGCATTGTGGAAAAAAAAAACTGCATTGTGATGTTATTTAGGAAAAATGACCCACTTTGTAGAGCTTGCAAATTTCCTGTTTAGGAACCTGTGTTTCCTCTTGACAGGTGTGAGGAGGTATCTCATTGTGGTTTTGATTTGTATTTCCCTGATGATGAGTGATGTTGAGCTTTTTTCATGTGTCTGTTAGCCATTTGTATGTCTTCTGACCATTTCTTAACTGGATTATTTGTTTTGGGGTGTTGACTTTGATAAGTTCTTTATACATTTTGGATACTAACTCTATATCAGATATGTCCTTTGCAAATATCTTTTCCCACTCCATTGGTTGCCTTTTCGTTTTGTTGACTGTTTCCTTTGCTGTGCAGAAACTTTATCTTAATGAAATCCCTATAGTTCATTTTTGCTTTTCTTTCCCTTGCTTCTGGAGACATGTCTAGTAAGAAGTTGCTGTGGCCAAGGTCAAAGAGATTACTGCCTGTGTTCTCCTCTGGGATTTTGATGGATTCCTCTCTCACATTTCGGTCTTTCGTCCATTTTGATTTTTTTTTTAATTATTTATTTAACTGTATAAAACATTTAATTTATTGGTCTTTTGGGGGTATTTGATGTATCTCCAGTGTATTACAACTGAGCCATTAATCTTGTCGCTTCATCAACATTAACTGGTTCATTTTCATGACACTGCTGAGGAATCAGCTGTTTCTGCAAGGGTTCAAAGGAAAGGCCTTTTGAGAAATGGGCAAGTTCCTTTTGTATATCTACAAAAGCTTTATTCACTCTTAATTTTTTCATCATTCACAATGTTTATCTTCAGTGCTCGCTTCGGCAGCACGTATACAATGTTTATCTTCTTAAAATTAGTGGTAGGGCGCCTGGGTGGCTCAGTTGGTTAGGCGACTGCCTTCAGCTCAGGTCATGATCCTGGAGTCCCGGAATCGAGTCCTGCATCGGGCTCCCTGCTCAGCGGGGAGTCTGCTTCTCCCTCTGACCCTCCCCCCTCTCATGTGCTCTCTCTCTCATTCTCACTTTCTCAAATAAATAAATAAAATCTTTTAAAGAAAAGATTAGTGGTAACTGGTTTTGCTTTGTTTTTAGACTTAAAGTTTTTTTGGCTGGCTGTATGAAATACATTCCTGGATTTCTGCCCTCTTAGTTTGTTCTTGGCCATTGTCTTCAGTACCCTCGTGAAGCAGCTCATGCTCCGGGTGATGCCATCTGCACGCAGAAGATCTTCAGGAAGTTCCTTGAATTTATTTTTTTGTATGGTGTAAAAAAGTGGTCCAGTTTCATTCTTCTGCATGTAGCTGTCCAATTTTCCCAACACCATTTGTTGAAGAGACTTTTTTTCCATTGGATATTTTTTCCTGTTTTGTTGAAGATTAGTTGACCATATAGTTGTGGGTCCATTTCTGGGCATTCTGTTCTGTTCCATTGATCTGTGTGTCTGTTTTTGTGCCAGTACCATATTGTCTTGATTACAGCTTTGTAATACGGCTTAAAGTTCAGAATTGTGATGTCTCCAGCTTTGGTTTTCTTTTTTTCAACATTACTTTGGCTATCTGGGTTCTTTTCTAGTTCCATACAAATTTTAGGATTGTTTGTTCTAGCTCTGTGAAAATTGCTGGTGTTATTTTGATAGGGATTGCATAAATATGTAGATCGCTTGGGTAATACAGACATTTTAACAATATTTGTTCTTCCACTCCGTGAGCATGGAACGTTTTTCCATTTCTTTGTTTCATCTTCAATTTCTTTCATAAGTGTTCTATAGTCTTAGTACAGATCTTTTACCTCTTTGGTTAGGTTTGTTCCTAGATAGTTTATGGTTTTTGGTGCAGTTGTAAATGGGATCGATTCCTTGATTTCTTTTTCTCCTGTTTCATTATTGCTGTATAGAAATGCAACAGACTTCTGTGCATTGATTTTATATCCAATTTTGCTGAATTCCTGTATCAGTTCTAGCAATTTTTGGGGGGAGTCTTTTGGATTTTCTACATAGAGTATCATGTCGTCTGTGAATAGTGAAAGTTTGACTTCTTGCCAATTTGGATGCCTTTTATTTATTTTTGTTGTCTGATTACTGAGGCTAGGACTTCCAGTTCTGTGTTGAACAACATTGGTGAGAGTGGACATCCCTGTCTTGTTCCTGACCATAGCGGAAAAGCTATGTTTTTTTCCCCATTAAGGATGATATTACCTGTCGGTCTTTTGTATATGGTCTTTATGATGTTGAGGTATGTTCCTTCTATCCCTACTTTCTTGAAGGTTTTTATCAAGAAAGGATGCTGTATTTTGTCAGATGCTATTTCTGCGCCTATTGAGAGCATCATATGGTTCTTATCCTTTCTTTTACTAATGTGGTCTATCACATTGCTTGATATGTGGGTATTGAACCACCCCTGCAGCCCAGGAATAAATCCCACTTGGTTGTGGTGAATAATCCTTTTAATGTAATGTTGGATCCGATTAGCTAGTATCTTGCTGAGAATTGTTTTTTTAAGATTTATTTATTTATTTATTTGAGAGAGGGAGAGCATGCGCAGGGGAAGGGGCTAAGGGAGAGAGAGAATCCTCAGTCTGACTCCCTGCTGAGCACTGAGCCCAATGCAGGGCTTGATCCCAGGACCGTAAGATCATGACCTGAATCAAAATCAAGAGTTGGCTGCTTAATTGAGCCACCCAGGAGCCCCTTGTTGAGAATTTTTGCATCCATGTTTATCAGGGATATTGGTCTATAATTCTCCTTTTTTAAAAATTTTATTTATTATTTTAGAGAGAGTGCGCGAGCAGGGTGAGGGGCAGAGGGGGAGGGAGAGGGACAAGCAGACTCTGCGCTGAGCATGGAGCCCACTGCGGGGCTCAGTCTCACGACCCTGAGATCATGACCTGAGCAGAAATCAAGAGTCCAATGCTCCACTGACTGAGCCATCCAAGAGCCCCCTGTAATTCTCCTTTTTAGTGGGGTCTTTGTCTGATTTTTGGAATCAAGGTAATGCTTGCCTCATAGAATGAGTTTGGAAGTTTTCCTTTCATTTCTGTTTTTTGGAACAGTTTCAGAAGAATAGGTATTCTTTTTTAAATGTTTGGTAGAATTCCCCTGGGAAGCCATCCATCCCTGGACTCTTGTTTGTTGAGAGTTTTTTTTTTTTTTTTAAAGATTTTATTTATTTATTTGTGTGAGAGAGAGCACATGAGAGGGGGGAGGGTCAGAGGGAGAAGCAGACTCCTTGCCGAGCAGGGAGCCCGATGTGGGACTCGATCCAGGGACTCCGGGATCATGACCTGAGCCGAAGGCAGTCGCTTAACCAACTGAGCCACCCAGGCGCCCGAGAGATTTTTGATTACTGATTCAATTTCTTTACTGATTATGGGTCTATTCAGATTTTCTATTTCTTCCTGTTTCAGTTTTGGTAGTTTATATGTTTTTAGGAATGCATCCATTTCTTCCAGATTGCCTAATTTATTGGCATATAATTGCTCCTAATATTCTCTTATAATTGTATTTCTGCAGTGTTGGTTGTGATCTCTTTCATTCGTAATTTTATTTATTTGGGTCCTTTCTGTTTTCTTTTTGGTAAGTCTTGCTAGGGGTTTATCAGTTTTCTTAATTCTTTCAAAGAACTATCTCCTAGTTTCATTGATCTGGTCTAGTTGTTTTGTTTTCTATATCATTTATTTCTGCTCCTAGCTTTATTATTACCCTTCTTCTGCTGGCTTAGGCTTCATTTGCTGTTCCTTTTCTAGCTCCTTTAGGTGTAAGATTAGGTTGTGTATTTGAGACTTTTCTTGCTTCTTGAGGTAGGCCTGTACTGCTATGTATTTCCCTCTTATGACTGCTTTTGCTGCATCCCAGAGGTTTTGGACCATCATGTTTTCATTTTCAGTTGCCTTCATGTATTTTTTTTTTTTCTTTAATTTCCTGGCTTATCGGTTCATTCTTTAGTAGGATATTCTTTTTTTTTTTTTTTAAGATTTTATTTCTTTATTTGAGAGAGAGGAGAGAGAGCGTGCATGCAAGGTAGGGAGAGGGGCAGAGGGAGATGGAGAAGCAGGCTCCCCACTTAGCAGGGAGCCTCCCTGATGCAGGGCTCTATCCCAGGACTCCAGGATCATGACCTAAGCCAAAGGCAAATACTTAACTGAATGAGCACCCAGGTGCCCCTAGTAGGATGTTCTTTAACCTCCATGTATTTGTGGTCTTTCCAAATTCAGGTTACATAGCATTGTGGTCTGAAAATAATGCATGGTATGATCCCAGTCTTTTTGTACTTTTTGAGGCCTGATTTGTGACCCAGTATGTGATCTATTCTGGAGAATCTTCCATGTGCACTTGAAAAGAATCTGTATTCTGCTGTTTTAGGTTAAAATGCTCTGAATATATCTGTGAAGTCCATTTGGTCCAGGGTGTCATTCAAAGCCTTTTTTCCTTGTTGATCTTCTGTAGATGATCTGTCCATTGCTGTGAGTGGGGTGTTACAGTCCCCTACTGTTACTGTATTATTATCAATGAGTTTCTTTAAGTTTGTTATTAATTGGTTTATATATTTGGCTGTTCCCAAGTTAGGGACATAAATATGTACAATTGTTAGATCTTGTTGGATAGACACCTTTATTATGGTAAAATGCCCTTCATCATGTCTTATTACAGTCTTTGGTTTAAAATCTACTTTGTCTGGGGGCGCCTGGGTGGTTCAGTCAATGAAGCACCCGCCTTTGGCCCAGGTCATGATCCCAGGGTTCTGGGATTGAATCCCCCATCGGGCTCCCTACCTGCTTCTCCCTCTGCCTGCAGCTCTTCCTGCTTGTGCTCTGACAAATAAATACATAATAACAAAAATCTTATAAATAAAATCTAGTTTGTCTGATGTAAGTATGGCTACTCCAGCTTTCGTTTCTTTCTTTCTTTCTTTCTTTCTTTCTTTTTTCCTTTCTTTCTTTCTTTCTTTTTTTTTGATGTCCATTTGCATGATTATGGTTCTCTATCCCCTCACTTTCAATCTGCAGGTGTCCTCACAGAATAGTGAGAACCGTCAGCAAACCCAGTGTCACAGTGCTCCTGCGTTAAATGCTTATTTTAATATTGGGAAATTTTGCCTGGGACTCTGATAACTGGTTTAACTAATAACATAAATGGTTGAAAAATCAGTTGACACAGTTTGCTTTACAACTCGTGACTTATATTTTCTTTATAGGATCCATTCTGGAACAGAATGAAGAAGCCACTGCACCTTTTGGATTGTATACATGTACTGTTGGCAAGATATGTTGAGAATCCTAGCCAGGTTTTAAATTGTGAGAGGTAACTATGAATTAGGTATTGTGTTATGGCAAAAGCTTAAATGTTTTCTAATAAGTATCTGAGCAATAAAGTTAGAATGGGGGAAGATATGGAGATTAACTATTTGAATGATATCAGCATGTATGAAAGGTTAGAGTTTTTTCCATTTTTCACCCCCCATCCTGAATCCTTTCTATAGGTAAATGATGTAATTTTTGAATTATTTCTAAACTCTTTCTGCATTGAATTAGTGATCTAGGGCAATTCAGTTATGTCTTTGAGATTATTGACCATTAGAAGGTATATTTGTTTGAAAAGACCAAAAGAATGTAAATAATTTAATATTAATTTAAGGAATCATCCTTACTGCCTCCTTCCCATTATAATCTTCCAAAGGAATATGGTGGTCATGTGGTAATTCACCTACCCCCTGCATTTCTTGTCTGTTTTCATTTATTTACCATTTACTTAATCGTATGCTCCTTGCTCTTTCTGGGACTATAGTAAGTTTAGCAGAAGTTGGAGAGAAGTCTTACAGGAGGAAATGTTTCTAAATGTATCAATAGTTGATCGGGTATCTTTTCCTTTACAGGAGAAGATTTACGAATCTGTGCCTGGATGCCATTTGTGGTTATCTGGTTGAGCTTCAGTCTATGAGCTCTTCAGTGGCAGTACAAGCCATCACGGGAAATTTTAAATCTCTCCAGGCTAAACTAGAACGGCTTCATTAATTATTGTAATGTATTGTCGTCCATGCATTTTAATCTGTAAAATAAAAGCTCAGTTGGGTCCAGATATCAGGTGCTTTAAATCTAAGAATTTAAGAACAATTTTAATAGAAATGTGTTTTTAACAAGTGGCTAATATCTACAAACAGTACATTTGCCAGATGAATTATTTTTTATTACTATTTTGTTTTTTAATAATCAGGTTTAAAAAACAAGTGAAATAAGATTACTTATTTTAACACAAAGATAAAAACATTTAGAAATTCTTATTTTTAATTTAATGAAGGCAGAAATTTTGAATTTATACTATTCATTTTCAAGTTAGTCCAAGGATATTGATATCAAAACTTCAATAGGCTAGCTGAGCAAGTCCCATAACACTGGATTCTACAGTAATCCTAATATAGGCAAATAAACACTGTCTCTTAAAAAATCATTTAGGTTTGGGTTCATCTTTGGAAAGAAATTTCTTCTACCTACTAATTTTGTCAATTGTAATTCTTGAAGATATTCTTGGCTGTTTTTTGAGCAGGTGGCAAACGTGTAACTAATATTCTATGTCCTAAAAACCTACACAAGGAGATACTGTTTTCCATTTAGTGTCTACCTACCAGTCCTTGTGACTGATTACCGACTGCATTAAAGCAGTGGTTCTCAAAGTGTGTGCACCAAACCAGCATAGAAGCCTCATCTGGGAATTTGCTCCCTGTTTGATTCTTTTTCCTCCCAATCAGTAACCACAACAAATGAGTTTTACCCAAGACACAATATATAAAGTAAAATTGTTAGTAATGTAGTTTTTAGTCTTCAACAAATTGGAATAACGAAACCAAGTCATGGCAACAACAAGGAAGGAGAATAGAGTGGGAATGACCAGGACTAACAAAAAAGCAAGGACATGGACTTCTTTCCTCTCACCTGTTATGCCATCAAGAGTAATTACCTTCTGCTTATTGTCATTGAAGCAGGTTTAACAATTTTTATAGTACATTTTGAAAATAATTTTCCTTCCCGTTTTTTCCCAAGATCATAGGTTGACCTTTTTTGTATTTATTCTCTTAGAATTTAGCTCCCTTTTTCCTGTAATCTAATACATAATATTTAATAGACTGTCAAAATGTCACTCATTAGGTACCACTACCTCTCATATTTTTCAGCTTTCAGTTCCTTAAGTTCAGTTTTTTTGAATATGTAAAATGAATGTAAGTTATGCATTGTTAATCTGTAAACTTAAAATTCTTTACGTCTACTTAAAATGAAAGTCTTGCTTAAATGTTATTTAGCTGTGACTCCAATTCTGCTATAAATATATATATTTTTAAGCCCATTTACACACAAGCATATTAATATATATGTTAAATATACTCAACTCACGATATTGAAGCTACATCTTTTAAAAGGACTATAAGCTAGCATGGCTAAATGGTCCTTAGGAGTCAGACATCTGAACCCTGTTCCTTTTATCACAGAGCACTTTTGAGAGGGTTTAACAGTTCCAGCTGCATAGCAGATGTTTTCCATACCCTTGGGAGGGAGAGATCCCTAAGAGAACTTAGGTCCCCTCCTTTTTAGCTCTCTAGAACAGTGTTTCTAAAACTTGTAATTTGTAAGAATCACCTGGATAACCTGCTAAAACAGATGTTCCACCTCTAATGTGATGCTGATACTGGTGGTCAGTGGATCAAACTTGGAGTAGCATTGTTCTAGCACATTTATCCACTGTATTAATATATCTTGTACTTGTTTATTCAACACATTATTTCTTTATAGTGACTATTAAACATATACAGGCAACGAATAATAAGTTGAACATTATTTATGAAACAGTGCATTCATCGTAGGCAATGACGAGTCACTGAAGATCTTGATTGTGACAAATTTTTTTAGGTAGATCATTTTCATTTGGCAAAATGGTCAGGAAAGAAGAGAAAAATCTATTTTGAGTAACTGTGCAAGGTATGGGATATTGACCCTGAAATGCATGTGATGTATGTTCAACATTTCTTTAGTTATAACATATGTGACTTACTAGTGACTTTTTCATTGAACACTTCTCTGCTAATCACTTGCATTTCCTCCATGTTTATGTTATATAGTTAATTTCAATCTCAGGATTCACAGATTGCTCATTCTCTTCCTCAGGATACTTCCCACCTCTTTTTTCCTCTTACTCATGAGAGGAAAAATTATGATAGTGATACAGTTGTATCAAGAAAATGAAGAACTGGAATATTGAATGTAAAGGTCTTGAAAGGGCACATAATTTTCTTTCATTTTCTATCAGTTTCTTCATTTAAATTCTCTTAATAAAGCTTTTTTTTCCAGAATATTTTTTAGTCTTCTAGTGAATCATTTAAACTCTTCAAACTTTCATTTTCCTAAGAAACAAATTTTTTAGGACACCTAGGTGGCTCAGTCAATGAAGCACTTGCCTTCGGCTCAGGTCATGATCCCAGAGTCCTGGGATTGAGCCCCTCATCCGGCTCCTTGCTCAGCAAGGAGCCTGCTTCTCCCTCTCCCTCTGCCACTCCCCCTACTTGTGTTCTCTCACTCTCTCTCAAATAAATAAATAAATAAAATCTTAAAAAAAAAATTTCTTGGGGCGCCTGGGTGGCTCAGTCGTTAAGCATCCGCCTTCGGCTCAGGTCGTGGTCCCAGGGTCCTGGGATCGAGCCCCGCATCAGGCTCCCGGCTCAGGGAGTCTGCTTCTCCCTCTCCCACTCCCCCTGCTTGTGTTCCCTCTCTGGCTTTCTCTCTGTCAAATAAATAAAATCTTTAAAAAAGAAAAATTTCCTCATAAGAAGACTAAAGCTAAATGATAAGACTTTTTCTTTTAAAGATTTTATTTATTTGAGAGAGGGCACGAGAGGGGGGAGGGTCAGAGGAAGAAGCAGACTCCCCACTGAGCAGAGAGCCCAACTCGGGACTTGATCCAGCAGGCATTCATCCTACTGAGCCACTCAGGTGCCCCTAAATGATAAGACTCTTAAATCCAAAAACTTATAAGAACACTTCTCTGCTATAATAATAATATAATAATCATATTATTAAAAAAATCTATTTTTATTCAATTTTGTTCTACACTTCAAATATTTAACAATACTATTATTTTTACTTTTTTTCATTGCAAATAAACATTTCTAAACTGCATCATGACGTTTTAAATTAAAATTTTG
>NC_138375.1:26741885-26814439 GCF_054177405.1 Leptonychotes weddellii | reverse complement strand
ATCATGACCTGAGCTGAAGGCAGTCGCTTAACCGACTGAGCCACCCAGGCGCCCAAGACGAACTCTTTTTAAGATTAATCAATTTAGGGCGCCTGGGTGGCTCAGTTGGTCGGGCAACTGCCTTTGGCTCAGGTCATGATCCTGGAGTTCTGGGATCGAGTCCCGCATTGGGCTCCCTGCTCAGCGGGGAGTCTGCTTCTCCCTCTGACCCTCCCCCCTCTCATACTCTCTCTCTCTCTCTCATTCTCTCTCAAAAAAAAAAAAAAAAGATTAATCAATTTACCATGCAGGAGTTAGGAGTATTATATCTCCAGCCCACACCTGACTTTCTGCCTGTGTAATGAACATTTTCACTTAGATGACCTCCAAAGCTCCTCAGTCAAAATGTGACCAGATCTGCGTTCATTCCTATCTCCCTGAAATCTGCCCACTCCTCCTCCCCCTCTATTTTCTTTTCTTTCCTTTTTTTTTTTTAAGTAAGCTTTACACATAACATGGGGCTTGAACTCATGACCCTGAGATCAAGAGTTGCATGTTCTACCAACTGAACCAGCCAGGTGCCCCCCTCCTCCTCTACTTTCTACTTAAGTCTTTATTATCTGAATTCGTGAAGCGTTCCATATTTTTAAATGGATTTGTTAAAAAAAAAAATGAAATCTCAACTCCAAAATACGGGTATTTTTAAATTCTTCCCTCTCTTTCCAAATACAATCAGTCACCAATTTCTAAGCAGGACTGTTTTCTTAATATCCACCATTATCTGTTCAATTATCTTACTATTTTGGGTTTTTAGAGTTTAATGAGATTACTTCACTTAGATGCCTGCAGTAATGTCATAGTGGTCTTCCTGCCTCTCATTTGACCCTTTCTTTGTTCCTTTTCCACACTAAGGTCAAAGTGGTCTTTTTAAAATGTACACCTAAATATATTACACCCCCACCTTTTCCCTCAATAGAAATTCCAAATTCCTGGTTGGCATTAGGACTTTATTGCAGTTGACAAAAATAAAAATTTGACTTTAAGTTAAAGCAAAAGAAGAATTTATTATTAGCCTTCAAAACTAAGAAGTCTAATATGGAGCTACTTCCACATGGCTAGTCCCAGAGCCTGGATATCTTCAGGGCTTTCTTAGGTCATTTTGGCTCTTCTTTTCATGTTTATTCTCTGTGTCTGCAGACAGTTTGCTCCATACCTCCTGAGAGAATGCAATGTCAAGGCAGTGTCAAGTTACTTTATCTGTTCACTCTAACCCAAAGGTATAGTCATCAAGAGAAGTCCTAAGAAGGGTTCTGATTAACTCAGCTTGAATCATGAACTCAGTCTTGGGGTATGGTGGTATAGGATCATCACCCAAACCATACAGAACTGGAAAGAAGTGCTTAAAGAATTGAATGCTAGGCACACTGCATTTCACATCAGTCCACTATATCTGTCACCCTTCCTTGCTTACCACTCACTTCCTTGTGCTGTAATGAAAACTATAAACCCATAGATCCAAGAAACATAATGAGCCCAGAGCAGGACAGATACAAAGTCACACCAAAGCACATCATAATCAAATTCTCAGCAAATAAAAAGTAGAAGGGAACTTCCTCAGCCTGATAAAAGACATTTATGAAAAATGTACAGCTAAAATCACATCTAATGATAGAAGACTAAACACTTTCTCCTTAAAGTTGGAAACAAAATATGGATGTTTCTTTTCAAAATTGTATTGGAGGTTCTGATCATTGTGATTTGGCAAACAAAAGAAATTTAAGACATACAAATTAGAAAAGCAGAAGTAAACGTGAGCTTATCCATGGGCAATTACCTATGCAGAAAATCCTATAGAATATAAGAAAATAGCACTAAGTAGGAAAAATTGCTAGAATTAATGTTAGTTTAGCAAGATCACAGGATGCCAGGTCAACCTACAAAATCAATTGCATTTCTAATTTTTTAGCAACAATCAAAAATGTTAAAATACTCCTTTAAAATAGTATTTAAAAAGCCATAAAATAAGAGGGGTGCCTGGCTAGCTCAGTTGAAAGACAGTGCGATTCTTGATCTCAGGGTCGTGAGTTTGAGTCCCACATTGGGTGTAGAGATCACTAAAAAAAAAAGTTAAAATTTATCAAAACTTAGGGACATACTTACAGATCGTACATGACACCGTTTGTAGTCCAGATGTAAACAAAAATGCAGTATTAAATTGCCTCAAATTAACTGCAGTACATGCTATACTTCTGTAATAATTTAGTAGCTCACCTGTTTCTATTGCAGCTCAAATGTTGGGAGTATCTGCTTAAAATGCCAAGTGATGCTAATCATGCAAGCAATTGTGTCTCCAGTAAATTGCATAATGCAGTAAAAAGAGCTCTCTCATGGTTCTTCTGCATTTCTTATCATATTTAGTGCTATCCCATAAACTTTGAATAACACTAGGGGACCAATACAAAGTGCCACTAGTGATGCTGAAAGAATGCTCAAGAAGCAAATTCATATTACAAGAAAAAGTTGAATTGCTTGGTATGAGGTCTGCAACTGTGGTTACCCACCATTTCAAGATAATCCAGTGTAAAGACCATTGTAAAAAAAAAGTCACAAAGCAAACACTGCAGCTACACCAGCAGGCACGATAACCTTGCACTTTTTGCAAAATACATTTTTATCTTGTATTGAAGATGCAGCTTTTATGTGCACGCAGGATTGCCATAAGAAAGGCATAACTAGGGGTGCCTGGGTGGCTCAGTTGGTTACACATCTGCCTTCGGCTCTGGTTGTAATCTCGGGGTTCTGGGATGAAGTCCTGCGTTGGGCTCCCTGCTCAGGGGAGAGTCTGCTTCTTCCTCTCCCTTCGCCCCTCCCCCTGCTCATTGGCTTGCTCACTCTCGAATGAAAATCTTAAAAAAAAAAAAAAAAAGACATACCTGTAGACTAAAATGATTCAAGAAAAAGTGAAGTCATTAAATGATAACTTAGAGCAAAAGGAAGGCGAAGGATCTAACGCTGGAGAATTTAATGCCGGCAAAAGATGGTTTGATAATTTTAGAAAGTGATTTGGCTTAAAAAATACCAAGATAAGGGTGCCTAGCTGGCTCAGTTGGAAGAGCATGAGATCATGAGTTCAAGCCCCACGGGTGTAGAGATCGCTAAAGTAAAAATAAAACTTAAAAGATAATAGAAGCAGCTTCTGCCAACCAAGAGGAAGCTGAAAAGTTCCAGATTATATTAAAATCAACGAGGAGAAAGGGTATCTGCCTAAAAGGCATTTAATGCAGACAAAAGTTCTTTATTCTGGAAAAAAATGCCACAAAGGACATTTATTAGTAAGGGGGAGGAGAGAGCACCAGGATTAAGATAGGAAAGGATAGGTTAAATTTACTGTTTTGTGCAAATGCAATCAGGTTTATGATCAGGCTGCCCTTATCTATAAAATTGCTAATCCCTGAGCCTGGAAGGGAAAAGATAAACACTAACTGCCAGTATTTTATTGTACAACAAGAAAGTTTGGAAAACAAGAACGCTTTTCCTAGATTGGTTCCATTGATGCTTCGTCCCTGATGTCAGGAAGTACTTTGCTAGTAAGGGACTGCCTTTTTTTTTTTTTTTAAGATTTTATTTATTTATTTGACAGAGAGATAGCGAGAGCAGGAACACAAGCAGGGGGAGTGGGAGAGGGAGAAGCAGGCTTCCTGCTGAGCTGGGAGCCCAATGTGGGACTCGATTCCAGGACCCTGGGATCACGACCTGAGCCGAAGGCAGACGCTTAATGACTGAGCCACCCAGGCATCCCCGGGACTGCCTTTTAAAGTTCTTCTGAGGGGCGCCTGGGTGGCTCAGATGGTTAAGTGTCTGCCTTCAGCTCAGGTCATGATCTCCAGGTCCTGGGATCGGGCCCCATGTCGGGCTCCTGGCTCAGCGGGGCATCTGCTTCTCCCTCTGCCTCTCCCCTTGCTTGTGCTCTCTGTCTCTCTCTCTCTCAAATGAATAAATAAAATCTTTTAGGGGCGTCTGGGTGGCTCAGTTGGTTAAGTGACTGCCTTCGGCTCAGGTCATGATCCCAGGATCCTGGGATCGAGTCCCACATCGGGCTCCTGGCTCAGCAGGAAGCCTGCTTCTCCCTCTCCCACTCCCCCTGCTTGTGTTCCTGCTCTCGCTGTCTCTGTCTCTATCAAATAAATAAATAAAATCTTTTAAAAAATAAAATAAAATAAAATCTTTTAAATAAATAAATAAATAAAGTTCTTTTGATACTGTACAATGTCCCTGGCAACACAGAACTTTGTGAGTTCGACGCAGAAGGCATTGAAGTGGTCTACTTGTCCCTAAACACAACATCTCTAATTCAGTCTCTAGGTCAGGGGGTCATAAAGACCCCTAAGGCTTATTACACATGGTATTCTATGGAAAGAACTGTCAATGCTATGGAAGAGAACCCCGATAGAGAGAACATCATGAAAGTCTGAGGATCACACAATTGAAGATGTTATTGCTGTTATAGAAAAAGCGTTGAAAGCCATCAAGCCTGAAACAATAAATTCCTGCTGGAGAAAACTTCCAGATGTTGTGCCTGACTTCACAGGATTTAAGAGAAAATCAAGAAAATATGAAAGAGGTTGGATATGGCAAAAAAGGTGGGGGTGGGGGTTGAAAGTTTTCAAGATACGAATCCTGGAGAAATTCAAGAGCTAGTAGCTATCCCACCAAAGGAATTAACAGAAAACACCTTGATAGAGATGATTACTTCCAAACAAATGGCAGGTGATGAAGAAGACAGAAGAAGCAGTGCCAGACAAAATGTCTAACTGACATTAGACAATCAGGCAGAAGGGTTCTGGTTATTCGAGACTGCTTTTGATTTCTTTATGACATGGACCTTCTATGATATGGGCACTGAAACTAAAGCAAATTGTGGAAGAAAAATTGGTACCACATAGAATATTTTTAGAAAAATGAAAGAGCAAGAAGACAGAAATTATGATGTATTTCCATAAAGTTACACAGAATGTGCCTGCCTCCCCTCCACCTCCTCCACCTCTTTGCTTCTGCCATCCCTGTGTCTCTGTGCAAGAACGGCCCCTCCTCTTCCTCCTCCTCAGCCTACTCAACATGAAGACAATGAGGATTAAGACCTTTATGATACTCCACTTCCACTTAGTGAATAGCATATAATCATCATACTGTACAGTTAAGAAATTTATCTGTTGTGTATGTGTGTGTCTTCATGTGAAAATCTAATAACTGTACAGTGAGAACTATGTTAAATGTTTTGTGTCATCCTCACCTAAGTATTCACCGTGTAGAATATCGTGTACAAGATGTATATGGAAGTGGATAGCCTTTCCTTACATAGGCATTAGGTGAGTGATAGTTAATATAAAATTAATAATGTATTAATTTTCTTACTGTTTTACAGCTTTATTTTCAAAGAATTACATTACCATACAGTATGCCTCTGTCTCTCATAATTGGAGAAATGTGTATCTGCCAATCATAAAAAAGAAAACAGCTCAATAATTTGGTGAAGGTATTCCTAAAATGATTTTATATTGACAGATCAACTCTTCTGAATTATTTTTGGACTCAGATAATGCTATCTGTGTTTTTCAATACAATTTTATGGGATAGGCAATCGGTCATGACCCTGCCTGTCCATGCCCTTGCAGGTCATGCCAAGAATGCATAGCCCTGACTGCTCTTTATCCAGGCCATTTTTGAGGGTTGTGTTTGCTGAGATAATGAGTTGGCCTACTTGCCACTGACTATAAAAGTGAGAAATCTCCCAGCTCAACAGTCCTCTCCTGTAACACAACCCACTTAATCCTTCTAGCCACCTATATTGCCCGTGGGAGTTGGGAAGTATGGGGAACCTTGTGGACATTGTACTGACACTCCGGTTACTGCTTTTGCCTTGAGAAATAGTCTCTAACCCCAGGAGTCTCATGGTTTTTGGCAGTCTTCATGAAATAGTAACAAGAGTTTGTTAGTTTGCAAAATGAGTAAAATCCCAAACTCTTCACAGACCCTGACAAATAACTTCTGACCACTAAGAATGTTGGTGATGAGGCATTTCTTTTCTTAAAGATTTATCTATTTTATTTTTTTTTTAATATTTTATTTGTTTATTTGACAGAGAGAGACACAGCGAGAGAGGGAACACAAGCAGGGGGAGTGGGAGAGGGAGAAGCAGGCCTCCCGCAGAGCAGGAAGCCCGACATGGGACTCGATCCCAGGACCCTGGGATCATGACCTGAGCCGAAGGCAGATGCTTAACTGACTGAGCCACCCAAGTGTCCCTCTCTCTCAAATAAATAAATAAAATATTTTTTAAAAAAGAAATAAACAGTAGCTTTAAAAAAATAATAAATGGTAGCTTTCAATATAGGATATTTATTTTTTAAATTAATTATCTATTTATTTAGGTAATCTCTGCACCCAATGTGGGGCTCAAACTCATCACTCCAAAATCAAGAGTCACATGGTCTACTGACTGAGCCAGCCAGGCACCCCAATATATGATTTTTTAAGAACTGATTTTGAGGCACCTGGGTGTCTCAGTCAGTTGAGTATCCAATTCTCGATTTCAGCTCAGGTCATGATCTCTGGTCTGTGATTTCAGGCCCTGTGTCAGGCTCTGTGCTAGATGTGAAGCCTGCTTGGGATTCTCTCACTACCTCTCCCTCTGCATGCCCCCTCCAAACAAAACAACAAAACGAAACAAAACCCTAATTTTAATTGAAATAACATACAGAATAGCACACAAATCATAGGGTAAGTTTTCTCAAAGTGAACACACTTTACCACCCAGTCGAGATATAGAACCTAAAAGCATATATATTCTTTCCTATGTCCTATCTTGATAGCGAAGGAATTTGGGCCAGTCTTACTTTTTGACCTACTTTTTTTCCTCTACATTAGTTGTCTTTTTCCTTTGGATGGCTTTTCCGAAAGTAAAAATAACAACTCCAATTTCTCTTTAAACAGGAGGAGAATTTAGGACTTGAAATAAAGATTTATTTATTTATTTATTTGACAGAGAGAGAGATCACAAGTAGGCAGACAGGCGGAGGGAGAGGGAGAAGCAGGCTCCCTGCTGAGCACGGAACCCCCATCCAGGGGGTGGGGTGGGCGGGCATGGGGGACACCGATCCCAGGACGCTGGGATCATGACCTGAGCCAAAGGCAGACACTTAACTGACTGAGCCACCCAGGCACCCCAGGACTTGAAATTAAAAGGATGCATGTTACAACAGTACTGTTACACTCATCTAAAGATAAAGAACGAACAGCAGCTTGGTAAACTATCAAAGCATCCCAGCACAGTTCATCTGTCAGGTTACACAGTTGTTGTGGGTCTCTTTCTGAAGTGTAGCCTCAGGGACGCCTGGGTGGCTCAGTCGTTAAGCGTCTGCCTTCAGCTCAGGTCATGAGCCCAGGGTCCTGGGATTGAGCCCCGCATCAGGCTCCTTGCTCACTGAGGAGCCTGCTTCTCCCTCTCTCACTCCCCCTGCTTGTGTTCCCTCTCTGGCTGTCTCTCCCTCTCTGTCAAATTAATAAATAAAAAACTTTAAAAAAAAAATGAACTATAGCCTCAGAAGAGAAATCAGAGGATGAGTCCCTATTACTGAGATGACATATGGATCCATAGTGCTTGCCATGAGAAATAGTCTTTTGTCTCTGACAACTCTGGCAACTCTAACAGATTGCATAATTCAGTTTAATAGTTCCTGTTGAACTGGAAGATGGTCAAAATGACTTCTGGATACTTCTTCATTGTCTGCCCAAGTACTTGATAAATTGACCCTCCAAATGACAAGCAATGGGAAGCATACTTAAAATATAAAATGGCCACATTTCAGGTGACAGGGAAAATCCATGATTAGCTATTGCTGCTGCAATCTTGTAACTTACCTTGTCACAGTGATTAGTCTATAAATGACACTTAACTAAAGCCTAAACCAATCAATGCTTTTTTTTTCTTTTTTAGGACAAGGGATTGACTCAAAGTGGATATGTGACTTAAATTGTTCCAATCAGAGTGAAGCAGAGGTTGAAGAAATAGATCTTTTTTTTCAGGTTGGTGCAGTGTGACAGTGTAGGATCTGAGACATCTGTAGCCTTTTGCTACCATAGCAGAAATGATACTTTTAAATAATATTTTGGGAAGGGGATTCAGCATAGCCAAGTTGACACAGTACAAAGCTATCATTACTACCCATTCATTGAATCAGTGACATTCACTTCTTTATATGGAAGATAGATATCGGGGTGCCTGGGCGGCTCAGTCAGTTAAGCATCTGCCTTTGGTTCAGGTCATGATCCCAGGGTGCTGCTATGGAGCCCCACGTCAGGCTCTCTGCTCAGCGTGGAGCCTGCTTCTCCTTCTCCCTCTGCCTGCCCCTCCCCTTGCTTGTGCCCTCTCTCTCTGTCAAATACATAAATAAAATCCTAAAAAAAAAAAAAAGATAGATACCACCTAGTTTTTTCACAACAGGTTTGTTGCCAGAACACAGGTGTCATACATTTACTGCTAAACCTAAACCAAAATGGGAAAGGAAAAGACTCACCTCAACATCATTGCCATTGGACATGTAGAGTCGGGCAAGTCTACCACTACCAGCCATCTGATCTACCAATGTGGTGGGATCGACCAAAGAACTATCGAAAAATCTGAGATGGAGGCTGCTGAGATGGGAAAGGCCTCCTTCAAGTATGCCTGGGTCTTGGCTAAACTGAAAGCTGACTGTGAACGTGGTATCACCCTTGATACCTCCCTGTGGAAATTTGAGGCCAGCAAATACTATGTCCTGATGCCCCAGAACACAGAGACTTTCTCAAAAACATGATTACAGGCATATCTCAAGCTGACTGTGCTGTCCTGATTGTGGCTGCTTGTGTTGATGCATTTGAAGCAGGTATCTCTAAGAACAGGCATGCCCTTCTGGCTTACACACTGGGTGTAAAAAACTAATTGTTGGTGTTAACAAAATGGATTCCACTGAGCCACCCTACAGCCAGAAGAGATACGAGGAAATCATTAAGGAAGTCAGCACCTATATTAAGAAACTTGGCTTCAACCCCAACACAACAGCATTTGTGCCAATTTCTGGTTGGAATGGTGACAACATGCTGGAACCAGGTGCTAACATGCCTTGGTTCAAGGGATGGAAAATCACCCGTAAAGATGGGAATGCCAGTGGAACCACACTGCCTGAAGCTCTGGATTGCAATTGCATTTTGTCACCTACTCGTCCAACTGAGAAGCCCTTGCATCTGCCTCTCCAGGACGTCTACAAAATTGGTGGTATTGGTACTGTCCCTGTGGGCCAAGTGGAGACTGGTGTTCTTAAACCTGGCATGGCGGTCGTCTTTGCTCTAGTCAATGTTACGACTGAAATAAAGTCTGTTGAAATGCACCACGAAGATTTAAGTGAGGCTCTTCCTGGGGACAGTTGGGCTTCAATGTCAAGAATGTATCTGTAAAACATGTTCATCGTGGCAACGTGGCTGGTGACAGCAAAAATGACCCACCCATGGAAGCAGCTGGCTTCATGGCTCAGAGGATTATCCTGAACCAGCCAGGTCAAATCAGTGCTGGATATGTACCTGTGCTGGACTGTGACCCAGCTCACATTGCTTGCAAGTTTGCCGAGGTGAAGGAGAAGATAGATCGTTGTTCTGGAAAAAAGCTGGAAGATGGTCCCAAGTTCTTGAAATCTGGTGATGCTGCCATTGTTGATATGTTTCCGGGCAAGCCTATGTATGTTGACAGCTTCTCTGACTATCCTTCTCTGGGTCATTTTGCTGTTCATGACATGAGACAGACAGTTAATGTGGGTGTCATCAAAGCAGTGGACAAGAAGGCAGCTGGAGGTGGTAAGGTTACCAAGTCTGCCCAGAAAGCTCAGAAAGCTAAATGAATATTATCCTCAATACCTGCCACCCCAGTCTTAATGAGTGGTGGAAGAATGGTCTCAGAACGGTTTGTGTCAATTGGCCATTTAGGTTTCATAGTAAAAGACTGGTTAATGATAACAGTGCATTTGTAAAACCCTCAGAAGGAAAGGAGAATGTTTTGTGGACCACTTGATTTTTTTGTGTGTGTATTTAAGTTATTAGTTTTAAGTTATTCGTTTTTAAAATCAGTACTTTTTAATGGAAACAACTTGACCAAAAATCTGTCACAGAATTTTGAGACCCATTAAAACAAAAGTTTATTATTTATTTATTTATTTTTAAAGATTTTATTTATTTATTTGACAGAGAGAGAGACACAGTGAGAAAGGGAACACAAGCAGGGGGAGTGGGAGAGGGAGAAGCAGGCTTCCCGCCAAGCAAGAAGCCCGTTGTGTGGCTTGATCCCAGGACCCTGGGATCATGACCTGAGCCGAAGGCAGACACTTAATGACTGAGCCACCCAGGTGCCCCTAAAACAAAAGTTTAATGAGGAAAAAAAAAAAAAGGAAGATAGATACCACCTAACAAAGTTTTCATTTTCAGTTTCAAGTCTCCAAGTAAAATTACTTGATTCTTGGGTGCCAAATTTGCTCTATTTGGCAGAATAATTACTTAATTCTCATAAGTAATTATTTACAATAATAAAAACTTGAACAATGCAATTGAACAAATGGTCAGGAAATATAGACAATTCATAAAAGGAAAACTACAAATGGAGAGTAAATATTTGAAAAATGTTCAATCTCACTAGAAATCAAAAATGCATATTAAGATAATGAGTTACCATTGTCACCTATTTGACAAAGATTCAAATGAGGCCAATATGCAATGTTCATGATGCTGGAGGCCTGTGAATTAGTATTATGATTAAGAATGTCGATTTTGTAATATACATATCAGGCTCTATCTTGACTTCACATTTGAATCACCTGGGGAAATATTATTTTATTTTTTAAGTATGATTTTTATTTTTTTACATTTTAATTCCAGTAAAGACAGGGGAACTTCTAGAGATTTTATTTATTTATTTGAGAGCGAGAAAGAGAGAGCACAAGCAGGGGGAGAGGCAGAGAGAGAGGGAGAAAAGCTCAAGCAGGCTCCACGTCCACAGCCAGCCTGACCCGGGGCTCATCTCACTACCCTGAGATCATGACCTGAGCCAAATCAAGAGTCTACACTCAAAGGACTGAACCACCTAGGCACTGCCAGACCTGGGGAACTTCTAAACGCAAGACAGACGTGGGTTCTATCCCGGATCAATCAAATCAGAATCTTCAGTAGTGGACCCCAAGTGCCAACATTTTTTTAAAAGCTCTCCAAATAATTCTAATATGCAGCCAGAATTGAGAAACACTAAGTCAAAAACTTTAACATATATATTGACTCATTGTTTCTGATATTGAAGAATAAAACCAGATTGTACACAAATGTTTATGTATGAGAACTTCGGTAATGTTATTATAGTGTAAATGCAGAATGAAGCAAATGCTCAATAAAGAAACACTGTAGAATACAAAACAAAATCTCCCAAACCAGGCCCATGACATCAACGTGTAAGAGAAGGGTGAGGAGGGAAACAGAACATGCCACTGCCTAAGGCATTAAAATTTAAGTTACAGGAAAAAATGCTTTTTCAGGCTAGACAGAACTCTAGAGCTGGTTGTTGGTGACCCCTGTCCCCAGTCAGTACGCTGGACTAGGACTGGGGCAAAGGAAGCCAAAACTATCGTAAACTAACAAGTCACTAGGATGGCGAGTACAGACACGCTTTCCTTAGTGCTGTAGGTTGCACATCTGATCTGTGGAGTGCCTTGTGTGACCCTTTTATTTACGGGTCCTGGGAGGTCTCCACAAGGGAGGTGACATCCCGGGAGTTACACATTAGTCGGCTAGTAAACAGTTCCCGGAAAAGCGCCGCGCAGCTCCTGGGCACTCAAGAGGCCAGCGTCTGAAGCGCGCCGAAGGGATGAACCCCTGGCGGAAGCTGAGGAGACCGGGGCGGGGGGCGGGCAGTGGGAGCCCGCGCGGGAGCCCGGTAGCGGGAGGCGGAAGCCTGGAGCCGAGAGCTCCGGGCGGCTTGGAAAACGAGGGGCGGGAACACGGAGCGGCAGGGGGAAGAGGAGGAAGGAGGGAGGAGCATCACGAACTTCCCGCCCGCGCTCCCGGCCCGCTGCGAGCAGGCGCCTTGGCGGTGCCAGCGTCTTCTTCCCCGCCCTTCGCCGTCGCCACGGCGCCGGCTCGCGTCTGGTCTGGGCGGACGGCTGGGCCCTTGGCGGGGGCCCTCGACGGGCGCCCTTCCGCCTCCTCGCCACGCTTCGGGTTTCGCCCTCCGCCTCGCCGCGCCTTCCCCGCCTCGGACGGGCGGGGCCCCGACCCAGGTAACTGCCCGCAGATTCCTGCCGCTCACGGCCGCCGCCCCCTCCCCGCATGGCGGGGCCGCCCGCTTTCCTCGGTCGCTACTTCCACCCTCGCGTCGTGCCCGTCCGCGACCTCCCTCACCTCTCACTCCCCGTCTTCTGCCGCCGCACCCCGTGCCCTCGTCCTTCCCTCGCGCTCGGCCCTCCCCAGCCTCCCCGCGTCGCCCTCCCGCCGCAGCATCCTCGGGCTGACGGAGGCGCGGGAGCTCCGGGAGCCGGGTCGCCCTCCCGCCGGCGTGGGACGACCTCCGGTGCGCGCCAGCCCTCGGCCGGACCCTAGTCCTCCGGCCCCTGGCGGTCCAGGGGGGCGCCGCGGTGAGCACCCCACGGGGCGGAGGGCCGCCCTCCCTCCCAAGCCTACGCCGCAGGGTCGGGTAGAAAACCCCGGAGGGGTCCCTGGGGATGACCCAGTGATTTGTGCGAGGTGGTCGTGGGGAAGCTTCTGTTTGACGTTCTTTAGTGTAAATTGAGCACTGAGGAATAGATGCGATTTCTTAGGCTCGTCTGTGGTGGAAAAAAACAGAAGAACTTGAATTATTCTCTGGAAATTGCGTTCGCCAATAAGTTTTGAATAGAGGTACTTTTTTGGGGTAGACTTAACATTTTTCCTCCTCACATATTTTGTGTGATTGAGTTTATTGTTTTTTAAATTTCTTTCTACCATTAACTAATTTTACTCGTTTCGTGATGTTTACTATGTTTTGTTACTAATTTTACTCGTTTCGTGATGTTTACAGTGTTTTGATTGCCAGTTCTCTATGAGGCAGAAATAATCTTTGCCCTAAAACAGGAGGTGAGAACATCTTTTAGGAGTTCTAAAAGATGAAAGACCATCCATCATCAAATCCTGTAGGACTCTATCTTTACACCTTGAGCCATCTTTTTATCCTTTACATTTTAGTTGACCATACTTCTGAAATATTTTTTTATTATTTTAAAAGCTTTTATTTATTTCATTTATTTGAGAGAGAGAGAGAGCAAGAGCGGGGTTAGGTGCAGAGGCAGAGGGAGAGAGAGAAGCAGACTCCCAGCTGAGCAGGGAGCCAGATGTGGGGCTCCATCCCAGGACCCTGGGATCATGACCTCAGCCGAAGGCAGATGCTTAACCGATTGAGCCACCAAGGCGCCCCCTTCTGAAGTATTTTAAAGCAAATTCCTGGCATAAATACCTAAGTATATACTGTATCTCTCATATCTAGGAGAGGTAAGAACCCTTAAAAAAAAAAAAAAAACCCAACCAAACCCAAACCCATAATAGAATTACCACATACCACCAAATATAACATTAATTCCTCAATGTCATCTAATACCCTGTCATATTCAATTTTCATCTTTTTTGAATTTGAAATTCAGGTTTATGGAAAAATTGCAAAAATAACACTAAAGAACTCCTATACTGTTACCCAGTTTGCCTACTTGTTTACGTTTTGCCCATGCTTTTTCCTTCTCTTTATACATGTGCACACACACGTTTTTTTCTGAACTATTTGAGAGTCGATTGCATACATCATCCCTCTTTCTGCCTTGCTATTCAAGTAGTACAATATGTATTTCCTAAGAGCAATGATATCTTTTATGTAAACAAGTACATTTATCAAATTCATGAAGTTTAACATTGATATGTTACTTTTATCTGTGCTATAGTTCGTATTTCCGGTTATGTCAAGTGTCACAATAATATCCTTTACAACGAATTGTCTTTTCTAGTACAAGATACAGTCCAGGATATTTCATTTCGTTTAGTTGTCTTATATTGTTAATCTTCTTTAGCTTCGAAAAGTTCTTGAGCCTTTGTTTCTCAGGATATTGATTTTTTTAAGGACTAATAGCCCATTTATATCAAAGTCTTCAATATGAATTGGTTTCCTCATGAATAGAGTTAGGTTTGAATTTTTTGGTTGGAATACTATATAAATAATGTTATGTCTTTTTCAAATTATCACAATCAGAGGAGCATGATGGCTCCCTCATATAAGTTGTTAATCTGTTTTCTCCACTACCATTTTTTTTTTCCTGTTCACCGTTATTTTTTCCTTTTTTGCAAATTAAGTACAGTTGACCTTTAAAGCATGTGGGGGTTGGGGGTGCAAACCCCCAATCCCTTGCAGTTGAAAATCTGACTCCGGAAAAACTGAACTACTAATAGCCTACAGTTGGCCATGCCTTACTGTTAACACAAATATTTAACACATATTTTGTATGTTGTATATATTATATGCTGTATTATAATATAGTAAGGTAGAAAAAAAATGGCATTAATAAAATCATAAGAGAAAATACATTTACAGTACTATACCATATTTATTGAAAAAAAATCTGTGTATAAGTGGATCCTCATAGTTCAAACCTGTGTTGTGCAAGGGTCAGCTGCAGTTGTGGGGAAATACCTCCAGATTATGTAAATATCCTGTGCCTTATAAGAATCCTCCCTCTCCCTCTGCCTCGTTTAGCATCTGTTGATGGTTCCTGAATCAAAATGGTGATTTTCCACATCTATCCACATCTTTCCTGAATCAGTTTTTACTATGATAGTTGTAAAATGATTTTCCACATCTATCCTCAAACCAGTGTGGCCTCATTTATTCTTTATTTAATAGATTGTAACCTGTTGCTCATCTTCTTTATTTTGATGCTAAGAGTGTCTCAAATTTGACCTGTGGGATTTGGCCCATCTATCTTGGTCCTTTTTCTTTCTTCGAAGATTTTATTTATTTATTTATTTGAGAGAGAGAGCGCGCGCGCATATGTGCATGCAAGGTGGGGATGGGGCGGGGGGAGTGGAAGGGGGAAAGAATCCCAAGCAGACTCTGTCCTCACAGCATGGAGCCCTAGGTGTGGCTTGATCCCATAACCCTGAGACTATGACCTAAGCTGAAACCAAGAGTCGGATGCTTAACCGACTGAGCCACCCAGGCACCCCTTGGTCCTGTTTCTTTTGACATGCCCCCATTATATGTTTGCTTCTTTACTTTGGAACAAGATGTTCCAGGGCCATCTGTTTCCTTCACTATCTCTGCCCTGAAATCAGCTGTTTTTTCAAGGAGCCCTGGTTTCTCTTACTGAGGAATGGTACCTAGAAACCAAAATCTGGGGGTGCCTGGGTGGCTCAGTTGCTTAAGCATCTGACTTCGGCTCAGGTCATGATCTCGGGGTCCTGGGATCAAGCCCCACGTCCTGCTCTGTGTTCAGCAGGGAATCTGTTTCTCCCTTTCCCTCTGCCCCTACCCCGCTTGTGCTTTCTCTCTCTCAAATGAGTGGGTAGAATCTTAAAAAAAAAAAAAAAGAAAGAAAAGAACCCAAAATCTGGGTGCTAGGTTTGCTCATTGCTACTAAAGTGTCACTGCTTCTATAGGCCCTTTTATTTTTTTTATTTTTATTTTTTAAAAGATTTTATTTATTTATTTGACAGAGATAGAGACCGCAAGAGAGGGAATACAAGCAGGGGGAGTGGGAGAGGGAGAGGGAGAAGCAGGCTTCCCGCTGCGGGGCTGGATTCCAGGACCCCGGGATCGTGACGTGAGCGGAAGGCAGATGCTTAATGACTGAGCCACCCAGGCGCCCCTGTATAAGCCCTTTTAGAAGACAGAGCTAGAAATCATGAGTTTTTATACTGATTATCTCTAGTTCTTTTTTTTTTTTTTTTTAAGATTTTATTTATTTATTTGAGAGAGAGAATGAGGGAGAACACATGAGAGGGGATAGGGTCAGAGGGCAAAGCAGACTCCCTGCCGAGCAGGGAGCCCGATGCGGGACTCGATGCGGGACTCGATGCGGGACTCGATCCAGGGACTCCAGGATCATGACCTGAGCCGAAGGCAGTCGCTTAACCAACTGAGCCACCCAGGCGCCCGATTATCTCTAGTTCTTATCCAGCCCCTTAGGGCTCTTCTTTACCTTTCCCCATTCTTTAATTGTTTTCCATTTCTTCTACAGTGAAAGTACTGGCTCCCATCAACAGATATATACATGCATTTCCTCAGTCCCACCATACACAAAAAATAGCTTCATAATTTCTATACTCCTACCCCTAGGAAAAACAGACCTACTAAGAAGAATTTGAGATTTGTTTGTAGTTCTTTTTATCTTCAGTTTGAGTCAAAATACTGTATTTAAAAGTTACTTGAATTAATCCTTTTTCTTTTCATTGTGGTTATTTTACTCATTTGAAATATAGTCGGATTTGCTTCTCTTTGTATTAGGTTTTATGTCCCCCCCATTCTTGTTTATTAATGTAATTCTAAAAGTCAAAACTATATAGAAAGTTGTATTAAGTATCCCTCTCTCCCTTGCTTTTCCACTTTGCCATCCCCACACCATGGTAGTTAACCTATTTTGTTCATTTGTTTTATTTTTCTGTTTCTTTCTGCAAAATTAAATGATGCATATGTTATTTTCATCTCCTTACATACAAAGTAGCATACTAGGTATACTCTTTTTTTTTTAAAGTAGACTCCACACCCAACGTATGGCTCAAACTCAAGTTCATACATGCTTGCTGTACCAACTGCGCCAGGCAGACACCCGTATATATGCACTTTTTCACTTTACTTTTCTCTTTTTTTTAAAGAGTCAGTGAAGCTTGTTTTATTTATTAAAATATTTATTTGTCAGTGAGCAAGGAGCCAGATGTGGGACTCGATCCCAGGACTTCGGGATCATGACCTGAGCCAAAGGCAGATGGTTAAGGACTGAGCCACCTAGGCATCCCTGCACTTTACTTTTTTCCATTAACAATATATTTTAGGGGGCACCTGGGTGGCTCAGTTGGTTAAGCGACTGCCTTCGGCTCAGGTCATGATCCTGGAGTCCCAGGATTGAGTCCCACATCGGGCTCCCTGCTCAGTGGGGAGTCTGCTTCTCCCTCTGACCCTCCCCCCTCTCACGCGCGTGCGCGCATGCTCTCTCTCTCTCATTCTCTCTCAAATAAATAAAAATCTTTAAAAAACCCCAAAAAACAAAAAAAAACCAATATATTTTAGAAATCACAGTTCATAGAGATCTTCCTTTTTTTTGAGATCTTCCTTATTTTTGGCAGCTGCTGAATACCTATTTCTAACTGGTTTATTTAAATTAAGGTCCAAAAAAGATCTTCACATATTGCTTTTGGTTATTATGTCTCTTAATACTCCCCTCCTTATGTATATGCATATCTATATCTATATAATAATATCCAGTTTCTCCCCCTTTAAAAAAGATTTTATTTATTTATTTATTTTAGAGAGAACACATGTGAGTGGGGAGAGGGGCAGAAGGAGAGTGAGAGAAAGAGAGAATCTCAAGCAGGCTCCCCACTGAGTGTGGATCCCAGCTTGGGGCTCTATCTCACAACCCTGAGATCATTGACCAGCGCTGAAATCAAGAGTCAGACGTTTGGGGCGCCTGGGTGGCTTAGTCGGTTAAGTGCCTAACTCTTGATTTCGGCTCAGGTCATGATCCCAGGGTCCTGGGATCGAGCCCTGCATCGGGCTCCCTGCTCAGCGAAAGCCTGCTTCTCCCTCTCCCACTCCTGCTTGTGTTCCCTCTCTCGCTGTGTCTTTCTCTGTCAAATAAATAAATAAAATCTTAAAAAAAAAAAAAAAGTCAGATGTTTAACTGACTGAGCCACCCAGGTGCCCCTCTCCCCCTTCCCTTTAAAATACCATTTGTTTGTTGAAGAAACTGTATCATTTATCCTATAACATTTTTTACATTCTGAATTTGGTTGGTTTTATTCTCCTTTGTGTATTCAATATGTTCCTCTATTTTCTTTACTTCTTGTCATTTGGTGTTTAGAGTCAGATACAGATTAAGGTTCAGTTTTAAATTTTTTATCTTTTTTTTTTTAAAGATTTTATTTTTATGTATTTGAGAGAGAGAGAATGAGAGAGAGAGAACACCTGAGAGGGGATAGGGTCAGAGGATGAAGCAGACTCCCTGCCGAGCAGGAAGCCCGATGCGGGACTCGATCCAGGGACTCCAGAATCACGACCTGAGCCGAAGGCAGTCGCTTAACCAACTGAGCCACCCAGGCGCCCCTAAATTTTTTATCTTTTTAAGAATATTCCAGTCGTGGCTTTGTGTCTGCCTTTGGCTCAGGTCGTGATCTTGGGGTCCTAGGATTGAGGGGAATTAGTGGGGAGTCTACTTCTCCCTCTCTTTCTACCCCTCCCCACCCACTGCTCATGCACACTCTCTTTCAAATCAAATCTTAAAAAAAAAGAATATTTCATAGATAGTTCTGTGTACTTCCCATCTACATAGCAACATATCAGGAGGAATATAATGTCTTTTTCTCATAGTTAGTAATTTTAAGATTGTAGGCCATGTCAGTACATCTAATAAAGTTCTCCATCTACTTTCACCTAATAGTCTTAGCAACCACTGACACTGTTGACTAGATCTGTTATTTCATTAGGAACTGCAAATGATGCTTTTCTAATGAAATCATTCCTCTTGCATTTGGCTAGCTTTTCCTTAAAAAGATTTATTTAATTAATTAATTAATTTATTTATTTATTTAAGATTTTATTTATTTACTTGACAGAGAGCACAAGTAGGCAGAACGGCAGGCAGAGGGAGAGGGAGAAGCAGGCTTCCTGCTGAGCTGGGAGCCAGACGTGGGGCTCGATCCCAGGACCCTGGGATCATGACCCAAGCCGAAGGCAGCCGCTAAACCGACTGAGCCACCCAGGCGCCCCTATTTATTTATTTTAGAGAGAGTGTGTGTGCACAAGCGGGGGAGGAGCAGAGAGGGGGAGGAAGAGACTCGAAAGCAGGCTCCCTGCTGAGTGCAGAGCCCCAAATTGGGGCTCCATCCCATGACCCTGAGATCATGACCTAAGCCGAAATCAAGAGTTAGGCACTTAACCAACTGAGCCACCCAGGCACCCCTGGTTAGCTTTTTTTAAAGAATTTCTTGGGCGCCTGGGTGGCTCAGTTGGTTAAGCAACTGCCTTCGGCTCAGGTCATGATCCTGGAGTCCCAGGATCAAGTCCCGCATCGGGCTCCCTGCTCAGCAGGGAGTCTGCTTCTCCCTCTGACCCTCCCCCCTCTCATGTGCTCTCTCTCTCTCCCTCAAATAAATAAAATCTTTAAAAAAAAATAATTTCTTTTATTTCTTTTTATTTATATTTAAAGTTTATAAAAATGGTGTGTCAGGAACTCGTCATTTAGATTATTAGGGTTCTAAGCAATTGAAAAACAATGTTACAGTATAAAATATGAGGATGGCTAGCATCTTAATAGGTCCTCTTTGCTATACTTGAATAGTTTTTTTTAAGCTTATTTTATAAAAAAATTCAGCTACTTTCTTTTTAAAGATGACATTAATGATACCAAATAAATTTAACTTTTTTGGATTTCATAAACTAGAATTAGGAATATAGAATTTTTAAAAAAGGAAAGAATAAGGCTATGATTGAATATAGGCCAATGGCCAAATTACATATGATTTCTCAATTTTTTTTTTTTAAGATTTTATTTATTTATTTGACAGAGAGAGACACAGCAAGAGAGGGAACACAAGCAGGGGGAGTGGGAAAGGGAGAAGCAGGCTTCCCGTGGAGCAGGGAGCCTGATGTGGGACTCGATCCCAGGACCCTGGGATCATGACCTGAGCCGAAGGCAGACGCTTAACGACTGAGCCACCCAGGCGCCCCATGATTTCTCAATTTTAAAAATTAAGAAAATTAATTTGGAACAGTCAGAAACTTATAGGAAAATTGCATATATAGTACAAGGAACTATTTTTCATGAATCATTTGAGAGTGAGTGACAAACTGATGTTCTCTTACCTCTGAATTATTTTAGTGTGTATTTTCTGCAAACAAGGAAATTACCTACATATGTGGAAGACACCCATCAAAATCAGAAAATTAACATTCATACATTATAACCATATCATCCTTAGTTTCTATTCAAGTTTTTCCAGTTGCCAATATTGTCCTTTATCATGAAAAGATAAAATTTACAATTACTCATTGCAACTCAGTTATCAGGTTTTCCACTTGACCAGTTTCTTGATCTTTTTCCCAACTTCCATAACCTTGAAACTTTTGAAGATTTCAGATCAATTATTTTGTAGGATGTCCCTCAATTTGGGTTTGCCTGATACATCCTTGTGATTAGATTCAGGTTATGTATCTTTAGCTCATGTGTGACAGAGACATTTTTCTCATTTTATGTATTAGGTGACATATGATCTCCAGTTGTCCCATTTCTGATAATTTTCATTTTGATCACTGGATCACATGGAGTCTGCCTGGCTTCTTCATTATAAAGTTACTCTTTTCTTTTTTGCAATTAATGAGTACTTTATAGTGTATTTTTATACTTTGAAACAGTGTAAATATACCATTTTTAATAAAATGTTCAATTGATTAGTTTACTTATTATATGGATTCATGGTTTCCTCTTTTTGAGGTAAGATATTGAGAATGCATTTAGTATCTCATATCTCATAGTTTTCAATGAGAGAGGTGTGAAAGTCTCAGTATAAAAAGACCATGTGGGATGGGAGATACTGTTGTGGCCATCTTTGGGTAATACAACCTATGGCACTGAGAAAAGCATAGAAACTTTATCGTCAAGATCTTTTCCTAGTTTATTTTTATTTTTATCTTTATAGTCTGAGAAAAAAACTTGTGAAAAAAGCAAATACATTTTGCCTAACTGAGATACAAGATACTAAATGCATTCTCAATATCTTACCTTAAAAGAAGAGTTAAATTGAGCTGATGAAAAAGTAATTTACTTTGTGAAAATTCTAAATTAAGATGCTTAGTAAATCTTATGGGCTATTTATTATTATTATTATTTTTACAGCATCTGGTGGACTGTTTTTACTTAATTGGTCATTGTTATCTTAATAAGCATGGAGATAAGATTAGAAGTTTTAACATCAACAAGTATTAAGCAGAAAAAGCCCTGGCCACGAGTCTCCTGGTTGGGACAGGTAGGTTTTTCTTTCTTCATACAATACCAGCTGTAATAATGTGTTAAATGTATACTTTGCCTCTAAGCTAGAATGTTCTGTGGTCTTAAACCACCATCTTTAGAAGGATCACGTGCTCACAGAACAGGATTTTTGTGTTTGTTTTTGGTTTTTTATGGGAGCAAGTTAGCTTTTGCAGAAAGTTAAATGGTCTAAAAGAAGTATTTTACTTTGAAAAAATTTTTTTGTCTTATTATGTTTAAGGTTGAGATGGCATATATCAAGGGGAGGTATTTTTTTTAGGATTTTATTTATTAATTTGAGAGAAAGAGAGAGAGAACATGAGCAGGGGGAGGGAAAGGGAGAAGCAAGCAGCCTCCCTGCTGAGCATGGAGCATGATGTGGGGCCCCATCCCAGGATCTCGATATCATGACCTGAGCCAAAGTCTGATGCTTAACTGACTAAGCCACCCAGTTGCCCTCAAAGGGAGTTTTATAATGAAAAATTTTAATTTAAATATAATTAACATAACAATATTATACTAGTTTGAGGTGTATAACATTGTCTACAATTCTGTGCATTACTCAGTGCTCCTCACAATAAGTATAGTTGCCATCTGTCACCAGACAACACTATTACAATGTTACTGAGTATATACCCTGTACTGTACTTTTCATCTATGTAACTTATTTATTTATGACTGGAACTCTATACCTCTTAATCTCCTTCAAGGATTTTGCCCATCTCCCCACTCATCTCCCCTCTGGCAACCTCCAGTTTGTGCTCTCTCTCTCTGACAAATAAATAAACAAAATCTTAAAAAAAAATCCAGTAGTGGAATTAGTGGATCATATGGTATTTCTATTTTTAATTTTTTGAGGAAACTCCATACTGTTTTCCACAGTGGCTGCACCAATTTAAATTCCCACCAACAGTGCACAAGAGTCCTTTTTTCCTTCACATCCTTGCCAAACACTTGTTATTTCTGGTTTGTTGGTTTAAAAGATTTTATTTGTAAGTAATCTCTATACCCAACATAGGGCTCAAACTCACAACCTGAGACCAAGAGTCTCATGCTCCACTGACTGAGCCAGCCAGGTGCCCCTTTTGTCTTTTTTTTTCTTTCAAGATTTTATGTATGTATTAGAGTGAGAACACGAGCAGGGAGGGGGGCAGAGGGAGAGCCAGAGAATCTCAAGCAGATTCCCCGCTGAGCATAGCCCAATGCGGGGCTAGAACTCGATATCATGACCTGAGCCAAAACCAAGAGTCCGATGCTTAACTGAGCCACCCAGGCACCCCTCTGCTTGTCTTTTTGATTCTAGTCATTCTGACAGGTGCTAGGTGATATATCTCAGTGTGGTTTTGATTTGCACTTCCCTGATGATTAGTGATATTGAGCATCTTTTTATGTATCTGTTGGCCATCTGTATGTCTTTTGTAGAAAAATGTCTATTCAGGTCCTCTGCCCATTTTTAATTGGATTATTTGGGTTTTTTTGGTGTATAGTTATATAATTTCTTTGTATACTTTGGATTTTACCCCTTACCAGACATATCATTTGCAAATGTCTTCTCCCATTCAGCAGATTGCCTTTTTGTTTTGTTGATGGTTCCCTCCTGCATGGTGCAAAAGCTTTTTATTTTTGTATAACCAGAAGGGAATATTTAATCTTCTGAACCTTTCCTTACTGGAACAGTCAGTGGAGTGTTTCCTCCCATTGTGATTTTCATGAGTATTCAATAAAAGTGCCCCTTAGAACTTAGAATAAAGATGGGCCAAAATATACCAGCAATCCAGGAATACCATTCACAATATATGGGATAGATTCCTCACCTTAGGGAAAGTTGGCAAACCTATAAAATCCTCTTAGAATATGTAATAATTATGAAAATTTAAAAATTTGCTGTTTAGAGTCATTTCCTATGAGAAATTGTATTTTTAACTTCCTCTAGAACAGTGTCTCTTGAACTTTGCAGTGGTTCAGAATCATCTGGTGATGCCCAACCCAGGGCTTGAACTCACAACCCTGAGATCAAGACCTGAGCTGAGATTGAGTCAGATACTTAACCGACTGAGCCACCAGGCACCCCTTTACCTGGTGATGTTTTTATTTATTTATTTATTTAAAAGATTTTATTTATTTATTTGAGAGAGAGAGCACATGAGAGGGGGCAGGGTCAGAGCAGGGAGCCTGATGCCAGACTCAATCCAGGGACTCCAGGATCATGACCTGAGCCGAAGGCAGTCGCTTAACCAGCTGAGCCACCCAAGCGCCCTGGTGATGTTTTTAAAACAAGTGTTGGGCCCCACTCCCGGAGTTTCTGATTGAGTAGTTCTGGGTGGAGAGTGTGCATTTCTAACAGGGTCTCAGGTGTTGCTGATAGTGTTGGTTAGGTGGTACTTTGAAAACCACTGCCCTAAAATATATGAAAACAAGGTTCATTCAAAACAGCATGCTTTTTCTAGATAATAAAAAATGATCAGAACCTGGGTTTTATAAATTTCAGAAGCCATATCTGTTTTAATCTAGGTAAATAATTTAAAAACTTGCCCATACTACTGTTCAAATTGATGAAATTAAACAACACATAACTCAGTTTTGGCTAGCAGAATTAGAAGACACTCCTATAATTTTATTTATTTATTTATTTAAAAGATTTTATTTATTTGACAGAGAGAGACAAAGCGAGAGAAGGAACACAAGCAGGGGCAGTGGGAGAGGGAGAAGCAGGCTTCCCGCGGAGCAGGGAGCCTGATGCGGGGCTCGATCCCAGGACCCTGGGATCATGACTTGAGCCAAAGGCAGACGATTAATGACCGAGCCACCCAGGTGCCCCAACACTCCTATAATTTTATTTTATTTTATTTTTTTTTTCTTTTTCTTCTTTTACACTCCTATAATTTTAAAGGTCAAAAAGATCTAGATGCAACCATTAGATTATTCTACCTAGTAATTCTATTAAGAAGTATTTTAAGATAGAATGAAAAAAATCTCCAGGTTACCTAATCAACCTTATTGTTCATTTTATTATTTGTGGTACAAGTATATAATCTTTCTTGAATGTCACTTTATTTTCCTTTCTGGGATTATTTAGCTTAGAGGTTGAATTAACTTCTGGAACCTCTTAAGTCTCACATGTTTCTTCTCTTAGGAAAATGAAGCTGTTTTTCTTTTGGATGATAAATTCATAAATGAAATTAATTTGCTGTCAGGAAGAACAAAGAAGAAAATTCCTTGTCTGCAGCCTTTACTGAAGGATGTTATTGTCCTAACAACATCCAGTAATGGTTAAGTAGTACTGATATTTTCAAAAGGCTAGATTAATTGTGTTTGTTCATAATTTGGGGTAATATCAAGGGAAATATTAGATTATAAGTATTGTATTTCCTTTTTGGAAACAGATGCCTGGCTGGCTGGGGTACTCACTACAGGGGAGCTTTTTCTTTGGAACAAAGATCAAGATTGCTTGAAAACTATACAGACAACTGAAGAGCCTAAGAAAATGATTCAAGTTGCAGTAGGTAGGAGTTTTTTATTTACTTAAATTGGTTTACTTGGTAAATAGAAGGAAAAGAAGATGAAACATTTTCCTATTCCTATTTTAAAAACACATCTCTGTATGTGTGCATATATATATCTGTATAGATAGAGAATATATACTTATATATGTTTTCTTATATATGTATGAATTTTTTTGGTGGTGTTCATTTGTGATACTTAGATTCATCTTGAAGAAAAGTCTGGCCTATCATATCTGATAACAATGGGTTCCTAATATCACGTAACAAATACATGATAAATGTTACTATTATTTGTATTTTTAATTTATTAGTTGTGCCTTAGTTTTATCCTGAGTGGACGCATCATTTAGGTTTCTTATTGTCAGAATAGATAAATTATGTACTTTCTGGGAAGAATTCAGACTTCAGAAGTTTAATTAACTTTTTTTTTTTTTTTAAGCAAGCTCCTTGAGACTGTACTTGTATGTATCTGGAAATGGGAAAAGAGTTCTGCTTATAACTCCTTCTGGATGCATATTTCTTTGGGAATATTTGGAATTCAAGAATATCTTCTCTTCTAAAAGCCCTTCATTGGTAGGCCAGTGGTCCCAGATCATACCTGAAGAAGCAGTTCATTTGCCTTCTAAAGAAGATAAAGAAGCTGTAGTGCATGCTGTTTTTATAAAAAATGAGGTAAAATCCAAATCAGACAGGGTGTTATAGAAGTTGAGATCTCAGACTCTAAGAACAGACACTATTTGTGAAGCTATTGAGCAGAGTGTGTAAAGCACTGTTCTGTATCTTTAGTCATCATTAATTGTCACGGTAAATATGAAATTATTGTGGAAAAAATATTTTTACATTTCTTGGTCATATTTTTTAAAATGCTTATTAAAAATGGTTTGAACTCCACCAAAAAAACTACTAGAACCGACAAATGAATTCAGTAAAATCATAGGATATGAGATGAATATATAGAAATCTCTTGCATTTCTCTACACTAGTAATGATGTAGCAGAAAGAGAAATTAGGAGAACAATTTCATTTATAATTGCACCAAAAAGAATAAAATACCTAGGAATAAACTTAACCAAGGAGGTGATGGGCGCCTGGGTGGCTCAGTCGTTGGGCGTCTGCCTTCAGCTCAGGTCATGATCCCAGGGTCCTGGGATCGAGTCCCACATCGGGCTCCCTGCTCGGCAGGAAGCCTGCTTCTCCCTCTCCCACTCCCCCTGCTTGTGTTCCTGCTGTCTCTCTCTCTGTCAAATAAATAAAATCTTTAAAAAAAAAAAAAGGAGGTGAAAGATCTGTACTCCAAAAACTATAAAACACTGATTAAAGAAATTGAAGATAACACAAACAAATGGAAAGATATTCCATGCTCATGATTGGAAGAATGAGTATTGTTAAAATGTCCATACTACCCAGAGTAGTCTACAGATTTAATGCAATCCCTATCAAAATACCAACATTTTTCAAAGAGAACAAATAACCCCACAATTTGTATAGAACCACAAAAGGCAGCCAAAGTGATCTTGGAAAAGAAGAACAAAGCTGTAGGTAATCAAAACAGTATGGTACTGGCACAAAAATAGACACATAGCTCAAGGAACAGAATAGAGAATCCAGAAATAAACCCATGTATACATGGTCAATTAGTTTATGAGGAAGGAGGCAAGAATATATAGTGGGGAAAAGACAGTCTCTTCAACAAATGGTGTTGAGAAAACTGGACCATTTTCTTACACCACAAAAAAATAAACTCAAAATGGATTAAAGACCTAAATGTGAGACCTGAAACGATAAAATTCCTAGAAGAAAGCGTAGGCAGTAATTTCTTTGACAACAGCTTTAGAAACATTTTCCTAGATACATCTCCTCTGGCAAAGGAAACAAAAGCAGAGTTAAACTATTTGGAGTACACAAAAATAAAAAGCTTTTGCACAGGGAAGGAGGAAGCCATCAACAAAACAAAAAGGTAACTTGTTGAACTGGAGAAGATATTTGCAAATATTTCTGTTGAGTTAATATCCAAAGTATACAAAGAACTTACACAACTCAACACCAAAAACCCACAAATAATCCAATTAAAAAATGGGCAGAGGACTTGAATAGTCATTTCTCTACAGAAGACATACAGATGGCCTCAGTTACATGAAAAGATGCTCAACATCACTAATCATCAGGGAAGTGCAAACCAAAACTACACTGAGATACATCACCTAACACCTGTCAGAATGACTAGTCTCAAAAGGCAAGAAATAAGACGTGTTTGACAAGGATGTGGAGAAAAGAACCCTTGTGCACTGTTGGGAATATAAATTGGTGCAGCGCTGTGGAAAACAGTATGGAGTTTCCTCAAAAAACTAAAAATAGAAATACCATATGATCCACTAATTCCACAACTGGATATTTACCCAAAGAAAACAAAAACACTAATTCGAAAAGACATATGCATCTCTATGTTTATTGCAGCATTATTTACAGTAGCCAAACTATGGAAGCAACCCAGTGTCCATCAATAGGTGAATGGATAAAGAAGATGTGGTATATATATAAAATGGAATATTACTCAGTGATAAAAAAGAATGAGATCTTGCCATTTGTGATGACATAGATGGACGTAGAGGGTATAATGCCAAGTGAAATAAGTCAGTCAGAGGACAAATACCCAGATTCTTTTTTTTTTTTTTTAAGATTTTATTTATTTATTTGACAGAGAAGGGCACAGCGAGAGAGGGAACACAAGCAGGGGGAGTGGGAGAGGGAGAAGCAGGCTTCCCGCTGAGCAGGGAGCCCGATGTGGGCCTCGATCCCAGGACCCTGTGATCATGACCTGAGCCGAAGGCAGATGCTTAACGACTGAGCCACCCAGGCACCCCACAAAATAAACAGATTCTTAAATACAGAGAACAAACTAGTGGTTACCAGAGGAGAGGTGGGTGAGAGGTGGGTGAGGGATGGGTGAAATAGGTAAAGGGTATTAAGAGCACAGTTGTCTTGATGAACACTGAGAAATGTGTAGAATTGTTGAATCATTATATTGTGGCTAATATAATACTGTTAATTATACTTAAATAAAAAAATGGTTTAAGTTAGAGCTTCCTTTTTCTTTCCCTAGTTTCACTTTTCCCTAGTTTTAAGTTTTTATTTACTTTTATTTATTTTTTTTGAGTATAGTTGACACAGTGTTACATTAGTTACAGGTATACAACATGGCGATTCAACAACTCTTTATGTTATGCTGTGCTTACCACAAGTATGGTCACCATCTGTCACTATGCAAAACTATTACAGTACCATTGATTATATACTGTATGCTCTACCTTTTATTCCCATGACTTGTTACATAACTAGAAACCTGTACCTACCACTCCTCTTCACCCATTTTGCCCATCCCCCACCCCTCTGGCAACCAGCAGTTTGTTCCCTAGGACTGATTCTGTACTTTTCCTTAGTTTCAAAATATAACTAGTTTAATAATTGAAAAAGCTAGAATTGGTGATACTAAGTAAGATATTTAATTTCCAAGAAAGAACCTATTCATTAGCTAAAAAACATAAATAGCTGCATGCATTCTTTGTACGTATGGACCAACATTTCATTACCCAATCCACTATTGTTAGAAATCGCGTTTTGAAATTTTATTTTCCTCTACCTTCCTCCACCTCTAGGTAGTGCCCTAATTTAAATAATATATAACTATTAAATAAGAGAAAAATACATAAGAATATATAAGAATCTTTCCAGTAATAGTCACAGTAAATAGCATTGTTTTCTTGGGGCATGCCTCTGGCTCAGAAATAAATTACTTATTCTTTTTTTTAACTATTCTTGAGCCTAACGTTAAGAATAAAAATACAAGCAGGATTTCCATATTTTATTTATGATAAGAAATACATGTTCTATATATCTTGATTTATTTTCAGATGAATTATATACTAAAGTTTATTAAATTTATCTACAGTTATTTGGAGATTGCTGCTTGTGTTCGTTTACTTTTTATTCTGGAGAACGTCTGAAGTTGACATTTCTAGCAATTCGGTGGCATGAAAATGTATTTACACCTATAAGGTAAGGTGAAGATTTCCTTCTTCCTTATTTTTTATCCCTTTTACAGCAATATTTTTACTCCCATAAAAACATAATAAGATTAGTTAAATGAAATGTGAATTTGAACTTATGAGATTTTACAAAGCTGTTCTTCCCATAAATACTTTATTTTGTTTTCATTATAAATGTTTAGGTTTTTCTTGTTTTTGTTTTGTTTCCTTTCTTGGAAATGAGAACATGTAAAAGGTAAGAAAGGTTGTGGTATAGAGATAGCTATTTCGAAAAATAATTCAATTGAATTTTAAAAGGGACATAATTTGAATTTACTACTGTACCTTTTAAATGCTCAAGTACTTTTTATTTTTTTTTTTTTAAAGATTTTTATTTATTTGAGAGAGAGAGAATGAGAGAGACAGAGAGCACATGAGAGGGGGGAGGGTCAGAGGGAGAAGCAGGCTCCCTGCCGAGCAGGGAGCCCGATGCGGGACTCGATCCTGGGACTCCAGGATTATGACCTGAGCCGAAGGCAGTCGCTTAACCAACTGAGCCACCCAGGCGCCCACTCAAGTACTTTTTTTTTTTTTTTTAAAGATTTTATTTATTTTTTATTTATTTGAGACAGAGAGAATGAGAGAGAGAGAGCACATGAGAGGGGGGAGGGTCAGAGGGAGAAGCAGGCTCCCTGCCAAGCAGGGAGCCCGATGCGGGACTCGATCCAGGGACTCCAGGATCATGACCTGAGCCGAAGGCAGTCGCTTAACCAACTGAGCCACCCAGGCGCCCCACTCAAGTACTTTTTAAATTAAAAAATAGTTTTATTGGGGCACCTAGGTGGCTCAGTCAATTAAGCGTCTGCCTTCGGCTCAGGTCATGATCCCAGGGTCCTAGGATCGAGCCCCACATCGGGCTCCCTGCTCAGTGGGGAGTCTGCTTCTCCCTCTGCCTGCAGCTCCCCCTGCTTGTGTGTTCTTTCTCTCTCTCAAATAAATAAATCTTTTAAAAAATTTAAAAAATAGTTTTATTTAGGGGTACCTGGCTGCCTCAGTCAGAAGAGCATGCCATTCTTGATCTTGGGGTTGTGAGTTTGAGCCCACGTTGGGGGTAGGGATTACTTAAATAAAATAAATAAATAAAAATAAAATAAACAGTTTTGTTTATTCTAAAAAACCCAATAATATACAGAGTGCATTAAAAGCATAAAATGCCTGAGTAGGATTTAGTAAAATAGTGTGATTTTTTTTTGCTTATTTTCTTCATTTTCATATGCTAACAGTACTTTATTAAAATATAATTTATATAAAGTAAAATGAAAAAATCTTAAGTGTATAATGAGGTGGATTTTGATAAATATATGTATGTATAACCATGCTCATATCAAATATAGAATATTGCCACTATTTTATTTTATTTTTATTTTATTTTATTTTTAATTTTTTTGTATGGAAGCTTCACGCCCAGCATGGAGCCCAATGTGTGGCTTGAACTTAAAACCCAAGAGTCGCAGGGTCTACCGCCTGAGCCAGACAGGCACCCCAGAACATTGCCACTATTTTAAAAATCCTTTCTTTTCTACCTATTTAATTTCTGTAAAAATGTTTATAATAATGTAGAAATATGTGTCACCTGAACCTTTCGTCAAAGCAGATGTATTTGGGGTTGACATGGAACATGCCATTACTAACAAAATGCTGACATTGAACTTGTTTAACTGGCAACTGCTCTTTTGTGCCTTGGATGAAACTTCTGAACAGTTGCTACAAGGCCCCCTAATATTTGTGCACATATAGGAATTTAGTTGGACTCTTAAGTTTTTTGTGATGAACTAAATATTAATTTAAAAGTTACCATATTTCCTATTTTCAATTATTTCATTACTTTCTTAGATCATTGCCATACCATGTTCATTGGGCACAACAAAACTGCCTTCTGTGCAGTCTGGTTCCTAAATGTGCATCAGTAAAGTCAAGAGGAGCTCTACTTTCTGCCTTTTCAAGAGATGGTGTTACCCTGGCAGTAACTCTTAATCAGAAAGACCCAAAGGTCAGTAAATGTAATCTGTTTTGGAAGTAACCTATAAAAGAGTTTAGTCCAGTTTGGAGTTCCTTGTTTTTTAATAACTATTTTATGTTTTTTAAATTGGTGTTTTCTGATCCAATTTAACATTGTAGATTGGTAAAGTTATTTAAACTAGCTGCTATAATTTCAAAACTTGACCTTCAGAAGTGAAAAGAGGGTAGCAAAAAGGAACAAAAAAGGGCAAAGTGGTAACTGATGGCCTTAAAATATAGTATAAAAGGGCATGGAGTTTTAGTTTTCAGTATTGTTTTGCCAGTTGGGAAAGACTTCCAGGATAGTTTATTGATATCATAATAGTCTCTAGGTCTCTAGAATTAAAAGTAATGATTAAAATAAAATAATTTAATGGTTTTGTTGTCTTTTTTTTTCTTTTTAGGCAACTCAGGTATTGTTTATAAACACACTGAATTTTGTTACTCTCTGTGGTAGCCTGAGAGGATGTAGTAATAAGAATCCTGTGGTCCCAGCTACACTTATCAGGTAAGAACACTTATGTTTCTACATATTGTTTTTATTTTCCAATAGTTTAATAAGTTTCAGGCTCTGATAATTCAAAAGGTATCTAAATAAGTATTTAGATAGGTAATGCAATTTCCTTTCAGCGTTTGTGCTTGATAGATTCTAAAATTGCTTTATGTAAGGAAAATTCTACTTTAAGAAAGGGTCTTGGTAGGCTGGAGGATACATGAACATATTTTCTTTTCTCTTTTATATTTTCCTGTATTGTCTCAGGAGGAGTGGGGTTACAACTGGGTAGGGAACTATTGAGCTTAATTAGAGACCAAAATGAAAATAACCTGGATTGGGAAAACCATTATGTACTCAGGGACGCTGAGGTGTTAGCTTTTTAAACAAAGTTGGCATGCTCTGCATGTAGGTTAATAGCAACACAAGTCAACATAAGTCATGATTTTGGATGGCACATGAGCCACTACCAGATTTCCTCTTGGACTTCTTTTTTTTTTTTTTAAAGATTTTACTTATTTATTTGACAGAGAGAGACCCACAGCGAGAGAGGGAACACAAGCAGGGGGAGTGGGGGAGGGAGAAGCAGGCTTCCCGCGGAGCAGAGAGCCCGATGTGGGGCTCGATCCCAGGACCCTGGGATCATGACCTGAGCCGAAGGCAGACGCTTAACGACTGAGCCACCCAGGCGCCCCCCTCTTGGACTTCTTAATTTCATTTTCTGAACACTTTTCTGTGCTGTTCTCTGAATTTCCAAAGTTTTCAGGTCTATCTGGCCTTGCCTCTTCATTTTCTTTCCCTCTCCAAAAGTTCCTTTCTAAAGGTATTACTCATTCTTACACCTGAAATTTTTTTTAAAGATTTTATTTATTTATTTGACAGAGAGAGAGAGACAGTAAGAGAGGGAACACAAGCAGAGGGAGTGGGAGAGGGAGAAGCAGGCTTCCCGCTGAGCAAGGAGCCCAATGCAGGACTCGATCCCAGGACCCTGGGATCATGACCTGAGCCGAAGGCAGATGGTTAACCACTGAGCCACCCAGGTGCCCCTTACACCTGGATTTAATACAACATCATGTCTCAACTATACTTCAATAAAATAAATAAATAAAAATATTATTGGTCTCAGTGCGGTGGTCTGCTTGACTTAGAGTGTCTGTCATAATTTACATGAGGAGCTACTTTTTGTCTCCATGAAAGATTAATATTACCAGATAGTTCAGGAGTAGTAAGGATGGCTTTGGGAGGAGGAAGTCTGCTGCTGCATGGAACTCTGGCAAACTGCAGAGACGACAGGCGGGGTATTGACCTTTAAATCTATCAGTGGATTTTAGTTGTAGACACCAATATGATTAAAGTTGTTCTAATTAAAATGTGAGTGACTGAAAAGCTTAACTCTTTTAGGGAGTATTTTCATCTTATTTGCTTATGTATCTGTGAATTTCTAATTGCTATGTTGTATGGAGTACATATTTATGAGCAGACATCTTTGTTTCTTACCTTTTTCTGGGAAGTAAAATACACAAAAATGTATGTGGCAGTTGCCTACTATTCATTCTTTTTCCCTTATTTTTGAAATGTTTCACCCTTGCTTGGCCATTTTAAATTGTGAAAGACATTGTAGAGAGTCCTTTCTAAACATACTGTCTTGCTTTTTCTAGGTCCTACTGGGTAGGTGATATCAGCTGGACTCATGATAGTCTTTTTCTGGCTTGTATGTTAAAACGTGGCTCCCTGGTTTTATTGACCTGTCAAGGTGAATTGGTAACATTAATTACATTTGGCTGCTCCATAGAATTTGGGCCAGCAGAATTTATTCCTTTTCACCCACTAATAACATATAGGTGAGACATTTGAATTGTTTTAATTTGTTTACAGGTTTTCTTCTTTGGTATTACTTTACTATGTATTTTTTAAAATAATTTTATCTTTCAAATTGTCTCATTCCTTCTTTGAGTCTGTCATCTCAATATCTGTTTCTTATATATAGTTTTCTTCTATTTCTTTTTGTTGCTTAATCCTGGTAAAAATTTGACATTGTGACTATGTAAGTACAAGTTATTTAAATATTCAGTAACACAAACATATATCTTCTTTTATGTAAAAGTTCAAAAAGTATGCTATGTCTTTTATTGTTTTAAAAGAAGAGCACTTACATAAATTAGTAACTCAAACTTAACTTGGCACATGGATTTATCTTTTTTTTCCCCAAAGGGAAAAAAGGAAAAAGTTGTGGGAAATGGATAGAAGACTTTAGAATTTAGCCATATTTTAATTTTTAATTGTGGGTTGGGGTAGCAGTTTGGCTTTGGAGTCAGATTAAAATTCAGATCTTGGTTCTTCTACTTATTAGTTGTGTGACTTTGGGTAAGTTATACTTTAAGCCTCTGTTTCTTTTACTGTGAAATGAAGATGACTCTGTCTCTTAGGGTTGAGGGAATGAAGTGAAATAATAAATAGTAACAAACTGCTTAGCACACTTCTGACGTAAAGTAAGTGCTCAGTAAATATTTGTTGTTACTGATGCTGATATTAGATACGACCTGACATATATACACAGGTATTTACAATACAAAAATACTGGAAAAGTCCTTTGAAATTAATCCTTTGCCATTGCCTCACAGAAAGGAAATTGAGGAGGGGTGTGTCCTTGATTATATTTAGCAAAAAAGGATGCTTAATTTTTAGTATTAGAAAATCCTAATTGAGAAATTTGTCACTTCCTGCAGTGAAAGTATTTTTTCCTTATTTTTTATGGTCTAATTCATAATTGACTTGAATTTCCTCATAGTCTTTAAAATTAATTTAGGACCTTTTAAAATGGATTAATTTTGGGGCACCTGGGTGGCTCAGCTGTCTGCCTTCGGCTCAGGTCATGATCCCAGGGTCCTGGGATCAAATCCCACATCGGGCCCCCTGCTCGGCGGGAAGCCTGCTTCTCCCTCTCCCCCCTGCTTGTGTTCCCTCTCTCGCTGTGTCTCTCTCTGTCAAATAAATAAGATCTTAAAAAAATAAAAAAAATAAAAAAAATTAAGTGGATTACTTTTTCTGATTACAAAAGTAATACATATTTATTATTTAAAAAAATTATAAAATCAAGTTCTGTAAAAATAAATAGTATAGAAAATGAAACACTCTTGTAATCCTATTCCTCCCAAATAACAATTAACATTTTAGTGTGTTGTCCTCCAAATTAAAAAAAATATGTATGGTATTTATAATAATAACAATATTAGTTTCTTTTTTAAAACAAAAAGTTCTATGATATATGCTGTTTACTATTTTGCTTTTTTGATTAAACTGTTTATATTATACATATTTCCATGAAGTAATTTTTTAATGTTCTATAGATTCCTTGTGGTGTGTACATTCTATAGTTAACCAATCTCCTGTTGTTGACCATTTGGTGTAATTTCCTAACCAGAAAGAGATTATATTTTTGATTATTTGTTCTCTTTATAAAGCCCCAAAGTTAATAAGCAGTGATATTAAGTAATCATAATCAGGTATACCACCATAACAGTAAATATGTACATTTATATGGAAGCTCAGTCAAATTTAATCTTAAACTAAAAAATAAAATTAAACTTAATTTAACTTAAATTAAACTTAACTTAATTAAACTTAAAATAAAATTTTCCTCACTACCATCTTTTCCAAATGTCTTTCTCAGTTTTCTTTCTTTCTCCTCCTCCTTTTTTTTTTTTTTTAAGAGGAAGGAGCAGAGGGAGAGGGAAAGAGAATCTTAAGCAGGCTCCATGCCCAGTGCGGAGCCCGACTCAGGGCTCAATTCCCACAACCCTGAGATCATGACCTGAGCTGAAACCAAGAGTTGGACACTCAACCGAGCCACCCAGGCACCCCTTCTTTCTCCTCAATAACAAGTATATTCATAGCTCATAATTATATTCTTATAAGTGTATTTAAATATATGTTAAGGAAGGTTAACTATTTAACTCTTTAATAGTGAAAATGAACTGCCTTAATTCTTCTCTGAAATAGTTTGTATAAAACTAATTTAAAAACAAAATAGAGTAAATGCCACAATTCAGGGAATATTTAAAAAACATATAAACCTACATATTATTTAATCATTTATGTTTTCCTTACAGATAATACAATTTAATGTTAGTATGTTTAACTGGACTTTTTTATCATTCTGTAGCTTTTAATTGTTTTTGTCTTTGGAATAATATGATTGTTTCCTTTAAGATTTTTCTCTTACTAATTGTTTAATTTTGTGTTTGTTTGCTAGACCTCAGCAGTTTACATTTCAAGATTCAAATAATTCTGTAGATTCATCAGCTTCTGATAGTGACCCTATGAGACAGAGATTTTCTATAAAAGCACACTCACGGTTACCCTACCTCATTATTTCTGATGGATACATGGTCACAACCCTTCGATTTGTTGATAACCTGTCACCATCAGTGCTCATGAGATCACTTCTACTTGATTCAACCCAGAGGCTTGAGAAAACATACCAAAGTATGATATTGTCTAAGGTAATAGTGCTTTTTGGTATCATTGGTAAAAGTTGGCTTCTTAGTTTTCTCAGGTTTAAAACCGTCCTGACGGTAATATCCTTGGATTGTATACGGTTGTCTATAGAATTTTTAACTGTTGTGATAGAATTACAGATAAAATTTTACTCTTGGAAATCTTTTATCTTCAACAGCCAAAAGGCAAAGGGCTGAACTTGCGATCACTGGATTCCCTGAGATGTAGCCTGTTAAAACACCAAGGAAATAAAAGTTTAGCTGATTCTACTGTCCCCAGATTCTTACAGGCAGAAGAAACAATGAAGTTAAATGAAAAAACAACAGATTTCCAGGTACTTAGTAGCAGTGTTTTTTGTTTATTTGAACAGTTAACATACTGACTTTATTCCAAGAAACATATTTTGTTTTTTTCTTGTTAAGGGGGAGAAGTTTGAGAACACCAGTGATTTTACTTAATAAGGTATTAAATAACATTAAGTATAATTCTTTTCACTCATGTTTTAGGATTTTGAAGCAGAAGAAACTAATGAAGGCAAACACTTTCCAGACAACTTATTCTCACTTTGGAACCAAAAAAATGATCCATTGTTCAGTAGTGTCAAGGAGGGAAGATTGGAATTTGCGTCTATGTTTGATACAATACATGCAAAGGATAATATCAAGGAGACAGATAAAACCGTTACAGAACTGCATTCTGTTCAGAAAAATCTCCTTGCAGCATGGGCTATCGGAATTTCAAAAAATGTGACAGAAAAAAATGTAATGTTAAATTACACAGTTGTTTGTATCACTCATTTTTTCTACATTCTTCAATTTATAAAATGTCCTTTCCCCAAACTAGATCCTTTTTTAAGCAAGAGCACAAGACAGAATGCATGGGTACTTTGTATCTTTCAACTTTTTCATCAGTGTTTATCAATGCAGTATTGGGATATGAGATACAAACAAGATGTGGGACATTTGGTAAAGCTGACCTCAAATACTGTAAAGCTTTTGCTGACTCAGCAACAACAGGGTCAGTTATTTTCAGAGAAGCTTTTGGCTTGTTTTCATTTACTTAAAATGGTAGCTGATAATTTAAATGGCATATACATTCTTCAGCCTGAAGTTACTTCAGCATCTGTTGATGGAAGTAGAACAGCAGATCAAGACAAATTGGTGGTACCCATTTTTCAAATGTTTCAATATAGTGATTCTCAGGAAAACTGGTCTTGGGACTCATCTTTCAAGATTCGTCCTCAAGTAGTAAATCTTGCTCAGCGACCAGGACACAGGTATATTTACTTTATATCAGGATACCATCAACATTATAGATGTTTTCCTTTTTGAAAAATTGAGATAATAATTCCCATACTGTAAAATTCACCATTTTAAAGTATGAAATTCAGTGATTTTTAACATAGTCACAAGGATGTAGAATTATTAGCATATTTCCAGCATGCTTTTTTTTTTTTTTAAGATTTTATTCATTTATTTGAGGGGGAGGAAAGGGGAAAGAATCCCAAGCAGACTCCTCGCTGAGCCTGATGGAGGGCTTGATCCTATGACCCAGAGGCCATGACCTGAGCAGAAACCAAAAGTTGGGTATCCAACTGACTGAGCCACTCAGGCGCCCCTCCAGAATATTTTTATAATCCCAAAAAGAAACCCTGTATCCATTACCAGTCAGCATTAATAGATTTTTATATTAATTTTTTAAATATTTTAGGATTTATGCCAAATTTTATTCAACACACATATTTTATTAGCCTTGGGCAGCCATGATACATGCTGAAGTATTGAATGATTTTGGTTTAGGTGAGCACTACAGAAAAATAACCATGAAGATTTAAAAAATGTATTATGCGTTTTTTGATCAGTGGACTTTGCTATATTTAAATCTGATCAGTTTGTATATATATTATTTTATCAATGAAGAATATAGGCAAAAATAATAAGGCTGAGTAGAAGGCTGTACTCATTTTTATTCCTAGTCTGAAATTTGGCTTTGATGATCACTTAATTTTGTGTGCAGATTGATTGTTCTCTGGAGAGTGTTGTACAAAAACACTGTATGGTATCAAACACAATTAAGTCGAAGACTTCCTGAAGGTGACCGACAGTTAACTGAAAAGATGACACGGGAAGCATCTACTGTCAAGGCTCTGTTATGTCATATACAGGCTAACCTACAGACTGCTGGAGTTCACTTGAACCAAGCCTTAGAACTTCAGTCTATCCATGGTCAGTAGTTTATAAACATTTTCTAGCTGTGAATAAGCAATATAGTTAACTGGGCTTTGATTTTGTTAATCGGTTGCAATTATTTGTTTTTCAAAATAGTTTCTGGCTGAGCTGTATCCACTAAATTTTAAAATGAAGTAAATTTTTATAAAGTAATATTAACCATGATTGATTGTTGGTTAAAAACTTTGTAGGTGAAGAGTGTTTCCTGTTAGGATCATATGAAAAATCTGTTCAACTGTGGAGGAAAGCTCTGCAAGAAACTCAAGAGAAAGGTAGGAGAGTGTTAAAAAATAATATTTGCCATAATATTGGTAGGAATGTATTTTGGCATGCTGTAGAACTTAAAAATAATTCCAGATTTCTGAGTGCTCACAATTTCTTAATGCTCAAATAGAATACACAATGGTAGGCACCTTGACTATCAGAAATACTTATTTAAAATTATTTTTACTCTTGGAATTTGTAGCACTAAGAATTTTTTCCGTTATCTATAGATAAGGCTCCGTCTGTCCTTTTTTTTGGTTGGTGATGGGAGCTGTGACTGATTATGGATGGGGAAAAAATGAGATTTATATCCTAAGTAAAATAATGTTTTGTTTGCCATTTACCACCTTTTTACAGACTTAGAGAAACGTGGAGCTAAGGCTCTCTGCCATTAAGTAATTCGACTTTAAGAATTTCCTGTGAGTTAGACTGATTGTTGGATTAAGTATGGGCTTCATGGAATTTTTGATGAGACTAGAGGAATGTAGATTCTAGAAACTGGTGCTGGCTTTTATGGTATTGAGGGTTTGGCTAGGATGACAAGTTCTCAGCTAGCAACCTTGGAGCTAGCTATGACTATAACTACTACATGGTCGGGTTTGGCCAATTATTAAGCTTATTTTCTGACTGCTTTGCATATTTCATTCATTCCCCTATTTTAACCAGTATTTATCAAGGTCCTGCTATGTCCCTAGTACTATATTAGGCACTAGGAATAACTGAAATAAATAACTTTACCCACAAGTTGTCCACGATGTGGAAAAGAGATTACGTAAAAAACTAGTACTTTTTCATTATGTTGTTTGGTAGATGCTGGGGAAGCACAGAAGAGCACTTTGCGCAATCTGAGGCTGGAGTGTAAGCATTAGTCTGGGGAAAACCTGGAGGAGTTGACACTTAAAATTGAATATAAATTAGCGAGCTAAAATTGTGGTAATGGTTTAACAAAGGAGGTAGCATTATAAAAGCAAAAAGGTGTGAGAAACCATGGCAACTTGGTAAATTGGAAGTTGTTTAATAGGATTAGATTATATGATATATGTATGCAGTATTAGGGGCAGGGTGTGAGAGCTAAGCTGAGAGGTATGTAGGGAATAGATGATAAGGAACATACTGTATGCATTGCAACGGGATTAAGATTTTATCCCGACGAGATTGGGATCAGTTAGATACTTTATGTAGGAAAGAGAACTTTTCAAATGAATATAGGCCATTTGGAAAGATTCTTTTGGTACAGTGTGGAGGGTCATTTGTAGGAATGTGGTGTAGATATGTGGGTTTCACATGGAAGCAGGAAAATTAGTCTGTTGAGTAGGTTCTGAAAGCAATGTCAAGAGTACTGGAGAGCAGAGGTTACACTCCACAGACAATAGTTTTGATCAGTTGGAATTGTGACTGAGTAGATCTGGAGAAAGAAGTCTAATGTAGTTCTCACATTTGGGGATTATTCAACTGGATGAAGAAGTGTGGCATTCAAAGAGATGAGAAGTTCTGATGGAGAAAAGTTTTCATAATGAATTCCATTATGGGGTGCCTGGGTGGCTCAGTTGATTGAGAGACTGCCTTTGGCTCAGGTCATGATCCCAGGGTCCTGGGATTGAGTCCCACATCAGCGGGGAGCCCGCTTCTCCCTCTTCCTCTGCCTGCCACTCTCCCTGCTTGTGCTCTTTCTCTCTCTCTGTCAAATAAATAAAATCTTTAAAAAAATGAATTCCATTATGGACCTTTACATTTCATTTCCAACTGTATCCACTAGGAATGGCTTCTAATAATGGAGACTGAAAGTAATAATGGTTTCAACAAGAAAGAAGTTTATTTCTCTTTCTTACAAAAAGAGACCAGAAGTTGACAATCTGGGGCTGATTTGGTGTTTCCGTGGTCTAATTAAGGACCCATGTCCTTTAGTTTTTCTACTCAGTCGTCCTTAGTGTACTGCTTCCAGTCTTAAGGCCATTACATGAGATAAAACGGGTACTGGAACTCCAACCGTTGCATCCATATTCTAGACAGGAGAAAGGAAGGGAACAGGAAGGGCAAGAAAGGGTGCACCTCCTAGCTGAGTTACCTCCCTTTGAGCAGCTTTTCTGGAAGTTCTTTTTTTTTTTTAAAAGATTTTATTTATTTATTTGACAGAGAGAGACACAGCGAGAGAGGGAACACAAGCAGGGGGAGTGGGAGAGGGAGAAGCAGGCTTCCCGCCGAGCAGGGAGCCCGATGCGGGGCTCGATCCCAGGACCCTGGGATCAAGACCTGAGCCGAAGGCAGACGCTTAACGACTGAGCCACCCAGGCGCCCTGAGCAGCTTTTCTGGAAGTTCTACGTAGTGTTATCTCTTGGTCCAGAACTCAGTCTTTTTTTCATGTGGCCATATCTAAGTGAGAAATTGTGATCTGGGTGCATTATTTATTTTTTTAAAGATTTTTTTTTTATTTTTAAGTAATCTCTACAACCAACGTGGGGCTTGAACCTACAACCCCGAGATTAAGAGTCTCATGTTCCACTGACTGAGCCAGCCAGGCGCCCCTGGGTGCATTGTTAACCCCAAATAAAATTGGAATTCTTTTACTCAGGAAGAATGGATAAGGTATCAGTTCTAAACACTCATCAGATACTTGGATGCAGTGGTCAGGGGCTCCTATCTCGTTGGATAGTGCTTCTCCTTTGGGAAGTCTCTTTGACTGATAAATGTATGGTTTCTTGGGGTTTTCTTTTTTTAGCATGTTTCCTTCTGTTTTATACCAGGTATACTTGAGATAGATGTTGTTAATGGACTTTAGTGCTGAGATGCTAAGGATTTGCAGCTCTCTCGGGATAAAATCTTAAGTCGTCCTAGGGCCTGATGAAAGATAATAAAATAGTTCAGAACTTAAAATGAGAAAGAACAAAGTATTGCTGATCTGTTTTAAGAAAAAAACTTTTATTGAAGTATAAAACAAATACCGAAAAATTCACATAACCTGAGTGTACAGCTTTCATAAACTGAACATTCCTGTCTACCTTGTACCCAGATTGAGAGCATTACCTTGCTGGGGTGCTTGGCTGGCTCAGTTGGAATTGCATGTGACTCTTGATTTTGGAGTTGTGAGTTTGAGCCCGATGTTCAGTGTAGAGATTACTTAAATAAATAAACTTAAAAAAAAAAAATTACCTTGCTAACATGTTTTTAATATAAGCTTAATTCTTTCTTCTTTAAGGAGGAAGAAGAACATGTTTTCTTCAGATACGCTATTATCTTTCTCTTTTATACTGCTACCTCTATAGCTATAATTTAAATGATGCTCAAGGATTGTGTGATCACCTAGTAAGAGAAATTTTGAGGTGGTCCCACCTACCTGTGAAAGAAAATGAGGATTGTTCAGGTATGTATTTTGACCATCAGTATGTTTAATCTCATTAATTTGTATTCATAGGTTTGGATATGAAATTGCTTATACATAAAAGTTGGTTGCTCTGACTAAATTAGGTTATAGTGAATTTTGACCTGTCAGCTTCTCAATAGCAAGGATCATGGGTTTTTCTTTTTTTTCTTTCTTTCTTTATTTATTTGAGAAAGAGCGAATGAGAGAGAGAGAGAGAGCCAGCACAAGCAGGAGGAGGGGCAGAGGGAGAAGGAGAAGCAGACTCCCCACTGAGCAGGGAGCCTGTTGCGGGGCTCAATCCCAGGACCCTGAGATCATGACCTGAGCCAAAAGCAGATACTTAACTGACTGAGCCACCCAGGTGCCCTTGTTTTGTTTTCTTAAATCTTTGGATCTGCAGGGCTTAGCAATAATTGCCTGCTGAACTGACAGAATTGTTTTCTCACAGCCACATTTGTTAGACATAATATCAGGTATCCAAGTATTTATTCTTAATATATTTATATTTTAACTATGGCTTACGGTGGCTTAGTAAAGTGATGAAAATCACTTTCTGAGGTATTCCAACTCTTTTTTTAAAATTCACTTAAGAGGCTGCAGAGTATCTGGATTGCCCTTTTTAAAAGAGGTATATTTAAATTAAACAATAACCAGAGTGAAAGGCATATATGAACACATACCTATATTGTTTATAAGGTAGTAGATCATTAGATGTATACTGTGCATATGAATGTGTCTGAAATGCCCAGTGTATCAGAACTTTCTTTTTTTTTTTTTTAAAGATTTTATTTATTTGACAGAGAGAGACACAGCGAGAGAGGGAACACCAGCAGGGGGAGTGGGAGAGGGAGAAGCAGGCTTCCCATGGAGCGGGGAGCCCGATGTGGGGCTCGATCCCAGGACCTGAGCCGAAGGCAGACACTTAACGACTGAGCCACCCAGGCGCCCTCTTTTGTAATCTTTTAAAATTTAACATTTTGATGAATATTTTCCAATGTAAATAATACGCTTTTTTGAAAACCTATTAAACCTTTCCCCCATTGTTGCATATTTTAGTTGTTGCCACCTATTTACTATTTTTTTTTTTATAGTGCTGCAGTTTACATAAACTTTTGTGGGCATTACTAATAATTTCTTTTTTTTTTTTTTTTTTTAAGATTTTATTTATTTGACAGAGAGAGAGACAGCAAGAGAGGGAACACAAGCAGGGGGAGTGGGAGAGGGAGAAGGAGGCTTCCTGCCGAGCAGGGAGCCCTATGCGGGGCTCGATCCCAGGACCCTGGAATCATGACCTGAGCCGAAGGCAGACGCTTAACAACTGAGCCACCCAGGCACCCCTACTAATAATTTCTTTAGGATAAATTTCTACAAATGAGGTTATTGGAGCAAAGAGAATCCATGGCTTTAAGACTGGTATCAGATTGCCCTCCAGGAAGGTCTGCTAGCTGTGTATGAGTGAAAAACTTTTATATGTGACTTTTTAAGTGATTGGATATTCTTCATTGTTTCTCATTGGTGTCACTAACTTTTAAAATAAATTTAACCTGTATAAATATATTTGTTTTAGTTTTTAATGACTATTGTTTAGAATATATTAAGTGTGTCCCTACGGGGTTGGAGGTCCCCAAGACTACCCCTCACCTTCGGTGGTTCACAGGGAGGACACACAGGAACCAGCATATAGTCATACTCAAGGCTGTGATCTATTACAATGAAAGCAAAATTAGCAAAGGGAACAGGTGCATGGGATGAAGTCCAGAGGAAACCAGGCACAAGTTTCTAAGACTCTTTTCCTAGTGGAGTCACACGAGACACATTTAATTCCTCTAGCAGTAGGTTGTGTCAACACATGTGAATATTGTTTACCAAGGAAGCTCACTTATTTTTTTTAAAGATATTATTTATTCATTTGAGAGAGAGTGAGAGAGAATGAGCAGGGAGAGTGGCAGGGGGAGAGGGAGAAGCAGACTCCTTGCTGAGCAGGGAGCCTGATGCGGGGCTCCATCCCAGGACCCTGGGATCATGACCTGAGCCGAAGGCAGACGCTTAACTGACTTGAGCCACCGAGGCGCCCCAAGGAAACTCATTTAGAGATTCAGTGCCCAGCGTTTTTTTTTTTTTTTTTAAAGATTTTATTTATTTATTTGAGAGAGAGAGAGCACATGAGAGGGGGGAGGGTCAGAGGGAGAAGCAGGCTCCCCGCCGAGCAGGGAGCCCGATGCGGGACTCGATCCCGGGACTCCAGGATCATGACCTGAGCCGAAGGCAGTCGCCCAACTAACTGAGCCACCCAGGCGCCCCAGTGCCCAGCGTTTTTAATTAGAGTCTAGTTAGTCTGGTTAGCCCTCTCTGCCTAGCCCATACCAAAATTCTATACTCTCAAAAAAAAAACAAGTGTTCAGCATAAACCACATTGTGTGTACAAACAGGTCCAGTAAGCCATTCTCATCATTTAAGGTGGTGGAAATCTTTCCCAAATCCAAGTTCCCAGATGCCATCCAAGGGCCAACATTATATGCAAGCATTTCAAGTAGTCAGGCCTGTTCTGTTATCTCTTTTCTGCACATTTACCTTATTACATCATTGTATATAGTCATAATTTAATTTTTATTGCATAAGCTTGCCATTATTAACATCATCAGGGTACCACATACAGAATTACTGTTTCAAATTTTTTTACTTCTGAATTGATACAGTTTTACTCTGTGACTATCCTTTAGAATTAGGTTGCTCCCCATTTAAGGAGCTTATTTTTGAGTTTCCAATAATGAGTTTTATATGATTAGAATTACTGGAAATCTTACCTTTGTATAATTCCTACAGCAAGGTTAATGCAGGAGAAAATTATTCATACCCATGTATTTTTAAGTTCAATGTGAAGAAATAGTATGGTTTTTCCAGACTTTCTTTAAATGACCAAATGAAGAATACTGTTTGAAGGCTAATAAGATTTTCTCAAAGGGCACCTGGGTGGCTCAGTTGTTAAGCGTCTGCCTTTGGCTCAGGTCATGATCCTGGGGTCCTGGGATCGAGCCCCGCATAGGACTCCCTGCTCGGCAGGAAGCCTGCTTCTCCCTCTCCCACTCCCCCTGCTTGTGTTCCTTCTCTCGCTCTCTCTGTCAAATAAATAAATAAAATCTTAAAAAAAAAAAAGATTTTCTTAAGATTCTCTTTATTAAGAAGAGCTTATTAACAATAATCTTGAGTGCCTACTCTGTGAGAGGAAGAGTGTTACATGCTGAGGTATACAGTGACAAGATAGAAGTGGTTCATATGAATATAGAACTTAATATTCTTGTGAATATGTGTCAAGTGATTTCTGGGGAAGAAAAATATTTTGCTATTGTTGGGGCCATAAATTTTCTTTTTAATTAATTAATTAATCAATTAATTAATTAGAGAGGGGAAGAGAGGGAGAGAGAGAATCCCGAGTGGGCTCCACACCCAGCGCAAGCCCACCTGGGGCTCAATCTCACAGCCCTGAGATGGTAACCTGCGCGGAAATCAAGAGTTGGATGTTTAACTGACCGAGCCAGCCAGGTGCCCTGGGGCCATAAATTTATAAAAAATTAATGTTAACTTTGTATTTATCTATATTTACTAGCTTAACTATTTTCAGATCTCTGAATGCCAGTTTATATTACTGAGTTTTGATTCTCAAATAGGGACGGCACATTTGCTCCTGCAGTTTATATATCAGAATCACCTCAGAAATCCTGATGTAATTCCTGCTCCCCCACCCATTTTCTCCCTCCACCCCACATTTTCCTCTTGTCCCTCCCTCCCCAAAGAATCTTACAATAGTGAGCCACTCTTACTGATGGGAGTGTATCCTAATCCCCAGATGTAATGGTACAGAAAACAGGCATTAAGAATTACTGTTCTAGAGGCTCTTGGGTGGCTCAGTTAGTTAAGCGGCTGCCTTTGGTTCGGGTCATGATCCCAGGGTCCTGGGATCGAGCATTGAGCATTAGCTTCCTGCTCAGCAGGGGTGTCTACTTCTCCCTCTCCCTCTGCCCCTCTCTGCGCTTGTGCTCTCTCTCTCACTAAATAAAATCTTAAAAAAAAAAAAGTCACTGTTCTAGTGCTGATTTTCAGATTATTTTTATAGTAAACTCTGCCTCCTTTCATCAAAGAAAAAACATTGGAAAGGGAAGGAAAAGGGAAAATAATGAAATATAAGCTTGCAAGTCCATCATGGCTGGATTGTTTTGTATTTATCGTTCTGTGTTTTAAAATAAAACTGGTAACTTGAAGTCATCAGTATTCCTAAGTGCGTGTGCTCATAATTGTGAGCTAACTATTTTTGTTTTATTGTCCTCAAGAAGCATAGATACCTATTATAAATTAGCTCATACAGGTCGTGGGTGCTCATCTGAGAAAAAAAATTTTAATTATAATTTTCTTCTTGTATAATGTTGGGAACTTAAATATTATTGCTTTTTGATAGTTTGATCAGAATCTCCTTTGGTCATTTGCTGTATTCCTTAGTTCCTGAGAAGTCTCACTGTGAGTTTGGAATGACTAGAAATGTTGTTCCTGAAGCGGCAGTGACGGTTATCCAGTCCATGGCTCGTTTCATGGCTGCCTATTTCGCCAATCAGCTGCTTTACATTTTGCCACCTCACAACGTGAATGTTCTTCCTCCCCTTCATGTTAAAACAGGTAATACAGTAAGCAAATAATTTTCTCACTTTGTTTTTTTACATAGTATTTAAAATCAACTTATATAGTGATCATTATTCTATGGAAATAGTACTCTTCTAGCTTAGTGTGTGATGCACAGATTCTCAGTGACTAAATAAAATCTGAGAAAGGTATTGCTTGGGTTTGTTTTTATTGAGTATGGATTTTTAATTACAAATTTTAGACAAATTGGTATTTTTTATAAAGTTTCCATTTTTATTTTTTTATTTTTTAAAGATTTTATTTATTTATTTGAGAGAGAGAGAGCTCATGAGAGGGGGGAGGGTCAGAGGGAGAAGCAGACTCCCTGTTGAGCAGGAAGCCCGATGTGGGACTTGATCTCGGGACTCCAGGATCATGACCTGAGCCGAAGGCAGTCGCTTAACCAACTGAGCCACCCAGGCGCTCTAAAGTTTCTATTTTTAAAGTAAAAGGACTGTCATTTATATAAAAATGTGGAAATTTAACAAATTTTGAGTATGCTAATTTAGAATTTAATTTTATTTGGATGATTTACTTTTATCATTTTCTTTGGATCATTTACTTTCCTCTATTTCATCATTTTATTAATGTCAAAATGTACCACAGATTAATGCATAGAGAACTGCTCTGCCCTTACGGAGAGAAACAATGTACACAGATTTCTGTGATGTTCATTTTATTCCACTAATTTTATTAAGTGTCCGCTGTGTACCAGGCAGAGTTGTAGGTGCTAGAAATATATTAACTTGTACCATATGAGATTAATATTATGAAGATATTTGTAGTTCTTTTGTTTTGATGTATGAAATAGACTTATTCTGACTGCCATGAACAAAACAGATAAAATACCTGTTCTTTTATGGAGTTTAAATATAACATCTAATTAAATTAACATCTAACTAATTAAATAACATCTAATAGCTTGAAACAGAAAATTAAATAAATGAATACATAAACAAGTGGTGATTATTGGCATGCAGAGAGTTGAAGTAGAGTAATGCATCGTGACTGAGTGGGTATTTCAGATGGTGAATTTGGGAAAGTGCTCTCTGAGGGTGGGGCAGGGGGGGACATTTAAGATGAACTCTTAATGAAAGAAAGAGCAGCCTTGGACCCATCAGGACTTACAGCATTCTTTTTTTTTTTTTTTTTAAAGATTTTATTTATTTATTTGAGACAGAGAGAATGAGAGACAGCATGAGAGGGAGGAGGGTCAGAGGGAGAAGCAGACTCCCTGCCGAGCAGGGAGCCCGATGCGGGACTCGATCCCGGGACTCCAGGATCATGACCTGAGCCGAAGGCAGTCGCTTAACCAGCTGAGCCACCCAGGTGCCCAGGACTTACAGCATTCTAACTGAGCTTGTGCAGAAGCCCCAGAACAAGAATAAACTTGATGCATTTGAGAAACTGAAAGGCTGGTGTGGCTGGAGGATAGAGGCAGAAGTGGAGAATGATACGAGATGAAGTCAGAGATGGGGCCAGATGTTGTGAGCCAGGGGAAGGAATCTGCACTTTAAATACAGTGGGGTTTCAGCAGGAAGTAACATGAACTGATAAATATGTACACATACGTTAGAATAGTACAAGATGTAAGGTAATTAGAAGTTTAATAGAGGGGGTGCCTGTGCCTGGGTGGCTCAGTCTGTTAAGCATCTGCCTTCAGCTCAGGTCATGATCCCGGGGTCCTACAATGGAGTCCTGTGTCGGGCTCCCTGCTCAGCGGGGAGCCTGCTTCTCCCTCTCCCTCTGCCCCTTTCCCCGCTTGTGCTTTCCCTCTCTCTCTCTCGTTCTCTCTCTCTCAAATAAATAAATATTTTTAAAACGTTTAAAAGAGGTAGCAACAAGTGGTCAGCAAATTTAATCACAGAACCGTGGATTTTGAACTGTGTGTTCAGAGTCTTCTGTAAATGTCTCAAGATGTGGGTAGGAGCAGAGGACTGTTTGTACCCACTTGAACACTTTAGCAGTAGTGCTAGTCTCTCTTCTCATCTGGGGTTCTTCAGGAGGTTCTGCTCCCTAGAAAATCATGTGTGTGAGGTAGGATCAGAAGGGAACTTGTCTCATGGCTTCTTTTCTATTAGGTCCCTGCTTCCCTGGGAAAAAATGTTGGTCCCGACCTGATTCTGGCTTCTTTTAGGGAGCTGGTATGAACAGAAACAGGTGCTCAGCTTTCACCAGGCTCTGCCTGCTCTCCTGTCCCTGCCCACCATTGTCCTTTTCTGCCATGTCCTAACTCAGATTCAGCTGGTGCTCCCTGCCTTTCCTCCCTAACAGCATGTGCTCCTTTCACTTTAATGCTTTCCTCTAAGCCTCTCAGATACCTATTACTTATTTCCTTGTACATTTGATATTACATTTGACCCAGGAACAAACAGGGGTTAGGCGTGCCGGCCCCCTGCATAGTCAAAAATTCACATACAACTTTTGACTCCCCCAAAAGTGAACTGTCGATAACTTACTGTTGACCACATGCTTTACCCATAAGATCAACAGTTAATATGTATTTTGTATATGTATAATATACTGTATTCTTACAATAAAGTAAGCTAGAAAAAGAAAATGTTAAGAAAATCATAAGAGAAAGTACATTTGTATTACTGTACTGTATTTATTCAAGGAAATTGTGTATGAGTAGACCTGCACAGTTCAAACCTGTGTTGTTCAAGGGTCAACTGTATTTATTATCATTACAGTGGTTTTATATTTAAGCTCTCTTTTTTGTTACATCCCTAAGTACTTACCACCTGTGGTTTCTATTTTTGGTAGTAAGGTTTCTGACAACAAATTGTGTCCTTAATCCACCTTATTTTACTAAAGAGGAGAGGTAGTACTCCATGCGGTTTTTTGAAAAACCTAAAAAAAAGAAAAAAAAAATCAAATCCTGACTTAGAAAATTTGTCTCAATTTCTTGTCTTCGTATCCTACATTATTTATAGGACTTTGCTGTTTGCCATGATCTTTATCTTTTCAGATCACTTTGCATACCTAGGGAAGATCTTTATCACATTGTAGCAAGAAAGGTGATAGAATTATTGAATTGTTTTTGGACATATTCATAAACATTCATAAAAGCTCAAAGACACACATTTTTATTCCTTGTATAAATATCTTCCCAGTGAGAGGAGAGGGTGGGAAAGAAAGTTTTGTGATCTCTTCCTAAGCCTGAAACTGTGATTATTGAAAATTTAAACACCTGAAACTTGATATATATCCTTCAGTTTCTTTAATTTCCTAGTATCTTGAAAAAGGATATCCACAGGCTTGACTTAAAATAGATTTTATGTTAATCTTTTTAATCAGAGCTAATGGCAGAATGTATTGAGGATTTGAATTGCTTATTTGGTGTGATGCTTGCTGTACGAAAGCAATAAAATTTTCAGAAAATTAAATCAGTCAAGTTCTTTTAGTAGTATGGTACCTTGCTCATAGTAAATAAAAAAGTAGGAAAAATTTCATCAATCTCCAGGCTCTTTGCCTATGCAGAATCAGTCAAGTGAATGACAAATTTTTGTGTTTCTATCCAAATGTATTTGTCAGAAAGCTAATGTGTTATTGTTTGGAACAGGCAGAGACTAGGTCACGTGAGAAACTAATTGTTTCAAGGAACAGAAACCCATGCATACCATTTGCCAGGTTTATTTTGAGGAAGTGAGTGGGAATCTTAGCAATACATATTTTTTTAAAAATAGCAGTTCAGTCATTGTATTTCCAAGTTGCTTATTTGAATGTTACTTTAATTAGGGAATGGTATGGAAGGCTAGGGAGAAGGATATGACCCTTTGTATTTAATCCCAGGCCAGGCTGAAATCTTGTCCATTTAGTCAGGATTATTTTCTACTTCCTTATAAACACTAATATATTGAACACTTAATGCTTGAATTTTACCTCAAATTAGTATTTTATTCCATGGCACTATGAGGAATACAAAGTCACATAAAATGTGTCTCTGCTCTCCAAATTTCTACTAGGAGAAATAGAGATGTATTTTAGTCAGCCCACAGTAATAAATTGTACACTGTGGCCCAGTATACTTAAGTGTGTATATGTGTGTTTCTATTATCTGACATAAGGTTTTCATTAAACTGTATTTACATTTATTTTATGTAATGTACTCAATGCTCTCTCTTCTCTTTCTGTATCCACTCTGTTCTTTTTCTTTTTTTTTTTTTTTAAAGATTTTATTTATTTATTTGACAGAGACACAGCGAGAGAGGGAACTTCCACAAGCAGGGGGAGTGGGAGAGGGAGAAGTAGGCTTCCCGCCGAGCAGGGAGCCCGATGTGGGACTCGATCCCAGGACCCTGGGATCATGACCTGAGCTGAAGGCAGATGCTTAACGATTGAGCCACCCAGGCTCCCTCTTTTTCATTTCTTAAGAATGCTGGCATTTACTTCATGACCCAGTAATGAGACATTTTCTTCAGTGTTTTTTTTTAAAAAAAAAAAAAAACAACCTAGAGTATGTTAAGTATTATTTTAAACCATTTTTAAAAAAATATTTATTTAGAGTGGGGGAGGGGCAGAAGGATAGGGAGAGGGAGAGAGAATCCCAAGCAGACTCTGCACTGAGCGCAGAGCCCAATGTAGGGGTTCCATCTCATGACCCCGAGATCATGACCTGACCTGAAACCAAGAGTCGGACGGTCAGCCGACTGTGCCACCCAGGCGCCCCCATTTTAAACCATTTATTTATTTTATTTTTTAATTTTTTTAAAGATTTTATTTATTTATTTGACAGAGAGAGACACAGCGAGAGAGGGAACACAAGCAGGGGGAATGGGAGAGGGAGAAGCAGGCTTCCTGCTGAGCAGGGAGCCCGATGCGGGGCTCCATCCCAGGACCCCAGATCATGACCTGAGCCGAAGGCAGACGCTTAATGACTGAGCCACCCAGGTGCCCCTAAACCATTTTTTAAAAGATTTTATTTATTTATTTGAGAGAGAAAGAGCATGAGCAGGGGATAGGCAGGGGGAGAGGGAGAGAGAGGTGGGAAGCAGACTCCCTGCTGAAGGGTGGAGCCCTGAAATCATGATCTGAGCAAAAGTGAGATGCTTAACCAGCTGAGCCACCCAGGCACCCCTATCTTAAGCCATCTTTCTTGTTGTGATTTTGTGTAGAAAATACTAATTAAAGAGATAGGGGCTCCTGGCTGGCTCAGTCAGTGGAGCATGTGACTCTTGATCTTGGGTTTGTAAGTTTCAGCCCCACATTCAGTGTAGAGATTACTTAAAAAATAAAATCTTAAAAAAAAAAGGAGAGAGAGATGTAACTGTGTGAGGAGTGAGTTCTGATAAATGTAATTGTAATATTCATTTTCTTTTATTTACTCATAGAACAGTGCCTTCGACTTATTCCTCTACAACACTCTGAAGTGGCTAGTGTTGTAAGAGATCAGAATCTTTCTGATGTGTGGACAGTTGAATATGCCTTTGAATTATTACTTATTGGAGGCCTAGTTCCAGAGGCTGTGTGGTTGGCACATAAACTTGGAGACTGGAAGACATCTGTTTCCATTGGTGTGGCTTTCCAACTGTTCTGTAAACATGATAGAAATTTCATAAGGTACGTATATTTAGGCAGACTTAGATTAAGAAATAGTATCATAGTATCATCTAACTATTTTTTTATTTCTCTCATTGCTGGCATTTATACATTTTGTGGAATCCTTAGTCTAGCAGTATCCAATAAAATTGTTTTCAGTGTTGGAAAAGTTCTATATGTGCAATCCAGTATGATAGCTGTCAGTCACATGCAGCTACTGAGCACTTAAAATGTGGCTGGTAAGACCAAGGAACTGAGTTTTCAATCTAATTTAAATTTAAATTTAAATAGCTAAATATGCAGCTAGTGGCTACTATGTTGGACAGCTCAGCAGCTTTCTTGTGTTAAAACTTAAAAAAAACCAAAAACAAAAAACTTTTATTTAGCACATTTGTTAGTAATGCCCTCAAAAGGCTTTTAGTCAATGGGAGAGTTTGTCTGTCTTGAGTAGGATTTGAATTTTAAGCTAATCAATCTAATACCTGTATTTTAACTTTTTTGAATATTATGGTATTGCTGTATCTTTGATATTTTTCAGTTCAATAATTCAACATATATTTATTTATTAAGTAACCTTTCTTTACCAAGCTCTCTGCCAGGTGTTTTAGTAGATATAAACTTAAATGGCACATAGTCTTCATATTGAAGGCATTTATAGTTTAATATAAAAATTAGGACAAAACATTATTATAATTTAGATAGTGTGGTAAGAAAAGTGCCAGTTGTGCAGTGGAGAGAGCAATAGTATGAAGTGGGCATAGGACAGGAAATACTTTATGTAGGAGATATCATTTGAGATGGGCATTGAAGGGAAGACAGGATCTTGACAAATAGAGTAGCTGTAGGGAGGGAGAACATTCCACACATGAGCAAAGGCATATGGCAAAAGACAAGTTTGGTGCAGTGTGGATAGAGTAGACTGTAGGGTAGCATTGGGAAATAATGATGGGATGATGTATTAGTATCATAATCATGGAGAGCCTTAAAAATCTCCTCAGTGCCTTATTTCCTCAATTATTTCTTTTTTTTCCCCTAATTATTTCTTTTGAAAATAGAGGATGAATAAGGAAAGTGAATTTCACTGTTTAAGATTTCATGTTTAGTTCTTAGTGTGTTAATATTTTCTTTTTTAAAATTTGGGTTCATTTCTCTTAACTTGATGTGATTTCAGGTCCAACAAAAAGGGTCTAAATTTACCAATAAATTTGACTCCAGGACAGATTTTCCAGGAAAAACTGAAGTGTTTTTTAGGTCGGCCAGCCTCTTTTGAAGCAAAAAATGAAATGGGCGCAAAATACAAACAGTTTACAGGTGTGTTACCTACATATACTCTGACAGTGTATCAGCTTAATTAATATAAACCTCATGACATTTTAAAAAGCTTGTTAATATCCACAAATATATTAAAATTTGCAGTAAGCTTATCAAAGATACAAGTTTGCTATTTATTCTTAATCATGGGAACATTCAAAACTTATGCCAGCTTAAAAAACGATGGTCAGTAACTGAATGATACTCTGATTTTCTGTACATATCTTTTTACTTAGTTGTATTTTGCTACATTTGGATTATTTTCTTTTGTAGTCATAGTTGTAGAATCTTGTAGAATTTCGCACACGTGAGGGTACTTAAAAGTATTTAGTTCAACTCTTGCTGAATGCATAAATCACAGAGTTGGTTTTGTTTTTAGTTTGAAAAGTTCAGAGTGGCATTACAGAATTAAAAATAATGTAATATCACATATATTTCATAGATTTACCCAGGAGCCTTATAAAATTTGTCTGTTTTATAGATGGAGAAATTTAGATGAAAAGTAATGAAGTCAGTTATTTAAAGTTGTATGTTTAATGACTACTGTGGGACCCTTTGGTTTTATTAGTGCATGTCTCCATTAAGCAGTGACTCTAGATTCTTAGAACTTACTAATTATAACTTCTCTTTCCAGAAAGAACTCATAATACTTGGAAATCTGACTAAAAACTTTTCTTTGATAATTTTCTGTCAATATTTTTTAATTTTTAAATTTTTATTTATTTTTAAAGAATTTATTTATGTATTTATTTGAGAGAGAGAGAGAGAGAGCAAGAGAGCAGCAGAGAGAGAGAGGAAGCAGGCTCCCCGCTGAGCAGGAAGCCCAATGCGCGGCTTGATCTCAGGACCCCGGGATCATGACCTGAGCTGGAGGGAGACACTCAACCGACTGAGGCATCCAGGCACCCCTGTCAATATTTTTTTAAATAAATGAAAAGATGATGTAACTACATGAAAGTTGGTTTTGAAAGAAAAGGACTAAAAAAGTCCCAGTCTGAACTTAAAGTTTTAGCAATATGTTTTTTAAATAATCTGCAAAACTTTCCCATAATAAATATATAGATAAAATGTGTCTGTAGATAAAATATAAAAATACACATTTTAAAGCTAATATATAGAGAAAGTAGGGGAAATTTCCAGGAGTCAGAAACAAAAAGGAAATAGAAACTCAGTGGATTCCACCCCTAGGTATTTACCTAAGCATAATAAAAACATAGAACCACCCAAAGACCTGTATACAAATGTTCATGGAAGCTTTTTCATAACAGGCAAAAACTTGAAACAACTCCAGTGCCCGTCAACTTGTGAATGGAGAAACAAATCTCAATGTATCTGTATAATAGAATAATCAATAATGAAGAAGGGCAAACTACTGATAACATGCAAAAACATGATTGAATTGCAGAACCATTGTGAGGGATGAAAGAAGTCAGAAACAAAGATTACATGTAGTTTGATTCCATTTATGTGACATTTTAATAAAAGTAACACTGTAAGGGGGGCACTTGGGTGGCTCAGTTGGTTGAGTGTCCTACTCTTGGTTTCAGCTCAGGTCATGATCTCGTGGGTTGTGGCATCAAGTCCCACATTGGTTTCAGCGCTCAGCATGGAGTCAGCTTGAAGGATTCTCTCTGCCCCTCCCCCCATTCTCCCTCTCCCTCTTTCTCTCTCTTTCTCTCAAATAAATAAATCTTTAAAAAAAAAAAGTAATAGTATAAGGACAGGAAACAGATCAGTGGTTGCCAACAGAAAGGTGTAGGAGAACTTTTTTGGGATGATGGCATTATTCTTACAGGGCTGTATAGATTTGTCAAAACTCATTTGAACTATATACTTAAAAAGGATGAATTTTAGTGTATGTAAATTATACCTTATAAACCGATTTAAAAACAAACTCAGCAGATGGTTAGTGAAGTGGAAAATGAATTTGAACTCTCTAGGTGTGTAGGACACAACATCAGTGTAATAGGGGTTCCAATATACCCATACCAAATTGTGGATAGTAGCTATCTCTGGAGAGAGTGAGTGGAATATGATTGGTACATAAGAAATTTCAGCTATATCTGAAACATTTTATTTTTAAAAAATATTAATTAAATATATCAACAATGTTAATATCAGACAAGGATGAAAAGTCAATACATGAGTGTTTTCCTATTATATTCTATATCTTAAAGCATGTAAATATTTCATAATATAAAAGTCCCTAAATCTCCAGTTCTATCTCCTGTATCTCCTTGCATTTTATCTTCTGGGACATGTCCACATTAATACAGATACTTATATAGTTGAAGCTAGATTGTAGGACTGTTTTTTATCTTTTTTAAAAAATGTTTATTTAAATTCAGTTAGTCAACATATAATATATCATTAATTTTTGATGTAGTGTTCAATGATTCATTAGTTGCCTATAACACCCAGTGCTCATCATATCGCATGCCCTCCTTAATACCCATTACCCAGTTATCCCATCCCCCCACCCACCTCCCTTCCTGCAACCCTCAGTTTCTTTCAAACTCAACACCCAAAAACCAAATAATCCAGTCAAGATGTAGGCAGAAGACATGAACAGACAGTTCTCCAAAGAAGACATACCTATGGCCAACAGACACATAAAATGCTCCACATCACTTGCCATCAGGGAAATACAAATCAAAACCACAGTGAGATACCACCTCACACTGGTCAGAATGGCTAAAAATAACAAGTCAGGAAACAACAAATGTTGGCGAGGATGCAGAGAAAGGGGAACCCTCCTTCACTGTTGGTGGGAATGTTTTGTATCTTCCTGCTTTTTTTTTTTTTTTAGCTTTATGACATAAGTCATTTTTACTAACTTTATTTAAAAAATACTGTGGTGGGGCACCTGGGTGGCTCAGTCGGTTAAGCACCTGACTCTAGATTTCAGCTCAGGTCATGATCTCAGGTTCATGAGATCAAGCCCTGCATTGAGCTCTGCTCTGAGTGTGGAACCTGCTTAAGATATTCTCTCTCTTCCTTCCTTCTGCCCCCCATCCATGGTCAATCTCTCCCTCAAAAAAAAAAACAAACAAAAAAACCCCCAAACAAATAAATAGATAAAAAAATAAAGTAGCAGAATAGTTATTAAATTTCTGTCTAGAAGTTGCCTTGTTTTGCCTGTCAAACAATATATTCACTTTTGATGATTAGGTTTTTCAGGTAGGAAATTTTACACTACAAAATAGGATCAGCATAATATAAATTTTAACTGTTTTACCTAATTTTGTATTTGGTAGATCCCATTGAAGAAGAAGATGTAAATCTGCTATTTGGTTCAGTGCAAGAAGTACTGAAAGCAGCAGTTATGGCTGATGCAGATATTCTGTCAGAGACATTTCAGCTTCTGGTAAATTCTGCCAAGGACTTCAGTAGAAGGCTGCGGGGCTTAGTGCCGGTTGGCTTGTATCTTCCGGCTCCTCCATTGTATTGTCCTCAGCCAGCTATTCGCAGTGAAGTAAGCTTAGTGCTTAATCTTTTAATTAATTTAAAGTTGATTTTGTCCAAATTTTCAAATAATCAACTTGATAATAATTATCAAGTTAAGAATGCAAGCTCTGAAGACAAACTTCCAAATCCCAGCTTTGCTGTTTATTAATTGTATAATCTTAGGCAATGTACTGAACTACTTAAGTTTCCTTATCTGTAAAATGCAGATGATGATAGTACCTGTAATAGTATTATTGTGAGGATTAAATGAGATATCCTGTAAAAGCTTTTACCTTAGGGCCTAGGACACATAGTAAGCAGTCAATAAATGTTAAAATTATTGCAATAATAAAATAAAATCAAGAGGGCGCCTGGGTGGCTCAGTCGTTAAGCGTCTGCTTTCGGCTCAGGTCATGATCCCAGGGTTCTGGGATCGAGTCCCACATCGGGCTCCCTGCTCGGTGGGAAGCCTGCTTCTCCCTCTCCCACTCCCGCTGCCTGTGTTCCCTTCTCGCTGTGTCTCTCTCTGTCAAATAAATAAAATCTTAAAAAACAAAACAAAAGAGAGCGTTCTCTATATCCAGGTTTTAAAAAAATAGACATTTGTTTAGGGTAACAAATAATGAATGTCAGAATTTAGAAGCCATACATTATTTCAGTCTTTTATTCACCTCATTGTCTGCCTCTTTGGAAAGACTTTATTTATTTATTTATTTTTTATTTGATAGGTCATTTTTTTCTCCTGCACTATTCAGTTGATAGTTCTGTCATAAATAGCAATACGGTGTTCCTCTCAGGAACTTTTTCTCTGCTCTCATGACATTACAATTAGCTGGTTTTAAGATTTAAAGTATTAATGCACATTATTTACTTATAAATTATTTTAACATCTGATTAATATTTTGAAGTGATTCTGATACTGTTTTTTTACTACTTACTATTTTAGTATTAGCAACTTCTCTGTATCTAGTTTTTTCTTTTCTTTTTTAAGAGTTTTTATTCTATTCTTATTTGTTATATTTAAGATTATGTTTCAATAGGTTAAAATATTTCATTTATTGATATTTCAAATGTAATATGTTATATATGGAAGGGATAAATAGTCCATTGTATTCTCAGTAATTGGTCTTTTCTGTCACATCTGAGTCTTCAGTATATTGGCTTAGAAATTAGAAATAGCATTTTAAGGTATTTTTGGAATATGCTATGCTAATATTAGTTTGAGTGGTTATGATCCTTAGTAGTGATTCATTTTATTAAAATAATCCTCAGTGGTAGGATTTCTAAATATCACTCTAAATCACTTTATATCAATTAGAACTCTTTGGGTTGGAAATAATAGAAAACTTGGTCCAAATTGGCTGGCATAATTAAGAAGCCCAGTAGTAAGGTAAGTTCTGACTCAGTTATGTTAGCATAGATTGGAGCTCTTCCTCTCTAGTTTGTTTTCTAAGATGTTAGCTTCAGCTTAAGGCTGGCTCCCTTTGTGGGAGCAGGATGGCCACCAGCAGCTTCTAAGGATACCTTGTCCATGTCCAGAGGGAGAGGGAAGGGGAGAAAGAAAAACAGTAGAAGTATTTCTCTCCCAGTATTTCTCTCCCTCAGGATACTGAGATTGACTCTTGGCTAGGGAGAATGCAGGGTTCTGTTTGGCAGTCCATTAGTACCATTGGAGTCAGGAGTGGTGGGTTTGAACTGTTGTAGGGAAGACTTGGGTTTAGGGTCAGTTTAGCCCTTTACACTGAGATGAGAGAAATATTTCCTTGACACTAGAAATAGCTATAGTTGAAATCTCTAAGGCCATCCCTCAAAATTTCCCTTATAAATCTCCAGGGGGGCGCCTGGGTGGCTCAGTTGGTTAAGCAGCTGCCTTCGGCTCAGGTCATGATCCCAGGGTCCTGGGATCGAGCCCCGCATCGGGCTCCCTGCTCGGCGGGGAGCCTGCTTCTCCCTCTCCCTCTGCCTACTTGTTCTCTCTCTCTCTCTGTCAAATAAATAAATAAAATCTTTAAAAAAAAAAAAAATCTCCAGGAACATTTTCGTTTGAGAAACACTATATTTATTTTCACTTTAACCCTTTAAAATTTCATATTACTAGCTACTAAAATTAATTGTTTTATTTTCTTCAGGAAGATGGTGATGATCTTCTTTTAAAAGCTGAGAAAGAGAACCGCCAAAAGGTGTCTGGAATCCTTCAACGGGTCCTCTTGCTTTTCCGGGCAGCTCGGTGTTCTTTTCCTGTGGCACAGTGGTACATCTTGCAGTTGAGATGGGCGAGAAAAGTCATGCAGAAGGTTTGGAAATGTCTTAGTCACTTATGTGCTATGTTAAACTATTTAAATCTACTACTGTTTATTCATATTTACAAATACTTAGAATCATGACATTTTCCCAAGGAATCCTACCCTATAAATCCATAGATTTCAGGTTTGTTTATAATAAGCAAGCCTGTCATCCCCTTCTACACTGACTTCAGCTGAGCCATAGCTGCATCCTTACCTGATGTGCGGCCAGACGGGACATCTGCTCATATGTCCCTTATCCAGCTGCAAGTCCTTTGTAGGCCTGTTGTCTGTCTCTGTGAAATGTGAAAATAAATATTATTAGCCCCGAATATCTTTAATTTGGCCCTTGATTAAATGTTTTTGTTTTTAAGTGGGCTCTATGCCCAGTGTGGAGCCCAACACGGGGCTTGAACTCAAGACGTCAGATCAAGACCTGAGCTGAGATCAAAGAGTCGGATGCTTAAGCGACTGAGCCACCCAGGCGCCCCAGCCCTTGATTATATATATATATATTTTTTAAAGATTTTATTTATTTATTTGAGAGAGAGAGAATGAGAGAGAGCACATGAGAGGGGGGAGGGTCAGAGGGAGAAGCAGACTCCTCGCCGAGCAGGGAGCCCGATGCGGGACTCAATCCAGGGACTCCAGGATCATGACTTGAGCCAAAGGCAGTCGCTCAACCAACTGAGCCACCCAGGCGCCCCCTTGATTATATTTAAAACAAGAATTTACAATTTTTTTTAGTAGGAACCTTTAGACTTTGAGAAGTTACCAAGTTGTTTTTGAAAATTAGACTTTTTTTTAGAAAGAAAGGTTTGTAAAATTTGCTTACAGCTACCATAAAAATATAACATGAAATTGTACCCTTTCTGTATCTTGTCATCCCAAATTTGTTTTTAAAGCATGTTTACTAAGAAGGGCGAAGAGTTTTCCTGTGTTATTGAAAGATTGGTTTTAATAGTTTCAGGATCTACTGAGCCTGTTTATTATAGGAAACTTCATTTTATTAAGATTTTTTTTTTTATCTGAGAGAGAGAATGGGAGACAGAGAGCATGAGAGGGAAGAGGGTCAGAGGGATAAGCAGACCCCCCGCTGAGCAGGGAGCCCGATGCGGGACTCGATCCCGGGACTCCAGGATCATGACCTGAGCCGAAGGCAGTCGCTTAACCAACTGAGCCACCCAGGCGCCCAGGAAACTTCATTTTAAAAATTGTTTAAGTAAACAGTTTTCTACAATGAAGTTGAAAATTAGATTTGCATAGAAGTTTGATCTTACGTACAAATCCTGACAGTAATCTCACTTAATCCAGCTTTAACTAATTTAGCTAGCGTTAAGACTTTAGTGACATAGCTGAAGACATGCCTCCTAGGAATAACAGGCCATCGACTAGAGCCTTTGTATGTAGTCATTGCTACTCTCATTGCCCAGTGCCTCGTGTGACTTGTGGCTTATCTTTAAGGCTTGTTGTCAATCCCTGGGCTATATACAGAAGGACCCATAAATTCCCTCTAATTCACTATTCCTCCAATTTATGTGATAGTTTTATTGTTAGCCCATGAATTTATTGCTCTTGGGAGAGATACCAAAAATGTGGAGATCCGTTCTTACAGAAATATTAATGATTTATAAGTGATTCCCTATATTGCTGTTTTCCCTACCTCCTTCATTTACACTTTATTGGGCATATAATCTAATTATAAATTTGGTTGTAGTAAATTGATGTTTTCTAAATTGGTTGGAATGGTGGAACACTTGTTGCTACCAAAATTATAAGGTCTTTATTCATGAAAGCAAAAAAATCACATTTCTCATTAAGTTGCATACCAAAATATGGACTGTTGCTGTAGGAATCTGAACGCTTGACAGGGAGCAGAGATCGGATTACAAGAAACTCTTGAGTGTGGCTAAGAAGTTTGTGCTGGTTGTTAGCAAGAGGCTTCCCCTGAGCAAGTGATTCAAAAGACAGCAGGGCGAAAGCTATGATGCCTTTGTGATTTATTCCCAGAAATCAATACAACCACTTTGTATTCTGTTGATTAGAAACTAGTTACTTAGAATGATCTACACTCCAGGTGAGGGAAGTTAGGCTCTACCTCTGAAGGGAGGAGTCTTAAAGGATTTGTGGACATATTTTAAAACCACCATACTCTTATGCCAATGTTAACAATAATTCCTTATTAATATCTAACACCTGGTCCATAATAAAATTTCCCTGATTTTGAAAATGTTTTTTTTATAGTAGGTTTTTTGGAATCAAGGTCCAACTGAAGTTCACCCATGTTTGGTTATGAGATTATAGGAAGGACTATATTATCAAGTCTGACTCATAAGAATCAACAGACTTACCCAGGATCAAACTTTATACCAATGATTTCAAGGATATAACTAAAAGACACAGGTGAAACCTGCAATTGCATATGTTGTTCCCAAGGTTTTTCTTGCTGTGGAAGAATGTGATCTGGCCTCTGTTTAACATCATGACGCAAAAGAGTATCAGTTACTGAACATCTCCTTTTTTATATCTCTTTAATTATATAGCTTGTGTGACATTTTCAGTGAGCCATACTCCATAAATCCATGCATGCTACGTTTATTTATAATAACCAACCTAGCTAGGCTCTGTACATCTAGTAAATACTGTTCAATTGTTTGACAAGAAGTCTGTCATTTGCATGCTTACAAGGGGATTTGATAAGATCATGTCTTTATGGAAGTGAATAGAAGAGGGAGAAAGTAGATTACAAACCTGCTGCTAATCCTTTTGTTTTCAGGTTTATGTCTCTTAGATTCCTTTTCTTTTATTCTGTAGCAGTTTCCTTTAATTTCTTTTCTCTTGTTGATTTGTAGAGAAATTTGTCCTGTACCATATTCTGCATGTGTTTGATAGTTTATCCATTTAGTATCATTTAATTTATTCCTCTTTCCTTTTATTTCCCCATAAACTAGTAATTACTCTATACTCATTGAGGTACAGAGGCTTGATCAGGTTCACATTTTCTTAGAAATGGGTCCTTCATAAATGGTATGGTATACTTCCCTGTTGCATCATATCATGTGACACACAGGACTTTTTATCTCACTTTTAGTGATGGTGAGAGGGATTCATGAGTTTGGGTTGTGTTTTACCCACTCATGTTCTCCGTCAGCCCAGCAACTTTTTACCTAATTGAACATTTATTGATTATCCTTGCTGGAGTCATTACTTTATTAGGAGTTGCCAGATGGTGACTTTCTAATTCTGTCACTTAAGTTTTTTAAAAATTATATAGGTAGATATAACTTTTGTCGTATTTATTTTTAGGTACTGCACATAGTTTTGTTTTGGATGAGAGATACTTAAATATCTTTTTTTCCTTTATTATGCCTTTGGGGAAAGTCAGGACAAATAGCATTAAATTCTTTTTATACAGGCAAAACTGAGTGATGAAAAAAATTTGATTGAAATCTTCTTTTCTCTTTTTTTTTTTTTATTTATTTTATGAGAGAGAGCATGAGAGGGAGGAGGGTCAGAGGGAGAAGCAGACTCCCTGCCGAGCAGGGAGCCCGATGCGGGACTCGATCCCGGGACTCCAGGATCATGACCTGAGCTGAAGGCAGTCGCTTAACCAACTGAGCCACCCAGGCGCCCTTCTTTTCTCTTTTTGTGATCTAGCCTAGTGAATTTCTTTCTTTTTTTTTTTAAAGATTTTATTTATTCATTTATTTATCAGAGAGCGGACAAGCAGGGGGAGCGGCAGGCAGAGGGAGAAGCAGGCTCCCCGTTGAGCCAGGAGCCCAATGCGGGACTTGATGCCAGGACTCTGGGATCATGACCTGAGCTGAAGGCAGATGCTTAACCAACTGAGCTACCCAAGCGTCCCTAGCCTAGTGAATTCTTGAATTAAATTTGTGAGCTAAGTTTCTGAAAGTACAGCTCATTTCAGGGATATTTTCTTACATAGTATAGGAACCATGCTGTGTTTTCCATTCTATATGGTTTATCTTACCTGCCTTGTTTGTTCCTTTATAGCTTCCTCAAAAATAGATTTAGATCACTGATAATTAACATATTCTGTCATTCTTTCAGATTCGAATGAAAGGGTCCCTTCCTTCATTGAGTCCTTTCCCTCAGTCATTACTTAATTACTGTAAAGGAGGTGTAGCATTCTTTCGACCTGGAGCAGCTGGAGACCACAAGCTTGATGAAGTTTCCATTAAAGCAATAGGTTTGTCCAAAATGAACTGCTTGCTTAGAAATTAGGCCTAAATATTAATAATGATATAATATAAACAGTTGATTTGGGGAAGTTTCTATACAATGGAATACTGTATTGGCAATGAAAAGACAGTATGTGTATGTTACCACCATGGAAAGATAACCAGGATACATTATGAAAAAAAGACCTAGGTTCAACACAGCATACATAGTATGATTATATATGTCTTTGTGTACTTTTATTGCTTTTAATTAAAAAATTGTTTAATAGTGGAAAGTATGTCTCTAGTATTGAAAAATTTTAAACTTAGTTGCCTATCATAAGGGATTTTCCAAATAAATTAACTATACAGTATTAAGAAGAGCTGTGTATATTGGTTTTGAACATTATCTACAATACGCTAAGAAGCTTAAAGCAAGTAAACTTCTAGTAAATAGAGTAAGTTATTTACTCTAAAAATGTTTTCAATATTTTTATGCAACTGCCCATGCATGAAATATTCTAGAATAATGTACATAAAAATTCTGAAAGGATTTTCATGACTTTTATATAAGGTGTTGTCAATGAACATATGTTTCTTTTATAATCAACAAAATAAGGACATTTATTTTGGAAAAAAAAACGAGCAGGGATGAAGTTGTTACTATATGAATGTATATACTCATCCAATTTTTCATATTTGCATTCCTGATTTAGGTTGCTTCAGAGAACTTTGTGCTTTGTGTTGGATGCTACATATTCGTGATAAGTTATCCTATAGTTGCAGGCAGTATCAGAAAGCAAGAGAAAATGTGGAGGGAAAAAAGGTATTTACTTGCACAAGAATAAGGGAAATGAACAAACATTACTTGGGAAATTATTGCTTGATAGAAGATTTTACTGTTAATAACAATTTTTCTTTTGAACTCATCCTGATCTTTCCATCTAAATTGAAAAGGAAATGTATTTCTCAATATCCTTTTAGGACCTCGAAGTGGAGTTTGATTCTTGTATGGTTGAGCACTGCCTCAGTGCAGTGGAGTGGGCGTACAGAATGCTGCCCTTCTCTCGGTTTTCTGATATTGAAGAACTTATTCAGGATCTAATTTTGAGCCTTATTGGAGAACTGCCACCAATCAGAAAGGTAATGTGAATGTAGGTGAAAACAAACTAAATGAAAATCAGAGACTTTAAAGGATTTTTGCTTTATTTTAATTAAGAATGATGTTGCTTATAAAACTCACTTTTTTAATTTTTCTGAAGGTAGCAGAAATTTTTGTGAAAGCATTTCCCAATCCTGAAGACATAAGGGTTCCTTTAAGAGAAAAATATCACTCTCTTCAGCAGAGACTCAGACACTGTGTTGTGAAAGGTAGTATTTGTCATTTCTTAGATATCTGATAGATGAATTATGGAAGATTCTCATTTTCTTTTGAAAGCATGTAATTTCTGGTGCTTATGTTTTTATGCATTTCTCCTTTCTTTGAAGATAGTATGAAAAGGCAGAAATAAGCACTCCTCCATTACCAGTTTTACTTTGGAACCAGACAAAGCTGACTTCATGTCATGGTTCTGTCAGTTAATAGCTGTGTGACTATAGGCAAGTTTCTCAGTCTCTATGGGTCTCATTTCCTTATTTGTAAAATGGGTATAATAATACCTACTTTATGAATGTGTATTAAAAGAGGATTAAGGGGCTCATGGGTAACTCAGTCAGTTAAGTGGCAGACTCTTGATTTTGGCTTAGGGTTGTGAGATTGAGTCCCATGTCGGGCTCCTTGCTGGGCGTGGAGCCTGCTTAAGATTCTCCCTCTCGGGCGCCTGGGTGGCTCAGTTGGTTAAGCGACTGCCTTCGGCTCAGGTCATGATCCTGGAGTCCCGGGATCGAGTCCCACATCAGGCTCCCTGCTCAGCAGGGAGTCTGCTTCTCCCTCTGACCCTCCTCCCTCTCATGCTCTCTGTCTCTCATTGTCTCTCTCGCAAATAAATAAAATCTTAAAAAAAAAAAAAAAAAAGATTCTCTCTCTCTCCGTCTGCCCCTCCCTCTGCACACTCTCTCTCTCTTTCTCAAAAAAAAAAAAGAAAGGATTAAATAAGATATATAAAATGAGCATATAGCTCTTTGCATAATGCAGATATTTTATTGAAAACTAGTATTCTTGGGGTGCTTGGGTGGCTTAGTCATTAAGCATCTGCCTTTGGCTCAGGTCATGATCCCACATCTGGCTCCCTGCTCAGCAGGAAGCCTGCTTTTCTCTCTCTACCCCTCCCCCTGCTTGTGTTCCCTCTCTCGCTGTCTCTCTGTCAAAATAAATAAATAAATAAAATCTTAAAAAAAAAAAAAGAAAACTATTCTTCCTCTTCCTTTATGGTTATTTGTATTGCTAATTTTATCCTATACATTCAAGATGCCCTTGTGGAAATTTTTTTTCTTGTGGTTAAAATATACATAATATAAAATTTGCCATTTTTAAGTATACAATTCAGTGACATTAAATACATTCACATGTGGAAGTTTTTAAAGAATTCAAATTACCCTCTTTTTTTTTTTTTTTAAAGATTTTATTTATTTATTTGACAGAGACACAGAGAGCAGGATCACAAGCACGGGGAGTAGGAGAGGGAGAAACAGGCTTCCCGCAGAGCAGGGAGCCTGATGTGGGGCTCGATCCCAGGACCCTGGGATCATGACCTGAGCCGAAGACAGAAGCTTAACGACTGAGCCACCCAGGCGCCCCTAAATTGCCCTCTTTTTTAATAACTATAGTATTTAAGTCTAGTTATGTCCTGTGATTATACATTATTGCATTAATATATTTCTGTTTTATATTTTTCTTTATACTTTTTTGACATTCTCTAAAATGTCCTGCTTATGTATAATAATGTTTAAGATTTTTTCTGTAGGCAGCCTTGAAAACCTTCCCTTCCTATTGTTTCCCGTTATTTGAAGTCAGAAAGGTGTTCTTGTTTCTTTGGCTAAAATTATACTCCTTTTCTCTTATTTATCACTCAGGAATGGAAAAATTATAGTGATTCTTTCTGTAATTATCTGTCTGATTTTTTAAACAGTTAAATTCTTTTTAAAAAAGATTTGTTTATTTATTTGAGAGAGGGAGAGTGAGTGCAGGGAGAGGGGCAGAGGGAGAGGGGGAGAGAGAATCTCAAGCAGGCTCCATGCCCAGCGCGGAGCCTGAATGGGGCTCCAGCCCATGACCCCGAGACCACAACCTGAGCTGAAATCAAGAGCCAGACACTCAACCAACTGAGCCACCCAGGTGCCCTGAAATAGTTAAATTACTTCTTAATTTTTTGTTTTCCAGGGCATATGGTCTTATGGAGTCTGGATTCTGTCCCTTTTATTGTTCTTTAATGGACCTTCTCTAACTTCTGCAATTCTACTTCAAAATGCGGAACATAGCTTTCTAACAAATACTGAAGAAAGCATGCTCTGTAAGAATATGGAAATAAATCTTAATCATCAGTTGGATTCCGTGTTCCCAGGAGGGGCTGGAATTGGGTCCCCCTTTGTCTTGAATGGAAACATTTTAATTTACTCTAAGGCCTTTTGTTTTTTCCTTTATAGGTCCCCAAACTGAGGAAATGATGTCTGTTATTATGCATTCTATACATAAAGTGAGAGTGAAAGCCCTAAAACGTGTGCAGAGAAATATAGGTTCTTTTGAGATGAATATCTGGGAACCAGTTGAAGAAGAAAAACCAGCTGAGGTTCCAGGTTTTGATAGGTTTTCCCTAGGAACTAGTTTGAGCAGGAGCACACTCACCGAACTGGGGAATTCTCTAGTCCACAGTGATGCAGATACAGCAGACACCTTCTCGGAAGCATTGTCAGTTGAAGAAAAAAGTAGGATACGTGTCTATCAAAGGTACAGTTGAGATCTCTCTCTCTCTTTTTTTTTTAGAAAGATTTTATTTATTCACCTGAGACAGATACAGAGAGAGGGAGCATGAGCAGGGGGAGAGGCAGAGGGAGAGGGAGAAGCAGAGTCCCCGCTGAGCAGGGAGCTAGATATGGGGCTCGATTCCAGGACCCTGGGATCATGACCTGAGCCGAAGGCAGACGCTTAACTATCTGACCACTCAGGTGCCCCCAGCTGAGATCTCTTAATAGCAAGCATTCACTTCCTTTTGAAAAAAATATTTCCAGTATGTTCATGCAAGAGAGAAGCTGATTTCTTGTCCCTCACTAATTGCATTGTTAACAATATGAATGATAAGTGCTACCCTTCCTGACTCACAAGGATGTTAGGAGTGTAAAATGAAACTGTACATTTGAAAATTCATTAAAAATATTATTGAGATATGAAATAATTTTGCTACCTGATAGTATAAAATCAGGTAAGTAGATGAAATTCTAGAGTCCAGTGGGGGGGCATTTAGTTTAGTGGGGTTTTTTTAAGATTTTATTTATTTATTTGAGAGAGAGTGAGAGAACACAAGTAGGGAGAGAGGGGCAGCGGGAGAGGGAGATACAGACTCCCAGCTGAGCAGGGACACTGGGATCATGACCTGAACTGAAGGCAGACGCTTAACCACCTGAGCCACCCAGGCGCCCCATTTTAGTTTTTTTAGTAATCTTTAGATTAAATAATTTAGGATTATTGAGTTAGCAATATTATTATTTTTTTTAAGATTTTATTTATTTATTTGACAGAGAGAGACACAGCGAGAGAGGGAACACAAGCAGGGGGAGTGGGAGAGGGAGAAGCAGGCTCCCCGCAGAGCAGGGAGCCCGATGCGGGACTCGATCCCAGGACCCTGGGATCATGACCTGAGCCGAAGGCAGTCGCTTAACCAACTGAGCCACCCAGGCGCCCAGCAATATTATTTTTAAGGGTTTCCAGGGAAAGGAAATTGCACATTCATCTTTGAAACTTGTCTATAAATTGTCTAGAAATTTTTACCATTTAAACTTCTGTTACTCTAGGTAAATTTTTTTCTTTATAATTCCATTATCTGCTATGTAGTTTATCCTTTTCATGACTGAAAGACTATATAATCAACCATAATCTTGTTTAAATGAAATAATTTTATCTACTTCAAACATAAATGTCTGCTTAAATCATACCTAATAGTATTATAAATGGTGTGCTTGTTTCACCAAGCAATTTTGGTGGAATACACTGGAGGCTGCTTACTGTGCCTTCTTAATAAGAAGAGACATGACGCCTTCAGTCCAGGTGCCTTAACACGAACTCTTTATTTCTTTTACTGAGGGAACTAGGAATCTGTTCTTCCCTAAGGATCATGTTGAAAGGAAACAGATTTAAAAAGTAATTATGATTGGCAGTTAAAGGGTTTGCCTAACAGGTTTAGTAGCAGCAGAAAGTTTAGAAAAAATTCCCAACTTTTGTGTAGTACAGTCTTGAGGGCAGTCCTGCTTGTTGCACATTGTACGGGGAAGGCTGAAAGGGGCAGATGCAAAAAACAAGAAACCATAAATTAAGATGTATATTGGTGGCTTATGATTTTTATTGACTTTATATTCCTAAATTCTGACCTATTAGTGGACCTTTTTTTTCCAGAAAATTCGTGTTTTTATTTTTATTTTTATTTTCTTAAAGATTTTATTTATTTATTTGAGAGAGAATGAGATAGAGAGAGAGAGCATGAGGGGGGAGGGTCAGAGGGAGCAGCAGACGCCCTGCTGAGCAGGGAGCCCGATGCGGGACTCGATCCCGGGACTCCAGGATCATGACCTGGGCCGAAGGCAGTCACTTAACCAACTGAGCCACCCAGGCGCCCCAAAAATTCATGTTTTTAAAAGTGAATTTTCTATAAACACATTTGTCTTTTTTTTTTTAAGATTTTATTTATTTATTTGACAGAGAGAGTGAGCACAAGCAGGGGGAGCAGCAGATAGAGGGAGAGGGAGAAGCAGGCTTCCCTGCTGAGCAAGGAGCATGATGCAGGGCTCGATCCCAGGACCCTGGGATCATGACCTGAGCCGAAGGCAGACTCTTAACTGAGCCACCCAGGCGTCCCCATTTCAGTCTTTTTTAACACAAATTTCCCCCTTTTGGTATTAATGTGTTACATTTTTTTAATCAGAATGTTCATTTAGTCTAACCCCCTCATTTGAAAGGCATTGAGGCATTATATAAAGATATATGATTCAATCAGTGGAGAAAATTTTTGTTGTCAATTCTAACATGTGTTTTAGTGATTAAATCTTTAATTTTGTCTTTTTCAATTTTTTTTTGCTAGAGATGCACCAAATCATGTGGAATTAACATCGATTGATAAGTCCAATGAAAAAAAGAAGATATGTAATCAGAAAGAAAATCTTGAAAGAAAAGATCATGAAAAGTTATTACAGAATGCACTTCCTATAATAGGTGTTTGGGAATTTGAACGTGATGATGATGAATATATTAAATTTCTTGATCTCTTCTTGAGTTATGTTCTTGAAAGAGACCTACTTGATTCCAAGGATCCTGGCATTCCATTTCTAACCAGTTTTTCTGGACATCTTAGAGAACACGAACTTAATTCTTTACTTTTTGATGTACATACAACATTAAAACGACGTCAAGGCAAAACCAAAAGCCAGAATGTGTTTAGAGCTGGCTCCTGCTTTGTTGCTTCTGAGTCATATGAGTCTGAAAAGTCAGAAAACCAAGCACTTTCAGCTTCAGTACCAGTTACTCAAGAAATCTGGCCATTTTTAGAGAATCCTTTGAATGAAGTCGATAAAAAGGAAGGGACAAGTGGATTGTTTGGTTTAAAACAAAAGTCAGTTTATAGACTACAAGATGACAGTTCAGAGAAACCTGTAATCCAGAGATTGTCAAACCATATTTTTTGGACTCCCAAGTCCAACAAAACTAGAAGATGTATTTTTAAAGCGATTCAGTGCAATGATGTTAACCCTCAAGAAGATCTTCCTCTAGTACTAAACAACACATTTAGCAGTATAAGAAGGCTGCTGGAATGGATGATAAGGTGGTCTAATAAAAGACTGCTCTGTGATCCTAGTCTCACTGAGTTATCCTGTGAATATAGTCCCATCATTCATGTAAAGACCTCTACAGCTGCCATTCTTACATCATTGTGGCTTTTGGAACAACCATATTTTGCTACATATAAGGCAAAAAATGCCATTTTTAAGGTAAGTACTTGAATTCTTTTTTGTATACAATTGAGAATTCTCATTGTAGATTAAAACTTTTTTTATATTTCTCCATCTATTAAAGAGTCATCAAGTAACAAAGTTAATGACAGTGTTGATTATAATCTGCATAACCAAATTTTTTTTCTTCAAGTGATTCCTTTAATTCTCAAAAATAATTAGGGTAAAATGTTTTCATAGAGGCTTTAAGGTTTTGAGGTTTTATGTGTTTATAAAAAAGAAAAAGGAGATAATTTTAAGTAATACTACAAGTGGTATTGCATTTATATTCTTTCTCTTTCAAGTTTCAGGTTGGTTCAGATGAAGGACTAGGCCTCTACACAGTTTTTATTACTGGTGTCTCATCATATGCATTAGGGGGTCATTTTTCTTATAGTCCTGACTAGAATTTAGAGAACGAAACCTAGAAAGGCAGATAGGTATCAGTAGAGAACTTAGTGCTTATTAGCTATTTTTTCTTTTCTCTACCCAGCGGCAACTAGCGGGCTGCTCTTTTAACCTGTTTGCAAGAACAAATATTTTTACATAAATATCTTTTGATTGAGTTGTTGCTATTGCACTGGAAAAAAAACTATGGAGATGAACTTTTTGGAAAACCAATTTATGTATGGTAAAGTAGTTGGGAACGGACTTTTTTAATATTTGGAGAATTCCAATAGTTCCTAATTTTTTCTGTTTTTTTTTTCCCCTCAGCTTTATTGAGGTATAATTGGCAAAATTTTAAGATATTTGAAGTATACAGTGTGATGATTTAATAGACATATACATAGGGAAAGGATTCCCCTCACATACTTACTTTTTTTTTGGTGAGACATATAAGTTCTACTCTCTTAGCAAATTTCAGGTATAGTTACCATATTACATTAGCTCCTCAGACCTTATTTACTTTATAACTTAAAGTTTGTGTAGGCATACCTAGTTTTATTGCACTTTGCTTTATATGTTGCAGATACTGCATTTTATACAAATTGAAGACTTATAACAACCCCGCATTGAGCAAAATCTGTACCATTTTCTAATAACATTTGTTCACCTTGTGTCTCTCACATTTTGACAACTCTTGCAATATCTTAAACTTTTCCATTACATCAAAAGTAAAGAATTAAGTTCTTAAACTTTGCCATTATCCTTATATTTGTTATGTTGGTTTATGACCAGTAATCTTTGATGTTACTATTGTAATTGCTTTGGGGCACCATGAACCATGCCCATATTAGATGATGAACTTAATAAATGTGTACATTTTGACTCTACCACCAACTGGCTGTTCCCCCATCTCGCTCCCTCTCCTTGGGCCTCCATATTCCCTGAGACACAATAGTATTGAAATTAGTCCAATTAATAACCCCACAAGGGCTCTTAAGTTTAGTTCAAGTGAATCTCACTTTAAGTCAAAACTTAGAAACAATTAGGCTTAATTAGGCTTAATGAAGAAGGCACGTTGAAAGCTGAGATAGGCCAAAAGCTAGACTTCTTGCAACAAATAGTTAGCCATGTTGTGAATGCAAAGAAAAAGTTCTTGAAGGAAATTAAAAGTGCTAGTCCAGTGAACACATGAATGATAAGAACATGAAACAGCCTTATTGCTGATACGGAGAAAGTTTTAGTGGTCTGGATGGAAGATCAGAGCAGCTACAACATTCCCATAAGCCGAAGTAAGGTCTAGTCCAGAGCAAGACCTGACTCTTCAATTCTGTGAAGGCTGGGGAGGTGAGGAAGCTGCAGAAGAAAAAATTGAAGCTAAGCAGAGGTTGGTTCATGAGGTTTAAAGAAAGAAGCCATCTTCATAACATAAAAGTGCAAGCAAGATGAAGTAGCAAGTGCTGATGTAGAAGCTCCTGCAAGGTATCCAAAAGATCTAGCTAGAATACTTAATGAAAGTGGTTACACTAAACAACAGATTTTCATTGTAGACAAGATAGCCTTATACTGGAAGAATATGTCATCTAGGACTTTAATAGCTAGAGAGGAAAAGTCAATGCTTGGATTCAAAGGATAGGCTGATTCTCCCACAGGTGCCATTGAGCTGCCCTGTTCATTAGCATACAAGCAGAGGCAGCTGCTGTGGGCAGCTAACTGAACCCCACTTTTTGCTGAGCTTTACATAAACTCCAAGCCCCTGTGCATTTGTGCAACTGCCCTTCTGGGATAATCTGGCACCAGCCACAGCACAGCAAGACCCTCCCACAGAGGACTAGCGTGGGTCCATGCCAGGTCCCTAAAATTTGTGGAGTTTTGAAACCCAGCCGGTGTGCCTG
>NC_138375.1:26678459-26741785 GCF_054177405.1 Leptonychotes weddellii | reverse complement strand
CAAGTGTGCCTGAGAGTCAGAGCAGCAGCTGCCCTGCGCCCCCCTCCCCCGTCAGAAGATCAGCACAGACCCCCCCACATGCATTAAGCCTACTGACCATAGAGTGTTACAAAGCTTAAGGTCTAGGGGAAATAGGATCTAGCCCCTTTCTTTCTTTCAGCGCATGCAGGGAGGGGCAGAGGGGAGGGAGAGGTAGAGAGAATCTCAAGCACTCCGTGCTGAATGTGGGGCCTGACATGGGGCTCAATCCTCCAACCCTGAGATCATGACCTTAGCCAAAATCTGAGTCAGATGCTAACCGACTGAGCCACCCAGGCACCCCAGACCTGGCCTCGTTTAAGCAGACTAAAACACACCTAGTTAAAACTCGCCACACCCTGGACAGAGTCCAAATACTCCCTACTGCAGGAAAGGAGAAACTCTGCAGAGGACCTACCTGAGGGAAAGAGTAGCCAAAACATAACAGCAGGGTGCACACAGCATACACCAGAAACACTTCATGAAGCACCAGGCCTTGGACAGTATAGAACCTCTTCTTAATATAGCTGTTACTCTCAGGATCAGGAAACATAGCTGGCTTTCATAACACACGGAAGAGAGACCTAGACAAAATGCCAAGATGGAGGAATTCACCCCAAAGGAAAGAAGAGGTCACTGCCAGGGATATAATCAAAACAGAAGTAATATGCCTGAACCGGAATTTAAAACAACAATCCTAAGAATACTAGCTGGGCTTGAGAAAAGCATAGAAGACACCAGGGAGTCCCTTACTGCAGAGATAAAAAACATAAAAACTAGTCAGACCAAAATAAAAAATGCTATAACCAAGATGTAAAATTGACAGGATGTAATGACCACAGGATGATAGAAGCAAAGGAATGAATAAGTTATGGAAAATAATGAAGCTGAAAAAAGAGGGAAAGATTCTATCATGAATGTAGACTTAGGGAACTCAGCAACTCCATAAAGTGTAATAATATCCGTATCATAGGAGTCCCAGAAGAAGAAGAAGAGAGAAAAAGGGGCAGAAGGTTTATTTGAGCAAATTATAGGTGAAAACTTCCCTAATCTGGGGAAGGAAACAAACATCCAAATCCAGAAGGCACAGAGAATTCCCCATCAAAATCAACAAAAGCAGGCCAACACCAAGACATATCATAGTAAAATTTGCAAAATACAGAGATAAGGAAAGAATCCTGAAGTCAGCAAGGGAAAAGAAAACCCTAACGTACAAGGGAAGACAAATAAGGTTAGCAGGTCTCTCCACTGAAACCTGGCAGGCCATAAGGGAGTGGCATGATATATTCAAAATGCTGAATGGAGAAAATATACAGCCAAGAATACTCTATCTAGCAAGGCCGTCATTCAGAATAGAAGGAGAGAGAAAGAATTTCCCAAACAAAAACTAAAGGAGTTCGTGACCACTAAACCAGCCCTGCAAGAAATTTTTTTTTTTTTTAAAGATTTTATTTATTTATTTGAGAGAGAGAATGAGAGACAGAGAGCACGAGAGGGAAGAGGGCAGAGGGAGAAGCAGACCCCCTGCTGAGCAGGGAGCCCGATGTGGGACCCGATCCCGGGACTCCAGGATCATGACCTGAGCCGAAGGCAGTCGCCTAACCAACTGAGCCACCCAGGTGCCCCCCCTGCAAGAAATATTAAAGGGGACTCTTTGAGTGGGAAAGAAAGACCAAAAGTAACAAAGACCAGAAAGGAACAGAGACAATCTACAGGAAAAGCGACCTTACGGGTAATACAATGGCACTAAATTCATATCTATCAATAATCAGTCTGAGTGTAAATGGACTAAATGCTCCAATCAAAAGACATAGGGTATCAGAATGGATAAAAACAAAAACAAGACCCATCTGTATGCTACCTACAAGAGACTCATTTTAGACGTAAAGACACCTGCAGATTGAAAGTGAAGGGATAGAGAACCATGCTAGTGGATGTCCAGGAAAACTGGAGTAGCCATACTTATATCAGACAAACTATATTTGTGTGTGGGTGTTTAGAATGAAACTTCTTTTAAAATTTAAATTAGCCAACATAACTAACCAACATCATTTTTTTTCAAAGATTTTATTTATTTGTCAGAGAGAGAGAGAGAGTGCACATAAACAGGGGAAGGGGCAGGCAGAGCAGGCAGAGGGAGAAGCAGGCTCCCCGCTGAGCAGGGAGCCCGATGCGGGACTTGATCCCAGGACCCTGGGATCATGACCTGAGCCGAAGGCAGACACTTAACCGACTGAGCCACCCAGGCGTCCCCAACATCATTAGTTTTTGATACAATGTTCAATGATTCATTAGTTGCATAGAACACCTAGTGCTCATCACATCACATGCCGATTAATGCCCATCAAACAAACTATATTTTAAACAAAAGACTGTAATAAGAGATGGAAGTGGGCACTTTATCACAATAAAGGGGTCTATCCAACAAGAAGATCTAACAATTGTAAATATTTATGCCCCCAACTTGGGAGCACCCAGATATATAAATCAATTAGTAACAACATGAACAAACTCATTGATAACAATACAGCAATAGTAGGGGACTATAACACCCCACTCACAGCAATGGACAGATCATCTACATAGAAAATCAACAAGGCAGCAAGGGCTTTGAATGACATCATGGACCAGATGGACTTAACAGATCCATTCAGAACACTACATCCTGAAGCAGCGGAATACAGATTCTTTCCAGTGCACATGGAAGATTCTCCAGAATAGATCACATACTGGGTCACAAATCAGGCCTCAAAAAGTACAAAAAGATTGAGATCATACCATGCATATTTTCAGACCACAATACTATGAAACGTGAAGTCAACCATAAGAAAAAAATTAGAAAGACCACAAATACGTGGAGGTTAAAGAATATCCTACTGAAGAATGAATGGGTTAACCAGGAAATTAAAGAAGAAATACAAAAAATACATGGAAGCAAATGATAATGAAAACATGATGGTTCAAAACCTTTGAGATGCAGCAAAAGCGGTCATAAGAGGGAAATACATAGCAGTACAGGCCTACCTCAACAATCAGGGAGAGTCTCAAATACACAACCTAATCTTACACCTAAAGGGGCCAGAAAAGGAACAGCAAATGAAGCCTAAAGCCAGCAGAAGAAGGGTAATAATAAAACTAAGAGCAGAAATGAATGATAGAGAAACATAGAAGCAAACAAAAAAAACCAGATCAATGAAACTAGGAGCTGGTTCTTTGAAGAATTAACAGAATTAGTAAGCCCCTAGCCAGACTTATCAAAAATAAAAGAGAAAGGATCCAAATAAATGGAATCATGAATAAAAGAGATCACAATCAACACCACAAAAATACAAACAATTATAAGTGAATATTATGAGCACTTATATGCCAACAAATTAGGCAATCTGGAAGAAATGGATACATTCCTAGAAACATATAAATTACAAAGCCGAAACAGGAAGAAATAGAAAATTTGAACAGACCCATAACCAGCAAAGAAATTGAATCAGTAATAAAAAAATCTCCCAACAGGGGCACCTGGTTGGCTCAGTCAGTTAAGTGTCAGACTCTTGATTTCAGCTCAGGTAACGATCTCAGGGTTGGGAGATCGAGCCTTGCATTGGGCTCTGCACTGGGTGTGGAGACTGCTCAAGGTTCTCTCCCTCCCTTTCCCTCTGCTCCTCCCCTCTCCCTCTCAAATAAATGAATAAATAGATAAGTAGATAAATAAATAATAAAATAATTTTAAAAAATCTCCCAACAAAGAAAAGTCCAGGGCTAGGTGGCTTCCCAGGGGAATTCTACCAAACATTTAAAGAAGAGTTAATGCTGTTCTTTTCAAAGTGTTCCAAAAAATAGAAATGGAAGGAAAACTTCCAAACTCATTCTATGAGATCAGCATTACCTTGATTCCAAAACCAAAGACCTCACTAAAAAGAATTACAGGGCAATGTCCCTGATGAACATCGATGAAGAAATTCTCAACAAGTTACTAGCAAATCGAATTCAATAGTACATTAAAAGAATTATTCACCATGATCAAGTGGGATTTATTCCTGGGCTGCAAGGGTGGTTCAGTATTCACAAATCAATCAACATGATACACCACATTAATAAAAGAAAGGATAAGAACCATATGATCCTCTCAATAGATGCAGAAGAAGCATTTCACAAAGTACAGCACCCATTTTTTTTTTCCTTTTTTGGAAAAAATTTTTTAAAGATTTATTTATTTTAGAGAGACAGCATGAGTGGGGGAAGGAGCAGAGACAGAGGGAGAGAATCTCAAGCAGACTTCCAGCTGAGCATAGAGCCCAATGAGGAGCTTGATCCCACAATCCTGAGATCACAACTTGAGCTGAAATCAAGAGTTGGATGCTCAGCCGAGCCACCGAGACACCCCAGTACACACACATTCTTGATAAAAACCTCAACAAAGTTGGCATAGAGGGAACATACCTCAACATCATAAGGCCATATATGAAAGACCCAAGCTACTATCATCTTGACTCAATGGGGAAAAACTGAGAGCTTTTCCTCTATGGTCAGGAACAAGACAGGGATGTCCACTCTTAGCATTGTTATTTGACCTAATATTGGAAGTCCTAGCCTCAGCAATCAACAAAAAGAAATAAAAGGCAGCCAAATTGGCAAGGAAGAAGTCAAACTTTCACTATTCACAAACGACATGATACTCTAGAAAACCCAAAGACTCCACGAAAAAGTTGCTAGAACTGATACAGGAATTCAGCAAAATTGCAGGATATAAAATCAATGCACAGAAGTCTGTTGCATTTCTATACAACAATGATGAAGCAGCGGAAAGAGAAATCAAGGAATCGATCCCATTTACAATTGCACCAAAAACCATAAGCTATCTAGGAACAAACCTAACCAAAGAGGTAAAAGATCTGTACTCTGAAGACTATAGAACATTTATGAAAGAAATAGAAGATGACACAAAGAAATGGAAAAGCATTCCATACTCCTGGACTGAAAGAACAAATATTGTTAAAATGTCTATACTACCTAAAGCAATCTACACATTTAATGCAATCCCTATCAAAATACCAACACCATTTTTCACAGAGCTAGAACAAACAATTCTAAAATTTGTATGGAACCATAAAAGACCCTGAGTAGCCCAAGCAATCTTGAAAAAGAAAACCAAAGCTGGAGTCACCACAATTCCGGACTTCAAGCTATATTACGAAGCTGTAATCAAGGCAGTATGGTACTGGCACAAAAACAGACCCATAGATCAATGGAACAGAATAGAAAACCCAGAAATGGACCCACAACTATATGGTCAACTAATCTTCAAGAAAGCAGCAAAGAATATCCAATGGAACAAAAGAAAGTCTCTTCAACAAATGGTTGGGAAAATTGGACAGCTACATGCAGAAGAATGAAACTGGACCACTTTCTTACACCATACAAAAAAAAAATAGACTCAAAATGGATGAAAGACTGAAATGTGAAACAGGAATCCATCAAAATCTTAGAGGAGAACACAGGCAGCACCCTCTTTGACCTCAGTCGCTGTAACTTCTTACCAGGTACATCTCTGGAGGCAAGGGAAACAAAAGCAAAAATGAACGGTTGGGACTTCATCAAGAAGCTTCTGCACAGCAAAGGAAACAATCAATAAAACTAAAAGGCAACATGCTGAATTGGAGAACATATTTGCAAATGATATCTGATAAAGGATTAGTATCCAAAATGTATAAAGAATTTATCAAAGTCAACATCCAAAGAACAAATAATCACCAATCAAGAAATGGGCAGAAGACATGAACAGACATTTTTCCAAAGAAGACATCCAGATGGCTAACAGACACATGAAAAGATGTTCAACATCACTCATCATCAGAGAAATACAAATGAGAAGCATGATGAAATACCACATCATACATGTCAGAATGGCTAAAATTAACACAGGAAACAACAGATGTTGGCAAGGATGCAGAGAAGGGAACCCTCTTACGCTGTTGGTGGGAATGCAAGCTGGTGCAGCCACTCTGGAAAACAGTATGGAAGTTCATCAAAAAGTTAAAAATAAAGCTACCCTACAACCCAGCAATTACACTACTAGGTATTTGTCCAAAGGATACAAAAATACTGATTCAAAGGGGCACATGCACCCCGATTTTTTTTTTAAGATTTTATTTATTTGACACAGAGAGACACAGTGAGAGAGGGAACACAAGCAGGGGGAGTGAGAGAGGGAGAAGCAGGCTTCCCACAGAGCAGGGAACCCAATGTGGGGCTCGATCCCAGGATCCTGGGATCATGACCTGAGCCGAAGGCAGACGCTTAATGACTGAGCCACCCAGGCGTCCAACACCCCGATGTTTATAGTACCATTATCAACAATAGCCAAATTATGGAAAAAAGCCCAAATGTTCATTGACTGATGAATGGATAAAGAAGATGTGTATATATATTCAATGGAATACTACTCAGCCATCAAAAAGAATGAAATCTTGAATTTGCAATGACATGGATCAGAGCTAGAATGTATTATGCTAAGCATAGTAAGTCAGTTAGAGAAAGACAAATACCGTATGATTTCACTCATGTGGAATTTAAGAAACAAAACAGATGAATATAGGGGAAGGGGAAAAAAGAGAGGGAGGCAAATCATAAGAGACCCTTAACTGTAGAGAACAAACTGAGGGTTGCTGGAGGGGAGGTGGGCAGTGGATGGGCTAAATATGTGATGGGTATTAAGGAGAGGGCACTTGTGATGAGCACTTGGTGTTGTATGTAAGTGATGAATCACTAAATTCTGCTCCTGAAACCAGTATTACACTATATGTTAACTAACTAGAATTTAAATAAAAACATAAAAGAAAAGACATGATTGGGGCGCCTGGGTGGCTCAGTTGGTTGAGCGACTGCCTTCGGCTCAGGTCATGGTCCTGGAGTCCCGGGATCGAGTCCCGCATCGGGCTCCCTGCTCGGCAGGGGGTCTGCTTCTCCCTCTGCCCTCTTCCCTCTCGTGCTCTCTGTCTCTCATTCTCTCTCTCTCAAATAAATAAATAAAATCTAAAAAAAAAAAAAAAAGACATGATTAATCAAATAAAAAAATAGGGGCACCTGGATGGCTCAGTCAGTTGAGTGTCTGACTCTTGATTTTGGCTCAAGTCATGATCTTAGAGTCATGAGATCAAGCCCCTTGTTGGGCTCCGCTGTCTGGAGTCTCCTGGAGATTCTCTCTCTCTCTCTCTGCCCCAACCCCACTCACACAATCAATCAACCAACCAGATCTTTAAAAAAAAAAATAAAACAGAAGAAAAAAGGACAGGCTGACTCTCTTGTTAGTGGCTAATGCAGCCAGTGTCTTTAAATTGAGGTCAGTGCTAATTTACCATTCTGAAAATCCTAAGGCCCTTAAGAATTACGTTAAATCTACTCTGCTTATGCTCCATAAATGGAAAAACAAAGCTTGGATGTCAGCCCATCTGTTTACAACATGGTTTACTGAATATTTTAAGCCCACTGTTGAGACCTCTTACTCAGAAAAAGAAAAAAAAAAGTTTCCTTTTAAAAGATTACTGCTCACTGACAATGCACCTGGTCATCCAAAAGCTCTGATGGAGATGTACTGGGAAATTAATGTTTCATGCCTGCTAACAACTACATCCATCCTATAGCCCATGGATCAGGAGTAATTTTGACTTTCAAGTCTTATATTGAAGAAAGTCTTACATTTCATAAGTCTGTACCTGCCATAGATTGCTGATTACTCTCATGGATCTGGGCAAAGTAAATTCAAAACCTCCTGGAAAGGATCCACCATTCTAGTTGCCATTAAGAACATTCACAATTCATGGGAAGAGGTCAAAATATCAGTATGAACAGGAATTGGGAAGAAGTTGATTTTAACCCTTATGGATGACTTTGAGGGCTTCAAGACCTCAGGGGGTGGGTAACTGCAAATGTGGTAGAAATAGCAAGAGAACTAGAATTAGAAGTAGAACCTGAAGATATGACTGAATTGCTGCAATCTCATGATAGAAATTTAACAAATGAGGAGTTGCTTCTTAAGGATGAGCAAAGAAAGTGGTTTCTAGGGATGCAATCTGCTCCTAATGAAGACGCTGTGAAGATTGTTGAAATGCTGACAAAGGACTTAAAATATTATATGAACTTAGTTGATAACGCAGCAGCAGGGTTTGAGAGGATGGACTCTGATTTTGAAAGAAGTTCTGTGGGTAAAATGCTATCAACAGCATCCCATCCTGAAGAGAAATTGTTTGTGGAAGGAAGAGTCAGTGAATATGGCAGACTGCTGTTGTCTTATTTTAAGAAATTGCCATAGCCACCCCGTCCTTCAGCAACCATTATCAGTCAACAGCCATCAACACTGCGACAGGACCCTCCACCAGCAAGAAGATTATGACTCCCTGAAACTCAGATAATGGTTAACATTTTTAAAGCAATATAGTATTAGTTAAGGTACGTACATTGGTTTTGAAGACATATGCTATTGCACACTTAATAGACTACAGTATGGTGTAAACATAACCTTTATATGCACTACACTTGGAAACCAAAAATTTCATTGCCTTGCTTTATTGCACTATTCACTTTATTGTGGTGGTCTGGAACTGAACCCACAATACCTATCAGGTATACTTGCACTCTTTTACTAACCTCTCCCTATTTCCCCCACTCCCCAGCTCCTAGCAACCACTTTCCTATTCTCTGTTTTATGAGTTTGATTTTAGATTCCACATGTAATTAGTGCCATGCAGTATTTGTCTTTGTCTGGCTTATTTCACTCAGCATATTGCCCTCCAGGTTTATCCTAGTTAATGCAAGAGATGGGATTTCCCTCCTTTTTAAAGGCTGAATAATATTCTATTATGTATATGTACACCACATTTCTTGATCCATTCATCTATTGACAGACAGGTTGTTTCCATATCTTGGCTATGGTTAACTAATGTGCAATGAACATGAGAGTACAGATAATTCTTCAAGATAATGATTTAATTTCCTTTGGGCATATACTGAAAAGTGGGATTGCAAGATCATATTGTGGTTCTGTTGTAATTTCTTGAAGAGCCTCCATACTGTTTTCCATTGTGGCTGTACTGGTTTACATACCCACCAACAGTGTACAAGGGTTCACTTTTCTCTACATTCTCTCCAGTGTTTGTTATTTCTTGTCTTTTTGGTAATAGCAATCCAAATAGGTGTGAGGAGATATCTCATTGTGGTTTTGATTTGCATTTCCTTGATAGTGATGTTGAGTACCTTCTCATGATTCTGTTGGCCATCTGTAAGTCTTCTTTGGAAAAATGTTTCTTGTAGCGTCCTTGTCCACTTTGATATAAAGCTAATGCTAGCCTTGTAAAATGAGTTTGGGAGGGTTCTCTCTCTCTTCAATTTATTAGAAGAGTTTCAGAAAGATTGGCATTAATTCTTTAAATGTTGGATAGAATTTGCCAGTAAAGCCATCTGGCTCTGGGGTTTTCTCTTTTGGAAGGTTGTGATTATTGATTCAATCTCTCTACTCATTATTGATCTGTTCACATTTTCTGTTTTTCATAATTCAGTCTTAGTAGACTGTATGTTTCTAGGAATTTATCAAATTCTTCTAGGTTGTCTGATTTGTTGGCTTCTAATTGCTCATAATGGTCTCTTATGATCATTAGTATTTGTGTACTATCTGGTTGTAGTGTCTCCTCTTTCATTTCTAAATTTATTTGCTTGAGTCCCCTCTTTTTGAGTCTAGCTAAAGGCTTGCCTATTTTGTTTATTTTTTTTTTCCAAAATCTAGCTCTTAGTTTCTTTGATCTTTTCTCTTGTCTTTTTAGTCTATATTTCATTTATTTCTGCTCTGATCTTTGTTTCCTTTCTTCTACTAATGTTGGACTTAGTTCTTTTTTCTAGTTTCTTCAGGTATAAAGTTAGGTTGTTTGAGATCTTTCTTTTTTTCTTTTTTTAATTAATTAATTAATTTGTCAGAGTGATCGAGAGAGCATGAGCAGGGGGAGGGGCGAAGGGAGAGGGAGAAAGAGAGAAGTACACTCCCTGCTGATTGCGGAGCCTGACATGGGGCTCGATCTCACAAACCTGAGATCATGACAACCAAAATCAAGAGTTGGACAGTTAACCAATTGAGACACCTAGGCACCCCTAGATCTTTCTTTTTTCTCAATGCAAGCATTTATTGCTATGAACTTCCCTCTTAGGACTGCTTTTGCTGAGCCTCACAAGTTTTGGTATGTTGTATTTTCATTTTCCTTTGTCTCAAGATATTTTTTTTACTTCCTTTTTTATTTCACCTTTGACTCATTGGTTCTTCAGGAGCATGTTGTTTAATTTTTGCATATTTGTGATTTGCACAGTTTTCTTCTTATAATTGATTTCTAGTTTCATATCGTTGGGAAAAATGCTCAGTATGATTTTAATCTTCTTAAATTTATTAAGACTTGTTTTTATGGCCTAACATACAATCTCTCCTGGAAAATGTTCCATATGCCCTTGAGAAGGATGTGTATGTTGCTGCTATTGAATAGAATATTTTGTAAATGTCTTTTATGTCCATCTGATCTATCATGTGGTATTGAACTCCTCTGCTGTTGTTGTATTGCTATTTCTTGCTTCCTACCTGTTAATATTTGTTCTAAATATTTAATTGCTTCTATATTGGCTGTATAAATATTTGCTAATGTTAATTGTTTTTGATGGATTGACCCCTTTATCATTATATAATGTCCTCCTTTATCTCTTGTTACATTCTTTGGCTTAAAGTCTGTTTTTTTCTGATATAAATATAGCTACCCCTGTTTTCTTTTATTTCCATTTGCATAGAGTATTTTTCCATCTCTTCACTTTCAGTCTCTGTGTGTCCTTAACGCTTAAGTGAATCTCTTATAGGCAGCAGATAGTTGGATCTTCCTCTTTTTATCCATACAACCATTCCCTTTTTTTTTTTTTCTTTGTCAATGAGGAATTTGTCAGAAAGATGCAGGAAAATCTTATGAAATCTATTTGAGGAAATACAGCTGATCATTATGGCAACTGGAGAGTCACCAGTGAGCTCTTCTTTTTGCCTCCTTATTTTGGGGAACACTTTACCTCTCATTTCTACTTCTCTTTGCAAGAATATTCCATTCTCTGTGTAAACTCTCTTCCTTTTTGAGACCCTTTTTCTGCTCATCTAGACCTTTGCAAGTTTCACTAAGATGTAGCTACTTGTGATGCTAACTCCATAGAGCCTTATGGTTCCAAGGCCAATGTGGTTCGGCTCTATGTTCCATGGCATTCATATTTTTGAGAAAGACTGATTGGCTCAGCTTAGGTCAGGTGACCATCCGGTCTGATCAGCTTTGGTAGTAGTGCAAGGTCAAGCAGAATAAAGAAAGTTGCTCAGACCTAAGCCAGGACTGTTAGGAGAATGCTCCCTGTCTTTTGATTGGAGAATTTAGTCCATTTACCTTTATTTTTATTTATTCTTTTAAGATTATTTATTTATTTTAGAAGAAGAGAGCACGCAGCGGGGAGGGACAAAGGGAGAGGGAGAGAGAGAATCTCAAGCAGACTCCCTGATGAGCATGGAGCCTGACATGGGGCTTGATCTCACAACCTTGAGATCATGACTGAGCCAAAATCAAGAGTCAGACACTTAACTGACTGGACTACCCAGGCACCCCTCATCCATTTATCTTTAAATTAATTATTGATAGGTATGGACTTAATATTGTGATTCTGTTGGTATTTTTCAGGTTGTTTTTTAAGTCCTTCCTCTCCTGCTCTTCTCTTTTGTTATTGGATTATTTTCTGTAAAGATATGCTGCTGCTGCTGCTTTTTTTTTTTTTTTTTTGTATGTCTATTGTAGGTTTTGCTTTATGGTTATCATGAAGCTTACATAAAACATGTTGTATTTATAATAGTCTATTTTAAGGTGATAACTTTTAATACATACAAAATCTCTACATCTTTACACTCTCTCCCACATTTTTATGTTTTTGAAGTAAAATTTGCATCTTTTTACATTGTGTATTTATTAACAAATTATTATAGTTATTTTTAATAACTTCTGTCAGTCTTCATACTAGAGTTGTGTTTTACCCACCACCATTATTATAACACTAGAGTATTCTGAATTTATATATTTACCTTTACCAGTGGGTTTTATACTTTCATATATTTTCTTGTTACCCATTAATTTTCTTGTTTCAGCTTGAAGAACTCCCTTTAACATTTCTTGTAAGGCTGGTATAATGGTCGTGAACTCTTTCAGTTTTTGATTGCCTGGGAAAATCTTTCTCTCTCCTTCAATTCTGAAGGACAACTTTACTGGGTAGAGTATTCTTGATTAGCAGTTATTGTTTACCCAGCACTTTGAATATATCATTCCACTCCCTCTGGCCTGCAAAGTTTCTACTGAAAAATATGCTGATAGCACTAAGGGGGTTCCTTGTATGTAACAAATAGTTTTTCTTTTGCCATTTTTAAGGTTCTTCAGCTTTTGACAATTTAATTATAATGTGCCTCAGTATAGGTCTCTTTGGATTTATATTATTTACAACTCTCTGGGCTTCCTGAATCTGAATGTCTGTTTCTTTCCTCATATTTGAGAAGTTTTCAGTTATTATTTCTCAGAATAAGCTTTCTGCTCCTTTCTCTTTCCGCTCCCTCTGGGACCACTATAATGTATATAATTGTCTGCTTGATGGTGTCCTGTAAGTTCCTTAAGTTATCTTCACTCTTCTAAATTTTTTTTTTCTTTTTGCTCCTCTGATTGGATGAATTCCACTGCCCTGCCTTCGACTTTTTTGATCCATTCTTCCACTTGATCCAATCTGCTTTTAAACTTCTCCATTGAATTTTTCAGTTCAATTATTTTTAGCTCTGTAATTTATTACTTTTTTGTATTTTCTGTCTCTTTGTTGAAATTCTCACTTTGCTCATGTATCACTTAAATTTTCACTTTGTTCATCCCCTGACTCTGTGACCATGATTTTGAATCTCTATGAGGATATATCATTATTTCCATTTCATTAAGATCTGTTTCTAGAGATTTATCTTGTTCATTTGTTTGGAACATATTCCTGTTTCTTCATTTTACTTGACATTCTGTGTTGGTGTCTGTGCATTAGATAAAGCAGCTACATCTCCCAGGCTGGATAGAATGGTCTTGTGTAGGAGATAAACCTCATCAATCAGCTTTGCCTGAGCTTTTGGTTGACTCGGAAATCTTTGTGATGGTCTAAGTCTTCTTTGTTCTTAGTGGTTCCTAGTAGTTGAGGGTATGCCAAGACCTATCAGTGTCCCAAAGATGTGGGGCACATTTAGCATTTAGGTGTACAGTGACTGGAAGTTGGACTCTCAGGCAGCATGTGACAAAGTGTGTAGGTAAGCCCTTTCTGGGGAGAAACTGTAAGATGGGTGTTTTTGCTTGCTGTGTGTGAAGTAGGCTGAGGTGTATAGCTACAGGGGGGATGCTCCTCCAGTCATTAAGAACTGCTGCTTTGTTTCCTACATTCCTGTGGGACTCATAAATGCAAGTCCAGTTGGTTGTCAGAGACAGGGGACCTGTCCTTCAGTCAGCAGCTGCAAAAGCTGGGGCACCCAAGAGTGTGTACAGGCTGCTTGTAGGGAGATACTGGTGACTTGGAATGGGCTCGAGAGAGAAGGCAGGAGAAGTGTCCATCAGCTTCCCAATCTCCGGGGTATCATAGCTAGCCCCTGGAAGTATGCAGCTGTATTCCTTCCAGGAGGACTGGGAGATGGGTGTTTTCACCTGTTCCTCTGTGTTGAGCCTTTTGGGGATAGCTGTAACGAGTGCTCATGCACCTGTTAATAGCTGCTGCTGTGTTTGCTATGGTTTTGTGGGACTTAAGGATGCAACCGTCATTGGCTTTCAGAGCTAGGTGGTTTGGAAGCCCATCCCTCAAGTGGGAATCTTAAAAATTAGAGTGCTAAGTGTGGAGTCCGAACCCTTCACTCCTCAGAGTGAAGTTGGGAGTTCCCTCCTGCTTATAGAGTGCTGTGCCACCGGTGGGGTTTATGGTGAGAGTGTGTCTCAGCCTTTCCTACCTATCTCTGTGTGGATATTTTCTCATTTGCTTGATATGTAAGAATCCATCAGCTAATTTCTAGATTTCTTTCAGCATTAATTGCTTTGTGTGTAGTGGTACATTCAGTGTGTCTGTGGGAGGAGGGGAATTCAGGAGCCTCCTATGTCACCATCTTGGTTGACTTACCTCCACCCATTCTAATTCTGTATTTGTCCTCTTTCATTTCATTTTATTATTTTGTTTTGTTTTGTTTTGTGGGGAGAGAAAGAGAGAGAGAGAACTGTATTCCATTTTAAAGTGCCTTCATTCTGGGGTGCCTGGCTGGCTCAGTGGTAGAGCATGTGACTCTTGATCTTGGGGTTGTGAGTTCAAGCCCCATGTTGGGTATAGAGATTACTTTAAAAAAATTAAAAATTAAAATTAAAATAAAAAAATAAAGTGCCTTCATTCTAAAATAACTTATTCTAGGTCGCAGGGGATGTGTGTATATTTTGTTTTTGGGAGATCTTTTTCATTTCTTGAGATCAGTGTCTGTTATCCCTAAGGTAGTTTAAGATACTGTGATATTTGTTGTCACTGAAATTTGTGTTTCTAGGTGTTGCATACCCAAATTTCTAAATAAGAGACTTAAAAAAGATACATCCCTGTATTTTTTAGCTGCATATATTTTTACCTGCATTTATTTTTACCCATTGTGTCATATTGGAATAATTACTAAGTGCCTTTATAATAGCCAAAAGAGTTAGGGAAAGGAACTTTACATTTTGTGTTATTGTTTTGTGACTTGAAAACATTGGTAACATACCTTACAAATTTGGGTTTTTTAAAATTTATTTTTATATATTTTTTAGAGATTGTATTTTTTTATTTGAGAGAGAGAGCACACACAGGGGGAGGAGCAGAGGGAGAATGACAAGCATATTCCATGCTGAGTGCAGAGCCCAATGCAGGGCTCAGTCCTGGGACCCTGAGATCATGACCTGAGCCCAAATCAAGTCAAGTGCTTAACTGACTGAGCCACCGAGGTGCCCCTGCCCTTACAAATTTATAAGGCTGATTTCTTTCCAATACGATTTAGGTAGTCAGGTTTGTTTTTTTCCAGGTGGAATAAAGACTTGATCATTGCCTCAGCATCAAATATTGAGTTGTAGAAATGCAGTAAATACTTGATAAATGAATGAAAAATTTAACCAGGAGTAGGTCTGTAGACAATATTAATAATCTAAAAACAATGAAAAGTATGGGATTCGATTGTGAATGCTAACTAATGTAAATCGTTTGTTTTTAGGTGCTAGAGAATCATTACTGTCAGTCTCAGAGTGGACCCAACATTGAAAGTGATTGCAAAACAGATGCTGGCTGTTCTTTTGCAGTATCCACTCAAGGTGGGACTGAGGAAAGAAATGATCAAAATGAGTCTCATCAAAGTATCTTGAAGTAAGTTTTTGAGTATACATTCCTTTTCAGTGGATGATACCTGTTTGATTGTGTTTGGGCTTAGCGGCAAGAATCGAACTCTTGAAAGGTAAAGGAATGAGTATTTCTTTGAGCTGTGGAGAAGGAGGAAGTGAGTACTTTCTGAAGTGCTTTAACAATTAATTGCAAAATATGTTTCTTCCCTGATGGTCTAGCTTGTATCTTCCGAGAGAGGAGCTAATTCTCATTCTGAGAGATCCTCTCTTACTATATTAATTTCCTGTGTCAGAGGAAGTTAAGCTAATCATTTCATCCATTTTTACATATGAAGCAATGTATCTTTGAATAACAAGGTTGAATTTTTAATAGCAGGAAGATTCATTTGTGAGAATGGCAGATTTCATAAGTTGAAATTATTCCAGTTATTTGAGTAAATAAAAATGGGGATGTTTAGTCATTCATTGAACAGCCTTTTATTGAGCTTCTACTATGTACCAGACATGGTTAAAAAACTGAACACTATAAATATGAAACCTAATGTTCCTTTTCAGTAAACAGAATCAATTGAAAGCAAGCTTTTTGTTTCTAAGAACGAGTTATAATTCTATTTTTGTCAATAGAATGCCAACTGAAGCATATAATCCTGAAATAAAAGAAACCAAAGATGAGATTATTTCTGTTACTGATGATACTGAAAAAGAACTTATAGATATTGATGAGGATCTTTTAGAAGTAGAAACATTTAACCAAGAGGAAATGGAAATATACCTATCAGACTATGAAGGTCAGTTCATTTGGCTAATCTTTTTATTTGGCTTTTATTAATTTGAAGTTGGTGAATGATTATCTGAGATAATTTATTTAGTCTTGTATCTAAATTAGTATGTTTACAATTGCCTAAAACCAAAAAGAGAGCATGGGATGTCTGGGTGGCTCAGTCGGGTAAGCATCCAACTCTTGGTTTTGGCTCAGTTTGTGACCGAGCCCTCCGGCAGGCTCTACGATTGGTGGGCAGTCTTGCTCGAGATTCTTTCTGTCCCTTTCCTTCTGCCCCTCCCCAACGAAAATAAATAAATCTTAAAAAAAAAAAGCATAATATTTATGAAATGTTGAACACATTAACTCTTAACCTGAATTTACAGTTCTTGGGCTTTTTGCCTTGATTATGTAACTATCATGGGCCTCTTCATTTTTGTGAACCAATTCTGTGAACCTTTCCTTGGCAGTCTTTGATAAAACAGAAACTCTTAGAACTTTGCATGGCGTTAAACACACTGATAAGAGGTCTCTCAAGGCTTATCTGGGATCCACTTGATGAAGAGGGGTTGTCTCTAGGTGTTTTTAAAAAACATTTTTATATGTCTGTTGACCATTTGTATGTCTTGTTTGGAGAAATGTCTGTTCATGTCTTCTGCCCATTTCTTGATTGGATTATTTGTTCTTTGGGTGTTGAGTTTGATAAGTTCTTCATAGATTTTGGATGCTAGTTCTTTATCTGATAAGACATTTGCAAATATCTTCTCCAGTTCTGTTGATGCTTAACATCACTCGGCATCAGGGAAATACAAATCAAAACCACAATGAGATATCACCTCACACTGGTCAGAATGGCTAAAATTAACAAGTCAGGAAGTGACAGATGTTGGCAAGGATGTGGAGAAAGGGGAACCCTCCTACACTGTTGGTGGGAATGCAGTCTGGTGCAGCCACTCTGGAGAAGAGTATGGAGGTTCCTCAAAAAGTTGAAAATAGAGCTACCCTCGACCCAGCAATTGCACTATTAGGTCTTTACCCTGAAGATAAAATTGTAGTGATCTGAATGGGCACCTGCACTCTAAAGCAGCAATGTCCACAATAGCCAGACTATGGAAAAAGCCCAGATGTCCATCAACAGATGAATAGATAAAGAAGATATGGTATATATTACAATGGAATACACTCAACCATCAAAAAAAAATGAAATCTTACCATTTACAATGACATGAATGGAACTAGAGGGTATTATGCTAAGCAAAATAAGTCAGTCAGACAAAGGCAATTACCATATGACCTCACTCATACGGAATTTTAAGAAACAAAACAGAGGATCATGGGGGAAAGGAGGGGAAAATAAAACCAGATGAAATCAGAGAGGGAGACAAACCGTAAGAGACTCTTAATCATAGGGAGCAAACTGAGGGTTGCTGGAGGAGAGGGTGTGTGTGGGGGGTAACTGAGTGATGGACTTTAAGGAGGGCATGTGATATAATGAACACTGGGTATTATATAAGACTGGTGAATCTCTGACCTCTGTCTCTGAAACTAATAATACACTATATGTTAATTAATTGAATTGAATTTAAAAAACTTTTTATAAGGAGGATAGAAAATATTTCTTCCATTATACTTGTTTCCTGTAATATTCCTGAACCTTATAAAAAGTAAACTGATTTTAGGTAATAAGAAATACTAAGTAATTGGCTTTAGATTTTTGTAATTTTTTCTCCTAAGTTCCTGCTAGATTTCATATTCTAGTAGTCCATGTATTTTCAGTGAAATGTAAAAATATTCCCATTCTCTTTGAGCAGTATTAATTTCTTGAGATCTTATTGCTTGTCACTTGAATCCTGTAGCTGTCATACATCTGGTATAAGCAACATTTGATTTTTGAAGTGTGTAGACCATCTCTTTATATTTCAAGATGTAATTTTACATTTCTGCATTTAAAACCAGTTTGGCCATAATCTAGACGCATGCTTCTAATTCATATACCTGCACATGTGACCTTTGTGAACAGAAATTTGCATGTATAATCTGTGTTTACTTGTAACTTTCTGGTAATATACTGCTTAATATCTGTGTATTCAAGTTTCTGAAGTGAATACCAATAAAAAGAAACCTAGACCATGTTCATTGGTTATACATGTTTGGAATGTTAACCAAAAAAAAAAAACAAAATGATTTTCTTCTTTTCTTTTTTTTTTTTAGATTTTATTTATTTGAGAGAGAGAGAGCACGAGCAGCAGGGAGGGTAGAGAGAGGGAGGGAGAAGCAGACTCCCTGCTTTGCAAGGAGCCTGATGAGGGACTCGGTCCCAGGATCCTGGGATCATGACCTGAGCCGAAGGCAGACGCTTAACCGACTGAGGCACCCAGGCGCCCTAAACTGATTTTTTTCAAATGGTCACTTTTCTCTTTCTCCTTGTTTCCCTATAGAAGGTACCAAAGAACCTGTTGGAAGTCTTAAAAGTTCCACTGTTGCCATTAACATGCAGACTTTACCACAGCATTTAGAAGAAGTAAGTCAATTAATAGTGGATAATGTTATTTAAATAATACTTAAGTGTTTTTATTTAATCATTCAACCAAGGCTATTATCTTTTTAAAAGTACACTGTGGGTTGTAGAGAACAGCCAGACCATGCAGCATTTTTCTTTCACTGAAATTCTATCATTAGTAAGATGTCTAATAATTTTAGGTAATGAAATTTTTATTTCATAAACTGCTATAGTAAATTAACTTAATCAAGAGTAATAGAAGTGTTCTATATTCAGAATGTATAATTCAGCTGTAGTATGCAGTTTCTGCACATATATCACTTTTATGCATTATTTGTTTTCTCAAAACTGCACTGCATTTTCAGTTGGAACACAGACATTTCTAATTACTGAAAAAATTCCTTCAAAAGGGATTAGTTTTTCCTGTTTATAGTTGTTTTCAGATTGTACTTATTAATCATGTAGTGATGGGTATATGTAATTTACAGAGTATTTTTAAATGTAGCGTAAATAATTTCCACTGACATCGTTTGTCTTTGTATTTTAATATGCTCAGAGCCTCAGGTTGATGGGCCAAAGGCAATTCACACAGTTAAAAATCTGATCAGAACAGCACTGGGAATTCATTTTAATGTTTGGTTTCTCCCTTGCTTTTAGACTGTTGTTACTCCAAGTGAGTGGTTAATGTGAAATTCAGAACACCTAAGACAGTAATACCTATTTATATAACCCCTTTTCTTTTTGGGTACTATTAATTTTAACAGCATTCCACAGGAGAGGTTCAGTGTGTAAGGGAAGAACCATTGAAGACATGTATGGAGAAAAAATCAAGTGAACAGAAAGGGTAAGTAAGGGGGAGAAATAAGGAAGTGATTGTTACTGTCATCTGGGATTCATTTGTTGAAGAGGTTATTTTTCTCATAATATACAATATATATTTTATGGTGATATTGTGTTCCTAGTGAAATTTAACTTTATAGCAATGGTAAATGATGATCTTCAGTAAATATTATAGACTTCTAAATCTTGGTAGAGTGAAATAAGTAATGATATCTAAAATGCCTTTTGTTATCCCATCACTATCAGCCTTATCAAAGTAAAATACAGCTGTAAATAGACAGTTTATTCAGCTGCTAATTAGGGGAACACCTTGTCATACTGATTTCATTTTTCTTGGATCAAATAAAGAACCATTATGAATCCCAATGTGTTTGTGTAATTGTTCACTGTTAGGGTGTGACTATTGCACACTATAGGGCTATTCGCCTGGCTAGCATATTATTGCTTCAAGGAGAGCCAGAGGCAGTTTTAATCTATTGCAGGTGGGACATGACTTCTTAATTTTTAGAATTTTTGAAGTTTTAGAATTTTAGAACTACCTTGGATAACAGAGGCAACATAATTAGGTTTTCTTTCTCTTCTCAATATAAAAATTTTGTTCATTTCTGTGGAGAGTTAAAAAAATATATTTTTTAAGATTTTATTTATTTGAGAGACAGAGTGTGAGAGAGAGAGAGTGATCACAAGCAGGGGGGAGGGGCAGAGGGAGAAGCAGACTCCCTGCTGAACTGGGAGCCAGATGCGGTACTCGATCCCAGGACCCTGGGATCATAACCTAAGCCAAAGGCAGATGCCCAACCAACTTAGCCACCCAGGCGCCCAACAAAAAGATATTTTAAATGTGATGTGCCTTTACAAATAGATACTTCTATTAATAAAAAACTAATCTTTACAGTTTTAAATGTAATGAGGGCTCTATAGTGTTTCTGAGCCAAGTGTCTGCTTCTGCCATAGGTGGAATTTGAGGTCCCAGCTAACCTCAACTTCCCCATGTTAGATTCTTTTGTTTCTGCTGGGCAGTCAGCAGTGTTCAAGTTATATGTTCAGTCATCCAGACATATTCTTTGCTTTTTGTTTACATCTGTTACTAATTGCTATGGAGACAAATATAAACAGATTGTAATTATGAGCTAAGCATTATAGAGGATTAGAGAATGTTTATACTCTTAGATGGTTGAGCATTAGATCCCCTGTATCTTAGGAAATGTGAAGAATATCTTCTTAATCAGTTATTAATCTTTAATTCTAGTATGATCGAAGCCTTTTCAATTCCTGAACACACTGTTCCTTATTCATTTTGTGTAGATACAAGTTCAGAAATTTCTAGGTAAGAATTTTTGTATACTCTACCATTTTGATATAATCATATTTTACAGGTAGATAAGAGAATGAGATGATGTCTACTGTGCCATTTTTAAATAATTCTAAATTTTTTGACTAAAAATTAATAGTAAAATGAAAGCAACACAAAGCATTGGAAGAGCAATGTAGGTACACATTTCTGACACCTTTAAGTTTATTATTGGAATATTTTCCTCTAACGGCTGTGTTTTAGATATACAGAAACTATTCTAGAGTAGTCTTTTCTGAAAAAAAGAAGTATAGTTGACCCTTGGACAATACTGGTTTGAGTCACTTGGGACCCCTTACAAAATTTTTTTGATAAAAACAATATAGTACTCTAAATATATTTTTTCTTCCTTATGACTTTCTAAATAACATTTTCTTTTCTCTAGCTTACTTTATTGTAAGAATACAGTATGTAACACATATAACATACAAAATATGTAAATCAACTGTTTATGTTATAGTAGTGTTTCTGGTCATCAGTAGGCTATGAGTAGTTAAGTTTTTGAGGAGTCAAGTTATATGTGGATTTTCGACTGTATGGGGGTTGGTCCCCCAACCCCCTTGTTGTTCACGGGTCAACTGTAGTGGATATATTACTTAAAGTTGCTTATTTTCAGCCTCTAACAGATTTCTAATAGTGTATGAAAGGCTTTTAATTCTCTCATAAAACAGATTCATCCAGTTCTGTCTTTTGAACTTCTTTGACAGAGAATAGTGTGTTTAGTATTTAGAAATTTTGCTGAAATAGGATAACATAGCATAGCCTTACTTTAGGAGAATTCTCCATTATTGGAATTTATCTCATTGCTACTTGTTGGAAACAAAGGCCAATAAAGTTGTCTTAAAATAGGCAGGTCGAGGGGCGCCTGGGTGGCTCAGTCGTTAAGCCTCTGCTTTCAGCTCAGGTCATGATCCCAGAGTCCTGGGATCGAGCCCCACATCGGCCTCCCTGCTTGGCGGGAAGCCTGCTTCTCCTTCTCCCACTCCCCCTGCTTGTGTTCCTGCTCTTACTATCTCTCTCTCTCTGTCAAATAAATAAATACAATCTTAAAAAAAAAATAATAAAGAATAGGCAAGTCGGTTATAATGCCTGTTTTTCATGGATTTGCCAAATAAAGTTTTGTTACTGAGCTTATTAGTATTAGATGCTTGATAAAAGGCAAATATTATTGCTGAAAGGGAATGAATGTAAATCCAAATAATCTAAATGTGATTCAATATATTCTTTTTAGAGATAATGATCAATTTAGTTGGATATAATAATACTTGCTCCCTTATTTAGTTTGTGAAATCAATTTGCTTAGAAAACATTTGAGTACCTGCTGTATTTAAGGAATCATCCCCAATCATTTTATTAAAAGAAACCAAAAACTTATTTTGATCTTTAATTTTTATTCCTATGTAGGCATTTTTTGTTAGGGTTTAATTATAAATATAAACTTTGTGATTTGTTTGGCAATGAAATGTTCACAATGCTGTTGTTTCACATTTAATGATCAACAGGAGTTTGCACTACCCATCTTAGAATTAAACATTTTTTTAAACCCATACTTTCTCTAGTTTTCTTAACTCTATTCTGGATCATTAAATTAGTAACAAAAAATACTCCTGGTATAACTCATCAGAATAATGGTCTCAAACTCAGATGTTTGCAGGGACCAGGCAAGTCAAATAAACGTGTGAACTGTTCTGGGTTGTAACACCATAGGGAAGGGACCATGGCTGACTAGACGTTAAATCTCCCTTAATAAAACAGCATTCACATGAGCACTGTGCTGATGGCAAATGTTTCTGGTGGCTAAGGAGTATGGAGTGATAAGCTTTAGGGTTTAAATTTCCTGAAAACTTCCAGAAAGCCTTTAGAAGAAAAAGGTGAGATAAAAATATTCAGATTGTAGACATCTGATTTGGTTTTTTCTTGATTGTGTTTTTTGTATATATGCTTCCACCTAGTGCACAGATCTCTGCATTTAAAGATAAATCTTCCTCAGCTCCACCTTTCGTATCAAATGGAGTCAGTGTTGCTTCACAAACACCTGGGCCAACACTTCAGCAGACCCAGAGAAATGAACCCAGGGCTCAATTGCCAGATTCTTCAGATTCTGTTAGGCAGATGCTCCAAGATGAAATGTTTAAATTAGTTCAGGTAAGCACATCTCCCTATAAACAAGTAAATCTACACGTATGATATATATGTAAGGATTTTAAATATGAACAAACTTTTAGAAATGGTCAAATCGAAATTAAATTTTAGGGTTGGTTTCTCTGCTTTGGGCACTCTTCATTTGTTATTCAGAGGTTCCTAACTCAAGGGCCTAGAGTCCAGGCTGAGCTACTTACTTCTCACAATGACTTTTTAAAAAATTTTTTTTTATTTTTATTTTTTTAAGATTTTATTTATTTGCGAGAGAGAATGAGAGACAGAGAGCATGAGAGGGAGGAGGGTCAGAGGGAGAAGCAGACTCCCTGCTGAGCAGGGAGCCTGATGTGGGACTTGATCCCGGGACTCCAGGATCATGACCTGGGCTGAAGGCAGTTGCTTAACCAACTGAGCCACCCAGGCGCCCTCACAATGACTTCTTACACTTGAGCTCTTTGGGATGCAGAGCTGCCCCCAAAAGTCAGGTGGGTGACAGTCAAACCAGACCAGCGGACTCTAGCTCAGAGGTAGCCAAAGTTTGTGTTTTTTTTTTTTTAACACAATCTGTCACATATATTTCTTATCTTCAAACTGAACTTTGGCTTGGTTTGAAGTTGTCAGCTGCATTTTAAAGTACTGTTCGCTTTGATTTTTGTCATCTTTTTCTCAATTGGTTATCCTTTTCTTACCAACAATTTTAAGTTATTTCCCTTTTCTCTTTTATTTCTTTTTTTTTTTTTTAAAGATTTTATTTATTCATTTGAGACACAGAGATAGAGAGAGAGAGAGAGAGCGCATGAGCAGTGGGAGAGGCAGAGGGAGAGGAAGAAGCAGACTCCCCACTGAGTCAGGAGCCCGATGTGGGACTCGATCCCAGGACCCTGGGATCATGACCTGAGCCGAAGGCAGACGCTTAACCATCTGAGCCACCCAGGCGCCCCTCTTTTATTTCTTAAACATTAATTTCCCTCAAATTTAATCCTCTATTCATGTATTCTACACTCACTTCCATATCCTTTTATGTGATATACCATTTTTATACTGATGCTTGGCACTAATTTTCTCTTTGAACTAAGGGCCCTGATGAGAATACTTTTTCAGTATGTCTCACTGTCTCATGAAACTTATGGAAACTGACTTTATCTTGATTTTTCCCAGTCCCTTCTTTCCCTTTTCCCTTTAGTAGCATTAACTATTCTACCAGCTTAAAATTTTGGAAGCATTTCTGAAATTTTTTTTTGGATTACCAAGGGACTTTGCTGGTAGCTGCCCTGTATATTTAACGAATTCTCCAAATAATTCTGACGCACACAAAGGATTAAGAATCACTGTCTTAGAGAGACATCTTTGCCTTTTTTTCACTACCTGTATCCAGTGTTCTTCTGTGCCCTCCTGATTCTTTTGCCCACACTGTATGTCAGTACAGTACTTGCTATTTCTATAGCTAATAGCCAGCTTTAGACTCAGAACTTCATACTTCCATTGTCTTATATATACATTTCTTAAGACATTCTTCTTCAGACGCTGTTTTAATACTATTACTTTCCTGGTTTGAAATGTTCAGTAAATTTCAGGTACCAATTTGTATAATATCAAATCAGTCTAAATACAGAGTAAATGGAAATACACTAAAAATGTCAGTACTAGTTATCTTTGAGGATAGGATAATGAGTGATTTTTATTTTCTTTTTTTGTGCTTTTTTTTTCTGTAATAAGCATTTTTTTTTTTTTAAAGATTTTATTTATTTTTTTGACAGAAAGAGACAGTAAGAGAGGGAACACAAGCAGGGGGAGTGGGAAAGGGAGAGAGAGAAGCAGGCTTCCCGCTGAGCAGGAGCCTGATGCGGGGCTCAATCCCAGGACACTGGGATCATGACCTGAGCCGAAGGCAGACGCTTAATGACTGAGCCACCCAGGCGCCCCAGCATTTTTTTTTTTTAATAATTGAAGGGAAATTACATTTTTTTTAACCTGTGTTTCCCTACCAGTATGTTTCATTAAGTGCAAATTCTTCTATTGGGCTTGAAAGACCCACCACCAGCTTTTACCTTCCATCTTTTCATTTCGTACACTCCTAAGTCCAGTGGTTCTCACAGTGTGGTCCCTGCATCAGCATCACTTAGATATTAGAAATATAAATTCTCAGGCCCCATCCCAGACCTATTGAAATCGGAAACTCTGGGGATGGGGCTCAGCAAAGAGTGCTTTCACAAGTCCTCCAGGTGATTCTGATTGCATGCTCAAGCTTGGGAACTCCTGCACTGCCTGTCCTCTCATGATAGCTGCTATTAATTTCCTGTTCCACTAAGCCAGCGTTTATGCTAGTGGTTCCCATGCTTGTCCGCACACTGAGACACCTTGTCATCTTAAAAAATACTAATCCTGGCTTCCATCCCCAGATATTCTGATTTTATTGGTCTGGGTGTGGTCTGGCCATGGGGAATTTTAAATGCTTCTCAGGTGATTCTAACGTGTAGCAGTTTGTCAACCACTGGTGCATGCCTTTGCCTTTCACCTCGTCTGCCTTTCCAGGGGGAATTCCTCACTCTTCACCTGTTTGCTAATCTTTGCTTTTTTCTTTCTTGAAAACACTCATTTTAGGACTTCTTTAATTATCCTCATTCCATTCCATCAGATCACTCCTTTATGATCTCTGGGATGTTTATGTAAAGTGCTTTATAGATAGTCCCAAGGCTCATTATGAGTTTATATTTACAGTTGACAGCTCCTTGAAAACAGGAAGGTATTATTTTTTCCTTTTTAAAAAAATCTCTCCCAGCTCTGCTTCCTGCTCAGCATTCATGGGTCTGACAGATTTTAAGATGGAAGTATGACTGTTGGTGGAATACTCAGATGATTGTTGTTGATTCTTTAGATTTTTTCACTATATTTTAAAATGTTTAATTTTTATTCTATTCTAGCTGCAACAGATCAACTTCATGAGCCTAATGCAAATAGTAGGATCATCCTTTACTAACCTCCCGGATATACATCAACTTCTACAGCAGCCTCAGCCCGTGCCTTTGGTGGGAAGTCAAGTATCAAACCCCACAAGAGGGAGTAGTGATGTTGATGACACCAGTAGAAATTTTAAGGAAAGATCTTTTATTAAACCACAGTCCATGGGCGAGTACACCACAGAGCCTGGCAAGAAGAGTCCACACGGCCATAAAGGAATTGTGCAGTCTGATCAGAATAGTAATGGAAATTTACAGGTAATACATTTAAAGATATCATTAAAGTTCTAGTAGTTCAGTTGTTGGCTTTTTGTTATTTGAGCAAATAACTTTTTGGCAGTTATTACATTCCACTCCTTCCAAAATATATTGAACATCATGTACAAAATAAGGAGTTTGTAATATATTCTAAACTTATGTAATAGCTTTTTTTTTCTCTTCCAGAATGTTCCACATGGGAGTGTTCCTTTATGTCAGTTAGAAGGCCTGCCTCCCAACACAGGACTGACTCCAACATCTCCAAGCTTCCCAACCGCTGCACTGTCACCAGCTCCTACTGGAAACACTCCCCTCCACCTTCTGTCTCCATCTTCTGCCATCCTGAAGACACCTGGACTCATCCCAGCTGCAAAAACTTTCAAACCTGGAGATGGTTTTCCTTTGCTTCAGTTTCAGGCTAAGCATGAATTTAAGTCCCTTTCCTTCCATACAGGAAGAGTTCCACAGGTTCCCTTCAGGCTCCTGCCGCAGCCAAGAGAGGCGTGGGGATTATCAGATTCCTTCCAGCCTCCTTTGCCACAGAGAACAGTGCACACCACTTCAGTGTCCCATCTGAGTTTGAGCCACTGTAATACTGAAGCCATAAAAAAAGCAGTTGAGCAGAAGAAATGGCCAGAAACTGTAATTACAGAAATCACTAAGCATGTGAACTTGGATCAGTATGTTGGTCAAGAAAACTTGACACCTCAACAGGACTCTTCAGTATTTATAAAACCAGGGAAAATACTTGATGTTAAGCCAGGACCCCTTGAGATATCTCCTCAGAATTCCTTTGGACTTCCATTATTGCACCTGCAACTTAAACCTCCTTATATATTTTCCTCTGCCTCAAGAGCATCAGTAACAATTCCCTCAATACCTACCAGAACTGTAGCAGAAGAAAGAAAATACCCAAGACTGTCATTACTTCATTCATGCCTATACCCCAAAAACACGGTAATGATTTTTGCAGAGTGATGCAAAAGCAGTCCTGCATTTTTCATACCATAAATACTACACATGAAATGAAAAGCTCTTACACATTTCTTTTTAAAAAAATAATGCTTCTAAAAAAATTAAAAATTAATAAAAATAATGCTTCTGTTATTGGAAATAACATAAAATTCTAGTTTAAAATGGTAATTAGGCGGGGCGCCTGGGTGGCTCAGTTGTTAAGCGTCTGCCTTCAACTCTGGTAATGATCCCAGGGTCCTGAGATCGAGCCCTGCATTGGGCTCCCTGCTCAGCAGGAAGCCTGCTTCTCCCTCTCCCACTCCCCCTGCTTGTGTTCCCTCTCTGGCTGTGTCTCTCTCTCCCTCTGTCAAATAAATAAATAAAAAATCTTTTAAAAAATAAATAAAATGGTGATTAGGAATTTTAAAGCTGTTAGGTCTGTCTTGTACGGCAATACTAGAATTCGTGAGACTTTTTTTTTTTAAGATTTTATTTATCTGTCAGATAGCACAAGCAGGGTTAGCGACAGGCAGACAGAAGCAGTCTCCCCGCTGAGCAGGGAGCCCGATTTGGGACTCGATCCCAGGACTCTGGGATCATGACCTGAGCTGAAGGCAGATGCTTAACCAACTGAACCACCAAGGCGTCCCTCGTGAGACTTTTTCGTAGGTATTTCTTCTGCTCAGAGAAGAAATAAGAAATAAATAAAACAAAATGACCAGTATTCTTGTTCATGTGGGTCGTGTGTGTGTGTGTGTAGAGAAAGGGAGGGCACGTGTGTAAATGTGCACACACGCATTAATATTCCAAGTAATTGTGATATGATTGCCTTCAGTTATAGTTTAAAACTGTTAAATAGACCCAGATCTATAAATAGTTGTGCATATTTTAAAAATGGTGTATTTTTTAAAGTACTTAAAAAGATTGAATCTTTAAAACCCACAGAATCCTCTTTAAAGTTGTAAGCTTTGATTTATGAAATTCATATTGTTTAGGCTCTAATTTTATAAGTCAGCGGTACCATCTTAGGAAGGTAATTGAATAATTCATGCTCTAGTGCACTTTTAATTTTAAGATTTGAAGACAGTATTGGGAAAAGAAATGGTCATTCTTTAGAGGAAGTACTTATCATGCCTTTTATTCTGAATGTACTATGAACAGAAAAGAAAAGATTAAAGGTGTGGAAAAGTAAACATTTTGAGAGGGACGTAACGAAATTTTATTGGGCGCCTGGGTGGCTCAGATGGTTAAGCGTCTGCCTTCGGCTCAGGTCATGGTCCCGGAGTCCTGGGATCGAGTCCCGCATCAGGCTCCCCGCTCTGCGGGAAGTCTGCTTCTCCCTCTGCCTCTCTCTCTCTCTCTCTCATGAATAAATAAATAAAATCTTTAAAAAAAAAAAAAAAAGAAATTTTATTAGGATGGTATAATGAACCCCCAAGTTACATCACCTGACATCAGTACTTATTATTAAACATACTGCTAATCTGTCCCATGCATAATCTCCACTTCTCTGTATCTTCCCTGTTTGAAAGAATTTTAAGTCAAATGCCAGATATTATGTATTTTATTTATAATTATAAGGAAGATTTTTAATATAGAAAAGAAAAAGATTAGGACTTCTAGCTTAGCTTCTGAAATAAGATGACCCAGTTCGCATTTCTCGTCCTCTAAAATCATTTATTCTTTAAGCTTTGGATACTCATCTTACTGGGCCAAATTAATTTGTTATCTTAACATGTTCTATCTCTCGCACATTTTAACTTCATTTAAACAAATGTTTTTCTCAATTTTTATTAACATATAATTGAGGTTTGTAATTTTAAATTATTCTTTATTTCTTACAGTACAAAAACCCACAACTTATTCCACTTGAAAACCTCATTGCATTCAAACAAAGCCAAGAGAAACTGACACATAATTTATTTGAACGAGGCGATTCTGGACACCTTCAGCTTCTAAATGTCAAAATAGAACCATCTGAAGTGAGACAAGGAAAGGACAGTAAAAAAAGGCAAGTTTTAAGTGAAATTTTATTTGAGAATATCACTTACCTGCAAATGTATTATTGGTTAAAATATCATAGTTATAAAGGTAAATTACCTGGTTCATCCTCCCAGCCTATGCACAACTGCATATTCAATTTTCTTATCAAGTGTCATGCATTTAAACACATCTTGTGATGAGGAAAATTCCTATAGTGTGAGAGGGAAATATTTTTTCCATTTTATTAAGGAATTCTTTACTGGAATTCATAGGCTGGAAGATTCTTTTATATTTTTCTTTTTTTTTTATTTTATTTATTTATTTGACAGAGACAGAGACAGCGAGAGCAGGAACACAAGCAGGGGGAGAGGGAGAGGGAGAAGCAGCCTTCCCGCTGAGCTGGGAGCCCAATGTGGGGCTCAATCCCAGGACCCTGGGATCATGACCTGAGCCGAAGGCAGTCGCTTAACCAACTGAGCCACCCAGGCGCCCCTCTTTTATATTTTTCTGTAACATTATGAGCAGTTTACTTTTTGTAGGATAAATATTTGGTATCTCATACAATATTCCATGTACTATCTAATGCACTGAAGTAATATTGTTATTCATCTTACCATAGCGTCCAGATTCTTACATTAGAAGTGTTTCAGGACACTAAGAAACATGCATGTAAAAAGCAAGGCTGTGACTTCTGATGAAGAGCATTTATGCTGTTTTACTCATAATGGGTATTCAAAAATGTATTGACTGGTAGATTACTACTGAGTCTAGAAAATACTTTAAGAATTGCACATTTAGGGGGCGCCGGGGTGGCTCAGTCAGTTAAGCGTCTGCCTTCGGCTCAGGTCATGATTCCAGGCTCCTGGGATCGAGCCCCGCATCAGGCTCCCTGCTCAGCAGGGAGTCTGCTTCTCCTCCCTCTGCCCCTCCCCCTGCTTGGACTCTCTCTTTCTCTCTCTCAAACAAATAAATAAAATCTTTAAAAAAAAAAAAAAAAAGAATCGCACATTTAGGGGCACCTGGGTGGCTCAGTTGGTTGGGTGTCTGCCTTCAGCTCAGGTCATGATCCCAGGATCCTGAGATGGAGCCCCTGAGTCAGGCTTCTTGCTCAGCAGGGGGTCTGCTTCTCCCTCTGCCCCTCCCCCTGCTCGTGCTCTCTCTCTCTCTCCCTCTCTCTCAAATAAATAAATACAATCTTAAAAAAAAAAAAAAGAATTTCACGTTTATCAGACCCTAAAATCTACTACCAGTGCTCTCTTTCCAGAAATGTTTCCTTCCTTCCATCTTTTTCAGGTATTCCCTCGTCAAAGTAAGTCTTCTCCTTAACTTTTTGGGCCCTCTTTCCTCCTTGCTGGGATTTCACTGAGGTGACTTAAGTGTGCTTAACTTCTTCAGAAGAGTGACTGGAGGCATCCCATAGAGCTTCTGGGGTCAGCTCAGAGTCTGCAGAAAAGAGAGTTTGAAAATTCCCTAACAGGTGTGACTCTGACCTGAGATTCCAGTGACTAACACAGAAAAGTCAGTTCAGTAGGAGAGGAACTAAAAATAACTTTCATGTGTCCCTGACATTTGCTTCTATTTGCTTGAATTCTATCAAAGTATCTTGCTAATTTAATTATATACCATTGAAAATATTATTGGCATAATTTTGATAACTGTCTCCCTGTATAGCATCATGTCAGTGAAAAACTGATGTTACTGGGACGCCTGGGTGGCTCAGTCGGTTAAGCGTCTGCCTTCGGCTCAGGTCATGATCCCAGGGTCCTGGGATCGAGTCCCGCATCGGGCTCCCTGCTCTGCGGGGAGCCTGCTTCTCGCTCTGCCTCTGTCTCTCTCTCTGTCTCTCATGAATAAATAAATAAAATCTTTTTTTTTTTAAAGATTTTATTTATTTATTTGACAGAGAAAGACACAGCGAGAGAGGGAACACAAGCAGGGGGAGTGGCAGAGGGAGAAGCAGACTCCCTGCCGAGCAGGGAGCCCGATGCGGGACTCGATCCCGGGACTCCGGGATCATGACCTGAGCCGAAGGCAGTCGCTTAACCAACTGAGCCACCCAGGCGCCCATAAATAAATAAAATCTTAAAAAAAAAAAACTGATGTTACTAAAATAGTAACATGTTTTATTCTCTTGCTTTTAACAGACAAAGACGACGAGCTGAGAAAGAGCTGCAAGAAAAAAGATCAGAGAAACTAAAGAGAAAACCAAGTGTGGCTTTCCAACCAGAGGGTTCCCTTGTGAATGATAATGATTCAGAAATAGTTATGAAACCCAAGGTACAGAAACACGACTATACATGCCTCCCTGGTCTGCATGTACACAGAGATGGGAATGTCTTTGTGGTTTATCTAGTCTTCTGATTGCTGGAAGCTTCTGATTTGACCAGGAGAAATCTTTACATCATTAAGTACATAAGCCCTGCTGCATTCCTCCATGGAATAGTGGACATATAGTTGCAAAGCAAATTTTTGATTTACCTGCCTTTGTGACTTTTTTTATATTTGAAATCACTCCTTGCTTTTTTCTGTGACATCTTAATGCATGTCATATATGTTCTTTGGTTTGCTCCTATTAAATAGTTTGACCTCTTTTAGGTGCCTCCAGCATTTCCCACACACATTTATTAAGTAACCTATATATTGAAATCAGATCTTTTCAAACATTCCTTCTAAGTTTGCTGACTATTTACCTATTTTTGCAACACTAACAGTTTTGTTTACAAGGATTTTTTAAAAGCACACTTCAGTAAGCCTCAAGAGCGTGCCTGGAGGCATTTAGTAACATTGGTGAGTCTGTGAGCAGTTTTGATAGGGTGGGGGCACTATTTGAGTGTTAAAGCTGCACACTGTAATTTAGTAACTGCATTAAATGAGTAATGTTCCTTTTTATTGCTTGGTTTGTGAGTTTTGTGAACTTCTTTGTGGAGTTACTTGGATAGAATAAATATTTCTCAAATGGATTCAAGCCTATACATAAACATTCAGCAATCCTCTTAGCTATTGAATTTTTTTTTCAAAATAATGAATGTCTTTGAGTTACAATCATGATTGATCATTTGGGGATTCATTTAGGAGCAACAAGAACATCCTGGTTCCCAGCCTTTGGATGACTTCGATATTCCTTTTGGTATGTATAAGCATGATTAATGCAGTGTCTCAGTTCAAAGTTGAAATCCGCTTTTAGAATTGTGTATGTAAAAATGAGACTAAATTATTTTCATTTTATCTTTGACAAATGGAATGTGTGTGTGTGTGTGTTTTGATGTGTTATCTGGTAGAGCAGTGGTTGAAACTATGGCCCACAGGCCAGATCCAGACATGCCTGTTTTTGTAAATCAAAATTTTTAAGGATTTATTTATTTATTAGAGAGAGAGAGAGAGAGAGAGAGAGAGAGAAAACATGAGTGGGGGGCGGGGCAGAGGCAGAGGGAGAGAGGGAGAATCTCAAGCCAACTGCCCTCTGAGTGTGGAGCCTGACATGGTGCTTGGTCTCATGACCCTGAGGCTACGACCTGAGCCGAAACTAAGAGTTAGAGGCTTAATGACTGCACACCCAGCTGCCCCTTTGTAAGTCGAGTTTTATTGAAACAGAGCTATGCCCATTTTTTTTTTTTTAAGATTTTATTTGAGAGAGAGAGAGCACATGAGAGGGGGGAGGGTCAGAGGGAGAAGCAGACTCCCTGCTGAGCAGGGAGCCCGATGCGGGACTCTATCCAGGGACTCCAGGATTATGACCTGAGCCGAAGGCAGTCGCTTAACCGACTGAGCCACCCAGGCACCCCCAGAGCTATGCCCATGTATTTACACATTGCTTTTGACAGATTTTACACTGCAGCAGGGCTCACTTGTTGCAAGAGGAACCATACAATCTGCAGAGCCTAGAATATTTTCTGGCCCTTTACAGAAAAAATTTGCTGATCCCTATAGTAGAACAGCACAATTAATTAGAATCTCAAATAAGATACTGATATATAAGGCCTAAAAGGAAATTATGGAAACATGCCTGTTGAATTCTTCATAAAAAATACATGCACATTAAAGTAAGGAATCAGTTCAGAAAAGAGTACTTGTTTATAAGATAGGAAATTCTTTTCTTTCTCTAGTTGGTCAGTTGATTTTTTGCCACCAAATGCATGTGTTCCCCAAGACTTTCTCCTCAGTGATTTTCGTACACATATACACAAACATTCACTCTCATGACTTCAGCTCTTAAATTGTTTTGATGACACTCAAATACACATCTACCCTCTCTCATCTTTCTTTTTTACTTTCATCTTAGGTTTAACATGTCCAAATTTTATTTTATTTTTTTAAAGATTTTATCTATTCGTTTGAGAGAGAGGGAGTGAGCATGAGCAGCAGGGAGGAGGGCCAGAGGGGCAGAGGCAGAGGGAGAAGCAGACTCCCCATTGAGCAGGAAACGGTCGAGGGGCTCAATCCCAGGATCCCGGGATCATGACCTGAGCCGATGGCAGCTACTTAAACGACTGAGCCCAGGCATCTGCTACATGTCCAGATTTTATTTATTTTTTTAAGATTTTATTTATTTATTTGAGAGAGAGAGAGAGAGCACATGAGAGGGGGGAGGGTCAGAGGGAGAAGCAGACTCCCCGCTGAGCAGGGAGCCCGATGCGGGCCTCTATCCTGGGACTCCAGGATCATGACCTGAGCTGAAGGCAGTTGCTTAACCAACTGAGCCAACCAGGTGCCCCCATGTCCAGATTTTAAACTGACATCTTGCTATTAGTGATATCACTATTCTCTTGACTGGTCAAGATTTTTTTTTTTTTTTTAAAGATTTTATTTATTTATTTGACAGAGATAGCGAGAGCAGGAACACAAGCAGGGGGAGTGGGAGAGGGAGAAACAGGCCTCCTGCCGAGCAGGGAGCCCGATGCGGGGCTCGATCCCAGGACCCTGGGATCATGACCTGAGCCGAAGGCAGACGCTTAACAACTGAGCCACCCAGGCGCCTCTTGACTGGTCAAGATTTTTACCTTGAAAGTCACCCTTGCTTTATCCCTCACCTTTGACCTTTGTTACCCCTTCCTTCACTTACTCCTTGACCTGGTCCTCTCTCCCTCCCTTTCCTTTCTTTCTTTTTTTTTTTTTAAAGATTTTATTTATTTATTTGAGGGAAAGAGTGAATGAGAGAGACCATAAGCCAGGGTGGGGGGTGGAGAGGCAGAGGGAGAAGCAGACTCCCTACCAAGCAGGGAGCCCAGTGCGGGGCTGATCCCAGGACCCTGGGATCATGACCTGAGCTGATGGCAGACGCTTAACCAACTGAGCCACCCAGGTGCCCCCTCCCTCCCTTACTTGATACCACTGCCCTGCATCAAGCCTCTGTATGCCTAAACTAAGCAGTTTTTTCCCTAACTGACCTGCTTAGCTTCTTTCTCTAAGCTTCCTAACCCATCTGGTGTTCTTTCCCACTCACTTGTCTTAAAACCACTTTCTTTTTCATTCTTAACAGTGTTTTGTTTTGTTTTGCTTTGTGAAGGTAATACATGTTCACTGGAGAAAATTTAGAAAATACAAATAGGGAATAGGAAGAATATTAAACTCTTCCACCCCAAAAAAAAACTCCCATAATTTTTCTGTCTAGAGATAGCCAGTGTTAATATTCTTCCAAGGTTTATTTTTTAAATATCTCCACTCATATATATCTGTAAATACATATATATGTATTTATATATACTTATATAAGTTAATATTTTATTATTTATTTAATATATATATTTAATATCAAATTAAATATTAAACATTTAATAATTATATATTAATAAATATTATATGCTTAATATAAATTTGCGTATTATTTATTATATATATATAAAGAATACCTCCTCTACTTGTTTATAACTTACTTGTTTTTACATACTAGTGTTAAGGTAAATATCTTCCCATATCACTAGATATTCTTCTACAATGTCATTTTTAATTACTGCATAGTACTCCAGTGGATGTGTATTGTATCATTTCAAACAACAATAATTCTCCAATTCTCTGACACCAGTTCAGTTCTGACAATAACCTGGAGTTAACACAGATCCCACAGATTAATGGCTCAGTCCCCATACACCTGCACTTTTGCCCAGTCTACTACACATTCAGGGATTCCCATGACTCACCCTCCAGGTTCACTAATTTGCTACAGTGATTCCAGAACTCAGAGAAGTGCTTTACTTCTGATTACAGTTTTGTTTATAAGGGATACAATTCAGGAATAGCCAAATGGAAGAGATGCATAAAGGCACAGAGTTTTCACACCCTCTCTGGGACTCCCCTTGCTCATCAATGGAGAAGGCCCCTTAGCCTCATTGTTTCAGGATTTTTATTGACATTTCATTATATAGGCATGGTTGATTACATCATTAGCCATTGGTGATTGAACTACATCTCCAGCGGCTCTCCCTTCCACAGAGGTAGGGGTGGGGTGAGGCTGATCATGTGGTTTGTTCCTCTGGTGACCAGCACCTATCCTGAAGCTATCTAGGGGCAAAAGTCAAGAGTCACCTCATTAGCATAAACTCAGATATGATCAAAAGGGGCACATCATGAATAACGACAGGAAATTACTCAGGAAATTCCAAAGATTTAAGGAACTCAAACTCTTAGAACCAAGGATGAAGGCCAAATATATATTTTTTTATTATACTATAATGTGCCATAATTGATAATCTCTTGTGCAACTTAGTTGTCCTGGATGATCTCTCAGGAAAATCCACATCTAAACCCAAACTCCCAGAATAGACTTTGGACTTGGATTCTACTTGCTGCCGAACTTTTTCACTTGGGTGGAAATCACCTCAAGTGCTGCATGTGCAGTCCAAATTTGTTGTCCCTCCTCCAGCAGCTGGTTTGTTCTCCTCATTCTCCATCTCCATTGGTGTCACTCAACCCCAAAACATAGGTTATCTGAATTCTGCCTTCCCCCACCTTCTCATCTAATCAATACCCAGGTCTTGTCTGTTTTACCTCCTTTGTAATTTGTAAATTTATCATCTCTCCTCCATTTTTCACCATTACTGGAGGTACTGATCTGAACTGTTTACAGCAGCCTCATCTGTCTGAAGCCACTAGAATCTGCTTTCCATACCCTGGCTGGGGGGTTTTTCTAGAACATCAATCTGACCATATCATTTTCATGTTTAACATTTTCTACTGGATCTTCATCAGGCGGAACATCTATGTTTCTAGCCTGGACATACAGAATCCTCCACAATTTTGCTTTTGATTTCACTGAGCTGCCTTTGAGAGTTAACATAGGCAGCACCTCATTCAGAAAGTCCATTTCGATAACATCTTGGCACCTCATACCTTACTTCCCTTCAGTTAGGTACTCTGGTTTTGGACTCCAGGTAAAATGTTGGCTTCTGAGTGATTGCTTTCATGTTTTGTTGTTATATTTAAGAAATGCTACAAGATGATATTAATACTTCAGCTGGATTGCACTTCATGGCCTCTGTGAGAAAGAAAGCTGTAGAATGTCAGGATGCAAGTACAAATACAGACCCAGGTAAAATGCTATTTTACCTTAATTTTTAAAATTCACGTATTTTTGCAACATTTAATATATCTAGACTTTTTCTTCAAAACAATGATTTAACATGAATTTTAAGTTAAGTGATAGTAATTACTCATCCCAGGTTCTTATCCTCAATCCTGGTATGTACTTCACAAATTTTAAACTTAAAATTAAATTTTAAATTGGATTTATGATAATTAAGCATAATAGAAATTTTTGTTCAAAATACCATGGACTACATCCTCAATCAGTAGAAATAATATTTTGAATTTGGGTTCTCTATGCCATTAATTGCCTTCACTGGGATTTCATGCCTAAGACCCGAGAAGCCTGGAGCTATGTATGGCTGGCGAAGTTGAGTTAGGAAGAGGACTAGATTGGGTTGGTGTGGGAAGGGCATATGTAACTGTGTCCAAGAACAGAGGAAATAAAAGTTGAAGGAACTATTATTTGGAATTTTGCCTGACGAACTTCCTCATTCATGTAAGTGCTCTGACCTTTGTGTTGTAGAAATTCTTTTCTGATATTTAGGAAACAGTTGCTTTTAACTGTGTTCAGAACTGTGTTCAAGTGCTTTTTTAAACCTCTAATTTTATATTATTTTAAAATAGTATTTATTGATATGGTTTCAAAATAATATATGATCTTTATAGAATATTTGGATAATGTAGCAAAGCTATGAAGAAGATGAAATTAACTATAATCATACCACTTAGAAGTAATATTTTTTAAAAAGATTTTGGGGGGGCAGAGAGAGAGGAACTCAAGCAGACCCTGTGCTAAGTGTGGAGCCCAGTGTGGAGCTTGATCCCACAACCCCGAGATCACAACCCAAGCCAAAACCAAGAGTTGGACACTTAACCAGCAGGCGCCCTAGAAGTAACATTTTGATGATTTTTCTTTCAGTCTTTTGCACATTTTACATAGTTTGATACAGTATACATTACAGGTGTCCTGCCTCACTATCTGAACTTTAATCGTCCAAATATTATTGCTATCTTTCCTGAGAATTTAACCCTTCATGGGTCCCAGTGTTTGTTTTTTGCCTGGCTACATTTGGACACTCTCCAGTTAAACTGTCTCTTTAACATATTATTTCATTATTTATTTACATAGTATAGTTTATACATATATCGTGTGTGTGTATGTGTATATATATATGTATATAGCATATACATTGTAGTATATACTTACATTATAGTATAGTGTTTATTTATATTATACGTTTACTTACATTATAGAATATGTTTACAGTAGAGTATCAGTATTCTATCTGATATGGTCTGTATTATTGCATATGCACACAAACTAATGGGTTAAATGAATGCTAATTAAGAAGTGATGTTTAAAATGCTTTATATTTAATAATCCTTGATGCATAGTTATTTAGATGTTTAAGAATTGTTTAATGTTTGGGAGTATTGGATGGGCTGGGCTGGGACACCTTTCTTTCCCCCATTTAAAAAGTCTCTTGGTATTTGTGCAGCACATTTATAAGAATGGATTGGATTTGGATAACAGAATTTACCTATATTTTGCATCCTTTGCTTTTCACTTTGATTTCTGCTTATGCCATACATTGCCGCATGTCATCAAAAAGTACTTTGTAAGCATATTCCTTCTTCCAGCTGTGCCATAAAATATTTACCTAATTCTTTATTGTTGAGTGCATTAGGTGGTTTCCAGTATTTTCTTCTATAAATAATGTTTCAATGAGTATCTTCTCACATATGAGCCTTTGTTTTGGTTATCACTGTGATTTACCTAATTCTTTTATCTTTACCCATCTAATAAGTCATAAAAAGGCATCTCACTATTCAGTTTTTGTTTCTATCTGAATGAGGTTGACGTTTTTTGATGCAAATGGTGCATATGCATTTGAGAAACATTCTTATAAGAGAAAGCCTTTAAGAAAGCCTTGGAAGTAATTTACTGCTAGATAGTCTTCTAGAATTGGCAGCCTGCTTGTTAGAAGTCTGTTATCATCCAGGTGATCAGGCCCAGGATGAATAATAATAAAATCAGAAATATCATTAATTTCTAAAATTAAATTCTTAATTTTTAAAAGTCAATTTACTACCTTTAATATACAATATCTAGAAATCTGCATTCATATATTTAATTTTTTCTGTTTGTGAAATTCTTTTTCTGTTTTCTTTTTTTGCCTCAAATCTTCGAAATCATTACAAGATAAAAAAGCTACTTCTCGGGCGCCTGGGTGGCTCAGTCGTTAAGCGTCTGCCTTCGGCTCAGGTCATGATCCCAGGGTCCTGGGATCGAGTCCCACATCGGGCTCCCTGCTCCGCGGGAGGCCTGCTTCTCCCTCTCCCACTCCCCCTGCTTGTGTTCCTGCTCTCACTATGTCTCTCTCTGTCAAATAAATAAATAAAATCTTAAAAAAAAAAAAAAAAAGCTACTTCTCAAGAAGTTGTTTCTGAATGTTGTAAAAATCAACAAATCATTTCTTCCATATCAGATGTGCTTTTTTTCTTTTTTTCCTGAACATAACATTACTAATTAAGGACTATGTTTTTGTGATGCCAAAACAAGAGTTACCACCATCCATAAAAAAGCAATAAAACCCATCAATTGATTCAATAGAGATAGAATGATAATTTAAATATTTTCACTTTCCTTTTTCTAAAGTTTTTGGGTTGTCATATGGTTTAAATTCAATCCTTGGTAACAGGTTTCCAGTATTCAATATAACAAGAAGTTATATTTTACATACGAAATTTGAAAGTAATGTTCTATTAAAAATAAGATGCTAGGAAGTAAAACTAGAGTCCTAGGACAAAAAGCACAGAGTTAGACTATTTGCTGACCTATTGTGACAGGCTTCTTTGTTGTACTTTTGAATAAGAAACTAATGACTTTTGTAAAATTTAGATGTTAAACACTTTTTAAGTGGTAAAATTTAGCCATGGGCTCTGTGAATATACTGGAAAGTACTGAATACTGAGTTGTGCCATTTTATTTTATTTTATTTTGTTTTATTTTGTCTTATCTCATCTTATCTTAGAGATGAGTGTACCCCAAGCAGCGGGATGGGGAGGGGCAGAGGGTGGGGGAGATAGAGAATCTTAAGCAGGCTCCATGCCCAGCGTGGAGCCTGACTTGGGGCTTGACCTAATGACCCTGAGATCATGAGCAGAAATCAAAAGTCAGATGCTTAACCAACTGAGCCACCCAGGCACCCCCGAATTGTGCCCTTTTAATGGATGTAAATTATATCTCAATAAAGCTGTTAAAACAAATGAATAATAAGAAAAATTGTTGACAGTAAAAAAACAAATTAGTTATGGGTTAATTTCCTAAACAGGTTTTTTGGTAATCTCCTAAACAAACATGACTTAATATATCTGAAATGGAAATAGGAAATTACATTTTCTCTTCTCTTTCTTTTTTCTTTCTTTCTTTCTTTCTTTCTTTCTTTCTTTCTTTCTTTCTCTCTCTCTCTCTCTTTCTTTCTCTCTCTCTCTCTCTCTTTCTCTCTCCTTCCTTCCTTCCTTCCTTCCTTCTTTCTTCTCCACGCCCAGTATGGAGCCCAACATGAGGCTTGAGCTCACAACCCTGAGACTAAGACCTGAGCTGAAATCAAGAGTCAGTATATGTGCTGCCGAAGCGAGCACTGAAATTAAGAGTCAGACACTTAACTGACTGAGCCACCCAGGAAATTACAGCATTTTCTTCACATGACTTAGACACTTTATTATCCTTGTGAATCATTCATATAATCATTCAATAATCAGTCTCTATTCAACTATGAATTACTCTAGAGTAAATTGCCTTTAGAATAGAATAGAATTTATTTATATCTGTGAAACTTCTACTTAGATTTTTTTTAAGATTTTATTTTTAAGTAATCTCTTCACCCAAAGTGGGGCCCAAAGTGGGACCCAAACTCAGAACCCCGAGATCAAGAGCCATATACTCCACTGACTGAGCTAGCTAGGCGCCCCCTACTTAGATTTATAACAAAAAAAATTTTATGTTGTTTGCTGCTAACTTGTTATAATGCTAATGACTCAGAGCTATTTACAGATTTTTTTTTATATTCCTGATTTCCTTTTCTTAATTTTCAGAACATGAACCTTCGAATGTTCCTCAAATGTTGGCTTCTGATGTATGTCTAAATCTCAAACTTCCCACTGAAATATCAGAGAAACCTTTGTCACCTTCACCGTCTGATCTGGTACTAAATTTGGTATTGCTATTCAGAGGTTATAATAATACATTTGCTAAAATTTATTATGATTACCTGCATTATTTAATTGTATAGATGAAATGAGCCTAAATTGGCATTCTATGTAGCTTTGTTGGAAAGATAAAAAAAAATAAGATTTCAATATTATGCCCCAAAGTATTGTAAACTAAGACCATAACACATACTTCCTGCAGTTTTCCCTAAGTTAGACTCATATAAGCTCTTCTTGCCTTTAAAATTAAATCTCTCTTTTTTCCTTTTTTAACAAGGGCAAAGGGTGCAGACTGGCCCTACAGAGTAAAAAGAATGTAACCCTCTTTGATTTTATGTGTTTTGGTTCAGGTTGGACACACTTACATAAATGTGATTGACATTAAAGCTGATGATCTACCGGAATTGCCTGTCAAAGAAGAGCCTTCAAATGATACTATTATCAAACAGCCAAGTGATCATCTGGAGGCCCCATCTTCTGCAGAGTTACATTATATGGCAGCTTCAGTTACAAATGCTGTTCCCCTGCACAGTTTTAAGAGTGAAGGTAATAATTTTTTCCTACTTTTTAAGTAGATTAAAAACATTTGAAAAATCCTTTAATATAGCATTGTTACCCCTTCTTAAGTCTCTTAGCTCTTCTCCTGCAAACCCGCTATACTTTTGGATGTTTATATTCACATTTAGAAATGTTCTTTTGGCAGGGGAGGGCAGAGGGTGAGGGAGAGAGAATCTCAAGGAGACTCCATTCCCAGTGCAGAGCCTGATGTGGGGCTCTATCTCATGACCCTGAGATCATGACCTGAGCTAAAATCAAGAGTTGGAGGCTTAACTGAATGAGCCACCTGGGCGCCCCTAGAAATGTTCTATTAATCTTCTAACTACCTTGTTTAGAAGGTTAGAAAATCAATCTTTGTATGCTTTTCATATTCTTGATAGAGTCTGCCAATTCCACTATGGATTTATTTTTTAAACCTGCGGAAGTGTCTCCATCCTGTCTGGCTGGAAGAAGCTGGAGAGCAGGCAGTACAGAGGTGAAGGAGCCTGGAATCACCCCACCTATACCATCAGAAATACAGCAGGACAAAGGTGAATGCCCTAAATGTATAACATGACTCTCCCCCTTCCCTAAATTACTGATATATAGAAACAAGTTATAAAACTTGGTAATTGCAAAAGAAACCAGGAAAAGGCTTTTCTCTTGCTAAGGAGAGTGGGCTCAGATAGGTAAATGAGGTAGAGTCATGGTTCCAAAGTCATGGTTCCATTATTTTGCAAGGAGACTACAGATCTGTTTGTACATATGTTTTTTCTTAATTAAGGAGCTAAAAATAAATATCCTATGGGATGTCATGAGTGCTTTGGTGTTAAAAAGGAATTCTCCTATTTAAAAAGGTGGGAGATTCTAGAATAGCACATAGAATATACACAGGTATTTAGCCAACAGTAAAATATTATTAGTAAAATAATATAGTTATAGTTATAAATTAGGTTGCATTATTGTAAAATATTTGCAAGATTTAGAAGAATATTTCTCCAAAACCTAAAGTTATTACATCCTATGAATGATTAATCTTTTTTTATTTAATTAATTAATTATTTATTTAAAGATTTTATTTATTTATTTGAGAGAGAGAATGAGAGAGAGAGAGCATGAGGGGGGGAGGGTCAGAGGGAGAAGCAGACTCCCTGCCGAGCAGGGAGCCCGATGCGGGAGGACTTGATCCTGGGACTCCAGGATCATGACCTGAGCTGAAGGCAGTTGCTTAACCAACTGAGCCACCCAGGCGCCCATGATTAATCTTTTTTTAAAAGATTTTATTTATTCATTTGATACAGAGAGAGCATGAGGAGGGGGAGAGGGAGAGGGAGAAGCAGACTCCCCGCTGAGCCAGGAGCCCAACTCGGGGCTCGATCCCAGGATCTGGAGATCATGACCTGAGCCGAAGGCAGACACTTAACCACCTAGGCGCCCCTGATTAGATTCATCTTAATATGCCATCAGACTTCCTGCAGCAGAAAGCCAGTCTGTCTTCTGGGTTCCACAGCTGCTAGGAGGAGTGCACCCAGCCTTGTGGTTGTTAGATGCTTGGGGGCACAGTCCAGCCCTGCCTGCTAATTGTGTATCAACAGTGGGCACTCAGGAGATGTGAGGAGTAAGAAAGGGATGGGTGGCCGGGAAACCTCACGTTAGGATGTGTCAGGGCATGTCTGTTACAGCTGTGTATACCAGTAAGTGCTAGCATGTCAGATTTTGAAGCCTTGGCCCATTCTCTCTCCTGTCATGGGGCTGTTTGGTGTATAGGTATTGAAGGGAGAATGTATGAAACTAACAGTCTTTTAGGCTGGGGAAGTGTGTGGGAAATCAAAAGAGCTTGACTTCTAGATTCAAGTAGAACAGACCTGGTTTTTGGTCCCAGCTCTATCCCTTCATAGTTTGGATACTTTTTGCAAGTAAATTAAATTTATCTGATACTTACTTATATCTCTGTGGGATACAACCTCATTGGGTTATCATGTGGGTTACATCTAGCCAATGCCTTTGGGCTCCCTGGGGCTTCTGGGTGGTGCAGTCAGTTGAGCATCTGACTCTTGGTTTCGGCTCAGGTTGTGATCTCAGGGTCATGGGATTGAGCCCTTCGTGGGGCTCTGCACTCAGCGCAGAGTCTGCTTAAGACTCTCTCTCTCTTCCTCTCCCTCCGTCCCTGCCCCCCCATGCTCTCTCTCTTGTTCTCTCTCTCTCTCTCTCTAAAATAAATAAATAAATCTTTAAAAAATATGCCTGTGGGCTAGTTTCCCTTCATTTCACACCAGTCAACTTTTGAAATTCTGCCAAACTGGAACCAGACGCATCTCTTTGTTACCCCTGAATATCCTCGGCCAGCATTTCAAATGACCACGAGCTACAGGTTAATTTCTTTCATCAGTCAGATCAAGTCTATTCAGCCTTTTGGAAGATCCTTCTCTGGGGAGACTGGCTACAAAAATATATCGGTGGACCCTTCTACTCTTATTAAAGAGAACAACTTTAAAATGCCAATTTAAAAGGATGTGTTTTATATTTTGAAAATATTCCATCATGGTATTTACATAATACACCTTAAAGATTCAGAACCTAGTTACATAATAGAGTTGAATGGATTTGTATTATAGGAAAAGGCTGGGAGGAGGGACAGGGTCCCTAGGTATTTAAAACAAAAGCAAAGCAAATGATAAATTCCTACTTTTAGTGCTACTTGCTCACCATTTTGAATGACAGTAGTTCCCTATTTTAGAAACTATCTCCAGTAGGAATGCTTTCAGCTATTAATAGCAAGCAGAGCTTTGCTGGCCAGAGAGAATTTTTCAGGGTCAATGGAGCTCAGTATTTAACCCTCTAGGTGATTTTTCCTATTAGTCAGTGGGAGTAGAACAGATTCTCTAAAGAGAGGGAAGCTAGTTTCATTATGTCTGTAGGCCATTCTGGATTTTGAGCATGTCCAGCTCTTTTGCTGTGTTTTCTACTCGAAGTTTGTATAGAAAATTCTTTCCTGAGAGTGACTAAGGGAGACACTTTAAGCTGCTGAAAACAGGAAGGATAGATGGTAAAGTACTCTGAGAGTCAAGCTGGAGAAGGTCAGGCCAGGCGTTCCTGACAGGCTCGGTCAGTAGAGCATGTGACTCTTAATCTTGGGGCTGTGAGTTTGAGCCCCCTGTTGGGTGGAGAGATTACTTAAAAAAAAAAAAGGTAAGGCCGAAATGGGTAGTGGAAAGTGACACAGCGGCCATTGCGTGCATTGCAGTTTGCCATTATCCTCTCATGGGAAGCCTCACACTGGCCTGGGGCTGAATCACTTGTTTAGGGATTCACATTTTTCAGAGTATTTTGTTGCATAATTTAGTCTTCACAAAACCTCTGTAAGTTAGGTAGTTCAGGCATCATAATCCTCATTTGACCAGCTGTTCAATAAACACTAAGTCAGGGGCCAGATATCAGGGCTCAAGAAGAGCGTAATACCAGCCTCTCTGCTGGGTGCTCACCTAGAGGAGGAAAGGAAGGCAGAGAAGCAGAAGGTTGCGATACAGCTTGGGAAGTGCTGTCAAGGTGGTCTGGATGAGATTCTTGGGAAATACAGCATCTACTCCATCTCTAGGGGGGACGGAGACATTTAGGAGAGACACCTCAGTGGAATCTTAAAGGGAAGCAGGACTTAGTGAGACTGAGAGACTAGATTGTGCAGTGACGTGGAGGTTTGATGGAGATTGCAGAGGCTGAGAGAATTAAAGTTTGCTTGGAGGCAGTGGAGTGGTTTTGTTTGTTTAAGACGTAGCAAGAGATGAGCTGGAGAGGGAGACAGAGGAAAGACTGAATGGCATTGTCCTCATACTGAGGCATTTGGATTTTTAAGATGAAGGAATTAGAGAAACACTGAAGAATTTGAGGTGGGAAAGGAACAATATCACATTTATGTTTTAAAGGATCTGTGTGGAAGGTGAACTAAATAGGGGTAAAATAAATTAGAGATAGAGATGCTATTTGGGGTCCATCTATTGTGAAAGCTTCAGCTAAGCAATGGTAGTAGGAATGGAGGTTTTGGTTGCTAACCATCAATATTTGGTGTTACTTTGGATCTGAAGGAAAGAGAAGAACCTTGAATGACTCTCAGGCCTCTGGCTTAGGAACGTGAGTGAATGATAATGCTACTCACTGAACTGGAGAATCAGGAAGAGGGAGCAAGTTGGAGGGGCAGAGCTAGGAGTTTCAATTGATAGGCTTTTGGGACAACCTAAATGAGATATCCAGGACATAGGTGGATTTAAGGGCTGGAGCACATGAAGATGTCATGTGAATTTGAGAGTCACCTGTGCACCAGTGATATCAGCCAGGGAGAGTGCGTAGAGTGAGACGTGAGCTGGGACGGGCACCCTGGAAGTACTGATGGGTCAGAGGGGTGGGTGGCAGAAGAGAAGAACAAGAAGACAACGAAGAAGGAAGAGCAATAGAGGGAGGAGGAGACCCAGAAGCCGGAAAAATAACACATTTAAAAAAGAAGTGTTTCAAATTTGGGACAAGAATCAATTGAGTTTAAGAGTAGGGAGAATCATTGGCTTTGATATTGGTCTTGGGAGGTTTAATGTTAGCCTGACATCCCATGTAGAGTTGGTGGTGGCCCATAGTGGGCCTAGCTTTTACTGTGTGACACTGTTGGTTTTCAATTCGAGTTTTAAAAAGTCAAAAATAGGGGCACCTGGGTGGCTCAGTCAGTTAAGTGTCCGACTCTTGATTTAGGCTCAGGTCATGACCTCAGGGTCATGATATCAAGCCCTGCACTGGGCTCTGTCCTCAGTGGGGAGTCTGGTTGAGAGTCTCTCCCTCTGCCTCTCTCCCCAAGCTCTCTCTCTCTCCCAAAATAAATAAGCAAATCTTTAAGATAAATAAAAAGTAAAAAATATTAAGTTGCTTTTTGATGAAGTATGTTTTTGTAGCAGAGGGTAAAAGTAATATTCAAACTGCCTTCTATATGGAGTTATGTGGTAATAGTAATACCGTTATGTATTCTTATCTCACCACAGACAGCTCTCCAAAGTTGAGAAACTGAAGTGTTATTTCTGGGTGTATTGAAACAGATTTAGAAGGGAATGTTATGTTGACTTAAAATGAGGTCTTCAAAAGAATTAGATCATCAGCATCTACTTCTCCCTTAATTCTAATCTATTCTGTTATTGATTACCTTTATTAATATTTAGATATGCCGAAGCCAGATTTTCGATTCAAAGAACAGAGCTCAAAGTCAGCTGCTGCAGAGGATGATCCGCTGTGGGAGCCGCTGCAGGATGTGTCTGCTGCTCGTCCTGCGCAGAGCTCTGCAGCTCGCCGGCTCGAGCATCTCACCTCTAAGCTTCAGGAAATTGATGCACAGATGTTAGCAATACAGAACATTGCTGAAAACATAGAGCAGGATTGCCCCAGACACAAAATGCTAGATCGACATTGTGATACGGTAGACTGTCTTTATTTTAGCTGTTTGTTACTGAGTTATTAGATTTGTAATGTGATGTAATTTTAGACATTTGATTTTTCAAAATAATGGGAATTTTTTTTTTTTTTTAAGCTAGGGTTTCTCAACCTCAGCATTATTGATATTTGGGCCAGATAATTCTTTGTTGTGGAAGACTGTCATGTGCGTTGTAGGATGTTTGGTAGCATCCCTGAATTTCACCTGCTAGCTTTGCTGTAATAATAAAAAAATGTGTTCAGACATGGCTAAATGTTCTCTGGGGGACAAAATCGCCCCCAGTTGACAACCACTGCCTTAAACTTCTAAGACGTGAACCAATGCTTCCTACCAGGAAAAGAAATATATCGAATTACAAAACAAGAATGTGGTTTTAAATGAACCCTGCTCATAATGGAGTATCATTTTCTGCAGCAGGATTTTTTTAACTTTATAAAGATACTGTTGTCTTTATATTTGGAATTCTCAGTTTCTTTTAAACATTTTATACAACAGGAATGTGGTCCTTAGAACGTTTTCTGTGTCTTTAAAAAATACCCATAAGACAGAGATTATTTTTTCTTTTTTTTAAAGATTTTATTTATTTATTTGAGAGAGAGAGAGAATGAGAGACAGAGAGCATGAGAGGGAGGAGGGTCAGAGGGAGAAGCAGACTCCCTGCCGAGCAGGGAGCCCGATGCGGGACTCGATCCCGGGACTCCAGGATCATGACCTGAGCCGAAGGCAGTCGCTTAACCAACTGAGCCACCCAGGCGCCCAAGACAGAGATTATTTATGTGTATTGGCATATCATGGTAGTTAGACAAATAGGAAGTCTCAAACATGAATTAATTATTTTGCACAAACCTGTTTTTTTTAGGAAGTAAAATTTACATAAAATAAAGATTAAGGAACAAAATAGTAAAAATATTTTGAATGTGTTAAAGCCTTGTATTGGGAAATGCAAATTGGTCTGCAGGATAAAAATTTCATCATTGACTTACCTAACAAATACTCTAGGTTGCTAGCAGGTTGACATTTTAAAAGATGTGTTTATTAGGTTTATAGTATTTCTTTAATTCAAACATTTAGCACATATTAAAAAGTTAAGATTAAACTTATGTGAAACTACACAGAAAAAACATGAGGTAGGACTACTGTTAAGTAATAATATTATGATGTTTATTTGGTTGTTTTCCTTTTTGTTTTTTTAACCCACACTTAGATCTAGCACTTCACAATGAGTGTTAAGTGTTAGAGTCATCTTTGGAACTCCTTATTCTAAGGAATCACTTTCCAAAATGGCCTTATGTTTTAGTATATTAAGCATATCTACAGCCAAATATGTTATGTACACTTGAATCTAGTCTTGATCCTGGCGTGCTCCAGAGTCCAAGAATCGTTTCTTCATCAATAAACATTTATCAATCTTCTTCTACCTGCTGGGCCCTTTGCTAAGTTCTGGGAATAGAAAGATAAATAAGGCATACATAGTCACTACTCTCAAGCAGCTTAGAATCTAACAAAAGAAGATAGGTGTATACACCAGTAAGTACATATGAACAGGGTTGGTGAGAACACCACAGGTACACATGACCTGTTGTGGCTGGACAGGTAAGTAAGTGAAGCTGTGGCATCAGAGATGGCTTTGTAGAGGTAACTCTGGAGTTGGTAATGAATCGATATTCACGAGTTAGATAAGGAAGGGCTGATGAAACACCGTGAGGTGGAGGTTGATGGTACTGGGCTTTAAGACATCTGGCAGGAGAGGAAGGTAGGTGTGTGGATAAGGAATGATGGGAAGTATCGTTTGCCGTGTCAAGTGGTTAGGATTTTGTCCTATGCTATAAATAGGCAGGAGGGAACCACTGAAGAATTTTAAGCAGTGAAATGATGTGATCAGACACTCTGGCAGCAGTGTGGAGGGCAGATTGGAGAGAATAGGCTGAGAAGAGGGAGATCAGGTGGGTCACAGTGGTTCGAAACTTGCTGCTCATTGGAGTCATCTTGGGAACTTGTTAGAAATGCAGACTTGTGGGCTCATACCCCTGAGATTCTGATTTTAAGTAATTCTGGGGTGGAACCCAGGAATTTGTGTAATTAATAAGCTTCATGAATGATTCTTATGCAGCTAGCTCTATACTGGGCTTACTGATTGATGTTTGGGACCCACTGAGTACCAAGCCAAGAAGTAATGATAACCTGACCTTAAGCATTGGGGATGGAGAAGGATGTAGCAGGACTCAGAGGGTATTGGGCTATGGGAAGGTGAAGAAGAATAGATTCACAGTAGTATCCAGATTTCGAGCCTGGGTGAATGGGGGAGTCATTTTCCACAGTAGGGAAGAAGTCTGTGTGTTTTGGGGGAAAAGAGGCACAGTGATTTCAGTCAGGAACATTGTAAATTTGAAGTGTGAGATTAGTAGGCAGTTGGATATATGCTTCTGGGGCTTAGGAGCTAGATTTGGGTTGATGGTACAGATTTTAGAGTCCTTAAGAGGAAGTTAAAATCATAACAGGGCACTCACCCAGAGAGAATACACTGAATGAGGAGAAAAAGAGGGTAAAGGACAGAATTCTGCGGGTGCATGAACTTTTTTTTTTTTTAAAGATTTCTTTTTCTTTTTATTTATTTATTTGAGAGAGAGAATGAGATAGAGCATGAGAGGGGGGAGGGTCAGAGGGAGAAGCAGACTCCCTGCTGAGCAGAGAGCCCGATGCGGGACTCGATCCCGGGACTCCAGGATCATGACCTGAGCCGAAGGCAGTCGCTTAACCAACTGAGCCACCCAGGCGTCCCGGGTGCATGAACTTTTAAAGATGATTCAACAACGAAGCATGAGAAGGAGCATTCTAAGGTAGTTAAGAGATTCAGGAGAAAGCAAACCAAAGGAAGAGTCTCAAGAAGGAATTTCCACAGATCTGGATCTATTAGATAAAAGGACAGCTGTGCATGTCATGATCTTTTTCAAAAATATACATGCCAGCCCTACTGAATCTGGAGTGGTAGGCTGGGGACAGAGGAGGGGACAGTGGCTTGGCAGGGGGGAGGGTGTAGATCACACACATGTATTTTGAAAAAGTTCCTAAAAATTCTGTTACGGCGCCCCTCTCAGCCCCCGTCTTTAAATGCTGGAGGACAGGGACTGTGTCTTTTGCTTGGTAACATGGCAGGCATTCAATACATGTTTATTTAATGGTTGTCCCTGCTCTCTCAGTTTGGGATTCTGACAGTAATAAAATCACATCTTTATAATAAAGACTTATCACCAGAACAGTTGTTAATAATGGTAGTGCAAGCCTGGGAGACAATTTCAAAGGAAGTTTCCCAAAGGAAGGTGGATCAAACTCCATAAGTATTTAGTTTGCTAAGGTGACTACTTCGAAGGAACTAACACTAATTTAAATGAGAGATTTTGGGATATTGTTTTAAAATGTTCTCATCCTATTATAATGCACACATAGATACACAGATTGTGACTTGTTTATTTTAATTAAGAGAACAGACTTCAAGCCTGGAAGAGACAGAGGGATACTTGTGGACAAGCACTGACTACGGGCTTTGAAGAACTTGGTTCAAATCCATGTCTTGCCACTAAGAAAGTTACTGAATTTCTCTGGGCCCTGTTCTCACATTTTTAAAATGAAAGGTTTTGTCTAAATGGTAGCTAATGTTCCTCCCCAGTCTAAAATTATCTGATGTTGTTTTCCTTATGATGTCTAAAAAGGTTAAATCATTTAGACTACAAATAAGTAAAAATTTCCTTCTCTTCACCCATCCCCACATTTAGCTCTTATTAGATTTAATCCCATTTCTTTCACTTGTTACCCTAATATTTAAAAGGTACATAAGATGATTTAACAATATTGTGAAAATCTCAAGCTATAAAATTCTTTTTTTTTTGAGATTTTATTTGAGAGAGAGACAGCGAGAGCAGGAACACAAGCAGGGGGAGAAGGAGAGGGAGAAGCAGGCATCCCAGCTAGCAGGGAGCCCGATGTGGGGCTCGATCCCAGGACCCTGGGATCATGACCTGAGCTGAAGGCAGACGCTTAACGACTGAGCCACCCAGGCACCCCTCAAACTATAAAATTCTTAAGTTATTTTGTTGTGTGTATTTTTCTACAGGTTGAACCTGAAGATCACATTGAATTGTCTTCTGGTCCTGAATCTGAAAAACCATTGGCTTCAAAAGCCATTGGCATTTCCGAAGGTGTGTGTGTGTGTAGTGGGGAGTTGGTGGGGGGGGCTGAAGCCTTGCTTTGAAAGAATAAGTATTGCCCTTTGGGAGCTAGAGAACTAGGAATAGTTTTCATTTGTGAGCCCAAGCCCGCAGTCCCCTAATTTAGATTAGGATTATTCTTGTGATAATGTGATTGGCTCCCACCCAGGCCATTGTTTTCCTGAGAAGCCAATGCTATAGCCTCCTAGAATGGGGAGCGTTCAGCCACACACTTGCTGAGGGTTGCACAAAGCTTGGTGCTGAGGTTGCTGTTTGTCCCTGGTCAACTGCAGAATTGGGATTTGAGGTTCTGGTTATATGGCCAGGCAGTGGTGAAATAGTATATGTTTGAATTTCTTATTGAAAGAATGAAATTAGGGTAGTTACTTAAAATTTCTACTGTATCCATAGTTGTTTATCCCTGCATTCTCTTTCATTCAGTCTTGTCAGCAATTTAATGTGGTTTTCTTTTCTTTTTCTTTTTTAAACAGGCTTTGGTTTGATTCTGTTGTTTAATTTTCTTTTTCATAAATTTCTACCCCTTAGCTTTACTATTTCTTTGGTTTTTGAGGGCTTAACCTGTTGTTGGCTTTTTCCTAACTTCATTCTTTCTTTTTTTCTAATATATGTATTTGAAGCTGAATATGTCCCTGCAAGGACCCAGACAAGAGCGCTGATATGCATCATGTTTTGGTGTTGTTTTGATCTAGATAGTTTGTAATTTGTATTAAGATGTCTTTTAGCTCATAAAAGGGATATTTAGCTTCCCAGTATTATGGGGTTTGGGCTATATTTTTATTCATCTATTCATTGCATTATGATTAGATAAGTGTATGATAATGGCAATTCTTAGATATTTGTTAAAATTTCCTTTGTGGCCTGGGATGTATAGTCAGTTTTGGTAAATGTTTACTTGAAAAGAATATGCGTTTACTGTTGGTTTATGTAGGATGTGTGTGTGTGCGCGTGTGTGTGTGTGTATACACGTACATAAGGTGTGTGTGTGTATGTTTAGTCAGGCTTTTAAATTGTATATTTATACATATATATATGTTTAATCAAACTTTTAAATTGTCCAGATTTTCTGTATGCTTTCTGATTTTTTAGTTTGCTTGCTCAGAAGCGTGCATTAAAAATTGCCCACAGTGATAGTGGAATTTCTCCTTGTGATTCTGTTAAATGTTGCATTATATAGTTGAAGCTATGTTATAAAATGATTATGTTCATTATTGTTATATTTTTGGTTGAATTTTGCCCCTTTTCTCATTAATGACCCTCTTTATCCCCAATAATGTTTTTAGACTCAACTTTATCTACTATTAATATTTCCCTGCTATATCTTTTTTGATATATTTAATTTTTAAAAAATTTATCATGGACAATTTCAGTAGAAGACAGAATAGTATAATTAACCTTCATGAACCCTATATCCAACTTTAACAGTTATCAACTCATGGTCAATCCTCTTTTATGTATACACCCACTTACTCCTCCCACCTTTTCCTGGATGATTTTGAAGCAAATCCCAGATAGCATATTATCTACCTATAAATATTTTGTAAATATGTCTAAAAGATAAGGTTTCTTTTTTTTAAACACAGGCATAATAATATTATTGCTCCTTTTAAAAAATTAATATTGTCATATATCTAATCAGTGTTTCAGTGTTGTCAGCTATCTCATTTTATAAAAATAGCTTATTTTTTTATTCTAGTTGGAATCCAAGTGAAGTCCATACATGGCAGTCGTTTGATGGCTTATAAGTCTCTTTTAACTTCTTGGTGCCTTCTCTCTCTTTTCCCCCTTGCAATTGATTTGTTGAAGAAACATAGATGTTTGTCCTGAAGTGTTTTTCAGAGTCTGGATTTTGCTAATTGATTCTCTATGGGGTCATTTAACATGTTTCTCTTGTATTTTCCGTAAGTTAGATATTCCTTTATTTTCAAGTTGAGTGATTATGTTGTAGTTGTGTCCAGCATATAACTAGATCTCATTTTTTTTTTTTGAAGATTTTTATTTATTTATTCATGAGAGACAGAGAGAGAGAGGCAGAGGGAGAAGCAGGCTCCCAAGAAGCAGAGAGCCCGATGCGGGACTCGATCCCAGGACTCTGGGATCATGACCTGAGCCGAAGGCAGACGCTCAACCATCTGAGCCACCCAGGCGCCCTAGATTTCATTTTTAAAAGTAGTTAATTTATGTGTCTTAATCATCAAATATAATTATATTATGTATATTGTGATTACTGATATATTTGTGCTTATTTCTATAATCTTATTTTGTGCTTCCTATTTACTATGTATTTTTTTCTTTTTGAGCTGCTTTCTTTCCTTCTCTTGGATTGGGTTTTCTGTATTCTCTCTTTTCCTCTCTGTTGGTTCAGAAATTACACATTCTGGGGCACCTGGCTGGCTCAGTTGGTGGAGTGTGTGACTCTTCATCTCAATGTCCTGAGATCGAGCCCCACCTTGGATGTGGAGAGTACAGAAATTACACATTCTCTTTTTAATCTCTTAGTGATTATTCTTGAATGTTCAATATCCATAGTTGAATTAAAATTTAAGGCAAATATATTTACCTCCTAAACAATATAAAGACTTTAGAGCTTTTAACATTGGTCTGCTCCCTCCCTCCCTCCCTCCCATCTTCCCTGATACTGTTTTCTAGTATTTTAGATCTGCTTTGTTTTTAATTTAGTCTCCCATGTCTTTTCAGTCAACACTTACTTGAACTTACCAGCATGTTTTCCAGTTTCTTTGCCTTCAGTTGCTTCTTTTGAAAAAATTTGTAACTCAAATAATGTAAATATGTAAACCATGAATGTATAAAACCAAAACACAAGTTTCAGGAAATAATACTTAACCCTTATTGCCTGAGATGCACTCTGGCAAAACTTTCTATTCTCTGCTATTGTTGCTCACAATTTCTTTTTGCATCTGCTTTCTTGAGGATTGCTTCCTTTTTCCTTCCTTTATTAGTTCTTCCATCTAGAGCATGTGAGTGGTAAATTCTCCTAGTCTTTGAAAACATCTTTAATTTTATTACAATTTATGAGTGATAGCTTACAGATGGGGACAGAATTCTAAGTTGATCCTCATTTTCCCTCAACATTTTAAGGATAATATTCCATTATTTACTGACATCTCTAATTGCTGAGTTTATACTGCCTATGTGCTGTCTGTCCAGTTACTGTTCTTTTATCTCTGAATTCTTTTAACATTTTCTCTTTATTTTTATTTATTTTATTTTTTATTTTTTTAAAGATTTTATTTATTTATTTGACAGAGAGAGAGATAGCGAGAGCAGTAACACAAGCAGGGGGAATGGGAGAGGGAGAAGCAGGCTTCCCGCCGAGCAGGGAGCCCGATGTGGGACTCGATCCCAGGACCCTGGGATCATGACCTGAGCCGAAAGCAGACGCTTAATGACTGAGCCACCCAGGCGCCCTCTTTATTTTTAGTTTATATTTTTGATACAAGTGTGTCTCGGTGTATATACTTTTATTTTTATGTATTTATTTTTTAAGAGCTTTTTCTTTTCACTTGCGGGGGGGGCACAGGAAAGGGAGACAGAGAATCCAGATGCAGGTCTCCATCTCACACCCCTGAGATCACGGCCTGAGCCGAAATCAAGAGTCGGACACTCAACTGACTGAGCCACGCAGGTGTCCTCAGTGTGTATATTTTTAAAAGTTATTCTAAATGAGAGTTGGAATGATTATTTAATTTTCAGTTTTAATGTTGGTTATTCTTCATCCATTTTCTTTTAGAATATTGCTTCCTCCCCATTCTTTCTGTTCTGTTTTCTAAAACACCTATTAGAGCTATGTTGGGGGTGCCTGGGTGGCTCAATCGTTAAGCGCCTGCCTTCAGCTCAGGTCATGATTCCAGGGTCCTGGGATCGAGTCCCACATCAGGCTCCTTGCTCAGCAGGGAGCTTGCTTCTCCCTCTCCCATTCCCCCTGCTTGTGTTCCCTCTCTTACTGTGTCTCTCTCTGTCAAATAAATAAATAAAATCTTAAAAGAAAAAAAAAGAGGGGCGTCTGGGTGGCTCAGTTGGTTAAGCAACTGCCTTCGGCTCAGGTCATGATCCTGGAGTCCCGGGATCGAGTCCCACATCGGGCTCCCTGCTCGGCAGGGAGTCTGCTTCTCCCTCTGACCCTCCTTCCTCTCATGCTCTCTGTCTCTCATTCTCTCTCTCTCAAATAAATAAATAAAATCTTTAAAAAAAAAAAAAAAAGAGCTATGTTGGACCTTCTCACTTTATTCCCTGTCTCTTAACTGTTAATTGCCACCTTTTTATCTCTCAATGATGTACTTAGGGTGATGTCCTCAGATCTGCCTTTTAGTTTACTCATTTTCTCTTCTGCTATATCTTTGTTATAGGATTTAATTTTTTTACTATATTCTTAATGTCTAAGTTTTATTTCTTTTTCAAATCTATTTGCTGGATGTACTGTCCTGTTCTTTTTTTATGGTTTCTATGTCTTCTTTTATCTATTTAACGATTTTAGTAATATTTTGTGCCCTTTCAGATTGTTTTACTTCATGTGTGTATATTTTCAATTGTCAGATCTGCATGCTCTCTTTTATGGTGGTTTCTTTGTGCAATTTGTAATTTTGTAATTTTTCATTTGTAATTCCCCTAATCTTTAGGGGAGTTCTGCTGGGTTGTATATGTTTGCCTTTGATGTGGTTTTGTATTTGCTTCTTGGGATCTACTGAAGTAGAAAATTTGGGGGACAAGTTTTTATATACATTTCTTGGCTTGTAGTTGCTGTAGTACATAGATAGTATAAATTCAGATCCCATACCTGTTTGTGGCATGACAGAGGTTTTGTTTTGTTTTTTTTAATTATGTTAATCACCATACATTACATCATTAGTTTTTGATGTAGTGTTCCATGATTCATTGTTTGTGTATAACACCCAGTGCTCCATGCAGTACGTGCCCTCTTTAATACCCACCACTGGGCTAACCCACCCCCCTACCCCCACCCAGAACCCTCAGTTTGTTTCTCAGAGTCCATAGTCTCTCATGGTTCATGACAGAGGTTTTGATTTCTCAGAGTTGACTCGTTTTTCTCCCATCTGCTATTCAGGCAGATAGAAAACTTCTTTGCTGCTTCTCCAGGGTTTTTATTCTTATTTTATGGACAAAGCTATTCTTCAGTGCTCTGGGTCATATGAAGGTAGCTTAGTTCTCTCTACTGCAGATGGCAGAAACCACATCTCCTTTCTGTATGGACTCTCCCAGCATCATTGCCCATATATTGCCCAGCTTTGATTCCTTTTTCTTTCTGGCACTGGGGGATTTCTTTATTTATAGGGCTTGGTTGCATATTAATCTATTTTTTTAATTTAGCATTTCTTCTCTGTTTCTATAACAGGGTATGAACCTGTCTACTTTAGCTCAGTCTGCCATGTTTTCTGAAACTGATAATAAATTTAATAGTTTTTTTACTATGAGGGAGATTAAATTTTAAATATATTAAATTATTTCATTATACAGTAGAAAGTTATCAAAATAATATGTGTAAACTTCTGATATATCTGTTGCCATGTGAAAGTGTTAACTAGGTGTTAATATCTTTTTTCCCCATGTGTTTTTTTCCTCTACTATTTTACTTTGGATTAGTATGTTTCCTGACTCATATGAATAAGGAGGCTCAAAGTGACAAAGAGGAGACTTCAGAAGCTGAATTTTCAGTAACAGAAACTCATTCTAGTCAAAAAACCTGTGTGTTTCCTTCTGCTGATTCGGCTCTCAGCCTCTTCAGTGACCAGAATACAACTTCTCCTGGTATTGTTCTTCACTTTTTTCATTTATACTCTTGTTTTCCAGTATACTGTTACTGAAGAGTATTTTATTGGGAACACAGTTGTGAAGGATTTGTGAAGCCATTTTGCAATATTTATACATTTCAGGGGAGGGAAGTTAAAGATTGTGCCATTTACTTGAACTTGATTGTCATCTTCCTAAGATCTATTGCAAGCATGTATCATTATCTCCAATAAGATACACGATTAGATATCTCCCAAGTTATTTTGCTAACTTATTAATGTTAGATATATAGCAACTGGACTTACTATACTATCTGATTTTTATAAAACTTGAGAAATTCAGACTCAGCCAATACTGAGAACCTGGAGTTTTAATTATGAAAACAAAACAACAGCTGTAGTTTCTGGAGACAGCCGCGTCCCAGATAAGGCTGCTCTATGTGCCCTGAGCCTGGTGTGAGCCTAACCTGCGAAGTGGATGCCATTATTAGCCCCATTGTACAGTTGAGAATATTGAGACTTAGACAAGTTTAGTGCCACTTTTCATTCTGTTTCATTTGGAGTTGGCAATTAAAAATGCTCTTCTCTAGTCCTAACGAACACATTTTGTCATATGAATAATAAATAGGTCATACTAAATACAACACTTGGACTACTGACAGTGGCTTTGAAATATTTTTTTTCTCTCAGCTATTGATGGTCAAAAATGATGAATTTACTAAGTGCTTATAGTAAGTTTTATTATTATTAAAGTAGCATAAGCAGTAAAAAATGCTATTTTTAAATGGCATAGTGGTTATTAAAAGAAAAGCTATTAAGAAGCTGCCTTTAAGTCTTATAATTTTTTTCTCTAAGTTCTTCCTAGATTCCATTTGTATTTTGGTCATCATCCTATGGGGTTGATCATTTCCACTTTACAGAGTTATGAAGATTGAATGTTGTATGTAAAGCACCTAGCTGAGAACCTGTTTGATTCCTCTGGGTCCTCAGTCATTTGTAGCTTTCGTCTTGACTCTTACGGGGGAGAGTTGACAGACAAGGTTAAAGAGGTGGTAGAGGGTATCTGAGAAGTGTACACTCCATTTTATATCAGGGCATCATTGGAGAATTCTGAGCAGAGAAGTGGAATGAGGAGGTTTTGAAGACTAGAATGGAGGCATAGATCGTTTAGTGAGCTGTTACCTTCATCTGACTTTGGAATAATAAGGGCCTGGACAGTGTTGTGGGAAAGCAGGAGACATTCTGAAGGCAGCTCATGTTACCCACTGACTAAGCGGATAAAAGAGGAGGAGAAGGAGAAACTGAATAGTGATTTTGTGTTGTCAGACTGTAGGAGCGAGGATATCCTAGCTCTGATGTCAGACTCTAGAGTACCCTAAGACCAAATGTAACATAAGGTGATGTTGGGTATATAAATGGCCATATTTAGGACCCAGTTTTTGACAGCAAGTGGAACTTGATGAGAGGTTTATGCTTGAAAAACAGATGTAAGAGCCTTTTACTTAATTATATAGTCAAGACTTGGTGCATCTGTTCTCAGCAAGAAATATGGAAAAAGGGAGAAAACCAAAGAGCAGCTTGTGAAATGATACCGTTGAGAGAGCACGGGAGGCCTCCCCAGGAGGGAGATGGACAAGCAGACTCCGGTAAAGGGGCTTGAGGGTAAAGTGAGTGGCTCACAGTTGCACAAGCTACCAGAAGGTCAAGAATAAAGACGGAATTTGTTAAGGACCTCAGGGACTTTCAGGTAATATCCAGAGTAGAAGACTGTTTGGGGACAAAGACAGGCTCAAGAATCTGTACGTACAGACTACTTAACAGTTCTGATGGTAAAAGGAAGTAGAAAAATAAGAGAAATGAAGTCAAAGATCATTTCAGGATGGAGATAGAGACGAACTCTTTAATGTTTAAAGGAAGAAGAAAACAAAGGAGTAGGAAAAGTGAGATTGAAAGTATACATTCAAAATTGTAATAGCTTCTTAAATTAGGATGCAAGAGAAGAAAAGAAAAATGTGAATAAATGTCATAACACATATAAAGATGGATAATTAAAATGTTTTTCTCTAGCATTCAATGTCTAATGTAAATTAAAAAGGAAACCAAATTACTATTTTTTAGAGTGCAGGATTTAGATGCCTAATGGGTGTTTCCTTTTCCAAAGTTGGCATCTTAGAAAGGTGGATAGTCATTCCCTTACTTCTAGTGCTCAAAAAAAGCTCAGATTTCCTCTTTTGAAATTGACTTCCATTTCTTAGCACATTCTTGTGAATGTTCTTAACAGTGGCAAATAATTTATTCACTGAGGATGGATTTAATTTTGGGTAACAGCCACAAGATTTCCAGAGGCATTTCTGATAAGTGGAGTAGATAATAAGGCTGAGTGTCACTGTTTGGAATTTAAAAAAAAAAAAAAAAAGGAATTGTGATTTTCAAGGAATAAAGTTGATCTATTGTGTTCAGTAAATTGTGAAGGCAGTCCCCAAAGGAAGAGTTCCAAAAATGGTTTGAAAATGAAGTAAGGATCAAATCTTCCTGTGTAACTACTGTTAAAGGTATTTATTTGGATATAATACTTTTCTGCCCTTTGATAAAAGGAATCAGAAAGAAATTTTATTTCACAGCAGGCAGACCTTTTATATCTGATTACTCTATAACCTACATCATTACCATTTTTTTTTCTTTTAGTAATTGAGGATTTTCTTAATAGTTAAATCTAAGGGGTGCCTGGCTGGCTCAATTGGTAGAGCATGCGACTCTTGATCTCATGGTTGTGGGTTTGAGCTCCATGTTGGGTGTGGAGATTACTTAAAAATAAAAAAAAAATCTTTAAAAAAATAGTTAAATTTAATTAATTGCTATTAAAACCTCACAAATGCCCCAACTCTGAGAACAAAGATAATGTAAAATCCTTGATTTGAAGATTAATAAATTAAAACAATGTGCTTAGGAAAGCAAAATTAATAGTAAAGACACGTGGATGTATAAGTCTTGGGGCAGGGTAGATTTGTCTAAGAAAGTCTTAACAAGGAGATGTTTTTGAGATCAGTTTCCCCTGTAGTAACTCAATTCTCTTTGAGGATTAAACATATCAAAAATTGAGTAGATTAGGTATTTTACTTTAAAGACATGTAGTTAATATTGGACAAGGTTTAAAAATTATTCTTTGGGTGCTGTTCTTCCAAGTAATGGCTTCTTGGAATTACATTAGATATTTTCCCAAATGTATTACTTTTAGACCATCAGAGCATTTTTTTTTGTTGTTGTTGTTGTTTTAGTAAATCACACTTCTGTATTTTAAACTGTGTACTAAGCAAAGAAGGATTGTACTTCCTAATAGCATATTTAAGAGGAGGATAAATAGGTTACACATATATATCTTTAAACCTATTTGGAGGTTTAAAAATATTTTAATTTTACTTTTATTTATCTATTTTTTAAAGATTTTATTTATTTATTTATCAGAGAGAGATAGCACAAGCAGGGAGGAGAGGGAGAAGCAGGTTCCCCGCGAGCAGGGAGCCCGATGCAGGGCTTGATCCTAGGACCCCAGGATCATGACCTGAGCCAAAGGCAGACGCTTAACGACTGAGCCACCCAGGCATCCCTAAAAATATTTTAATTTCTGGTTATATAATTTCCAAATCAGGTTAATAGATGGAAGTAGAAAAAATTATTGACCCCCAATTTTTAGTAATAATGTTTCTCTTCTTTTAAGGTGAGAATAACAGTGATGAGTTATTTGAGAGGTAAATATCTTTTAAGAATTAATTCACAGGTTTACTTAAGGTTGGGTATAAACTGTGTGGTTTGGAGATTTTGTTGTTCATGTGCATGTGAGCTTCTATACTACATATTTTTTCATGGACTAAAAAAGAATATAATTCTCATCGGGAATGGAGTATTTTAAGAAGCTGAGGATTGCTTTATTATATCCTTTATATACCTATGTTTTAGCATAAGTAATTAGAATGCAGTAGACTGTGTTTGCTATACCTTTCACTGCATGTGTATTCAGCAGGCAGGACAGGTAGAGGTTATCTCCTGAGCCTTATGTTTGCTTTTTTTTTTTTTTTTTGACACAGAGACAGCGAGAGAGGGAACACAAGCAGGGGGAGTGGGAGGGGGAGAAGCAGGCTTCTCGTGGAGCAGGGAGCCTGATGCGGGACTCGATCCCAGGACCCTGGGATCATGACCTGAGCCGAAGGCAGACGCTTAATGACTGAGCCACCCAGGCGCCCCTTATGTTCGCTTTTTTAAGAGCACATAAGAAGTCATCAATTACTGATGATTAGACTTGAGCTGAGGATTACTGGAAAGTAGAAGGAACATTAGATCTGTGTTTATTATTTTTGTGTTCATTTATGCTCTTAGAGGACATAACTTTTAAACTTTACATGTTAATTTTTGCTTAATGTAATTAAATTGTAGATACTGACTTATATTTCTCAAATTGCATTTGAAAATGAAGCGTTTCAGTAGATCCACTCCAGAGGACTGGATTAACTGATATTGCAGACATTATTGAGGACCTTATAACAAAAGATGGTGTCTCCAGTGAGGAGCTCGGTTTAACAGACCAACAAGCTAAGAATATCTCCAGGTAATCTTTGAATAATTCATTTTTAACCCATTTAAAATGTTTGTGGTTCAAGAATATTCAAAATTGGCCATATTTTAATGTGATTTTTATGAAACAAACACAAAACTTAGGTTTTTTTCTATCTGGGGAGTTTTCCCAAGGTCTCATTACTTTATTTTATTTTTGTTGTCATTATTATATCTTTATTTATTTATTTTGAGATTTTTTTAAATTTCAGTATAGTTAACATACAGTGTTATATATATATATATATTTTTTTTTTTTTTTTTTAAGATTTTATTTATTTGACACAGAGAGAGCACAAGCGGGGGGCGGGGGGGGGAGTGGCAGGCAGAGGGAGAGGGAGAAGCAGGTTCCCCGCTGAGCAGGGAGCCTGATGTGGAACTCGATCCCAGGACCCTGGGATCATGACCTGAGCTGAAGGCAGATGCTCAACCATCTGAGCCACCCAGGCGCCCAACATACAGTGTTATATTAGTTTCAGAAGTACAATATAGTGATCCAGCAGTTCCATACTTTACTCAGTGCTCATCAAGACAAGTGCATTCCTAATCCTCTTTACCTATTTTACCCATCCCCCACCCACCTCCCCTCTGGTAACCATCTGTTTGTTCTCTATAGTTAAGAGTCTGTTTTTTGGTTTTTCTCTTTTCTTTTTCGTTGTTCGTTTGTTTTGTTTCTTAAATTCCACATATGAGTGAAATCATACGGTATTTATTTATCTTTCTCTGACTTATTTCACTTAGCATTATACTCTGCTCCCTGGCTCCATCCATGTTGTTGCAAATGGCAAGATTTCATTCATTTTTATGACTGAGTAATATTCCATGGTGTATACATACCACTTCTTTATTCATTCATCTATCAATGAACACCTGGGCTGCTTCCATAATTTGGCTATTGTAAATAATACTGCAATATACATTGGGGTTGCATATTTCCCTTGGAATTAGTATTTTTGTGTTCTTTGGGAAAATACTTAGTAGTGGAATTACTGGATCATAAGGTAGTTTTATTTTTAACTTTTTGAGGAACGTCCATACTGTTTTCCAGAGTGGCTGCACCAGTCTGCATTCCCACCAGGAATGCACAAGGATTCCTTTTTCTCCACATCCTCACCAACACTTGTTGATTCTTGTGTTTTTTATTTTAGCCATTCTGACAGGTGTGAGATATCTCATTGTGATTTTGATTTGCAGTTCTCTGATGATGAGTTATGTTGAGCATCTTTTCATGTGTCTGTTGGCCATTTAGATGTCTTCTTTGGAGAAATGTCTGTTCATGTCTTCTGCCCATTTTTTTAATTGGATTATTTGGTGTGGGGTTGTGTAAGTTCTTTATCTATTTTGGATACTAACCCTTTATTGGATATGCCATTTGCAAATAGTTCTCCCATTCAGTAGGTTGTCTTTTAGTTTTGTTGATTGTTTGCTTTGCTGTGCAGAAGCTTTGTATTTTGATGTAGTCCCAATAGTTTATTTTTGCTTTTATAAGCCTTGCCTCAGAAGACATGTAGAAAAATGTTGCACAACCAATGTCAGAGATAGTACTGCCTGTGCTCTCTTCTAGAATTTTTATGGTTTCAGGTCTCGTATTTGGGTCCTTAATCCATTTTTAATTTATTTTTCTGTTTGGTGTAAGTGGTCCAGTTTCATTGTTTTGCATGTTGCTGTCCAGTTTTCCCAACACCATTTGTTGGAAACAACGATCTTTTCCCATTGCATATTCTTCCCTGATTTGCCAGTGATTAATTGACCACATAATAGTGTGTTTATTTCTAGGCTCTCTGTTCTGTCCCATTGAGCTACGTGGCTGTTTTTGT
>NC_138375.1:26662322-26678359 GCF_054177405.1 Leptonychotes weddellii | reverse complement strand
TTTTTAAATTTTTTTTTAAGATTTTATTTATTTATTTGAGAGAGAGAGAATGAGAGAGAACACATGAGAGGGGATAGGGTCAGAGGGCAAAGCAGACTCCCTGCCGAGCAGGAAGCCCGATGCGGGACTCAATCCAGGGACTCCAGGATCATGACCTGAGCCGAAGGCAGTCGCTTAACCAACTGAGCCACCCAGGCGCCCCTTTTATTTTTTTTTAAAGATTTTATTTATTTATTTGACAGAGAGAGACATAGCAAGAGAGGGAATACAAGCAGGGGGAATGGGAGAGGGAGAATCAGGCTTCCCGTGGAGCAGGGAGCCCGATGCGGGGCTTGATCCCAGGACTCTGGGATCATGACCTGAGCCAAAGGCAGACGCTTAATGACTGAGCCACCCAGGCGCCCCAGTATTGACATTTTAACAATATTTGTTCTCCCAATCCATGAACATGGAATATCTTTCCATTTGTTTGTGTCATTTTCAATTTCTTTCATCATTGTTTTATATTTTCAGAATACAGGTCTTTCACTTCCTTGGTGAGGTTTTTCCCTAGGTATTTTATTATTTTTGATGTAATTGTAAATGGGATTGTTTTCTTAATTTCTTTTTCTGCTACTTCATTATTAGTGTATAGAAATGTAATGAATTTCTGCATATTAATTTTGTGTTCTGCACCTTACTGAATTCAATTATCAGTTCTAGTTTTTTGGTGGAGTCTTTAGGGTTTCCTCTATATAGTATCTTGTCATCTGCAAATAATGAAAGTTTTCTTTCTTTCTTACCAATTTGGATGCCTTTTTTTCCCCTTTTTCTTGTCTGATTGTGTAGGTAGGACTTCCAGAACTATATTGAATGCAAGTGGTGAGAGTGGACATCCTTGTCTTGTTGTGATATTAGGGGAAAAGCTCTCAAGTTTTTTATCATTGAGTATGACATTAGCTGTGGGTTTTTCATACATGGCCTTTATTATGTTGAGGTATGTTCCCTCTAAACCTACTTCATTGAAGGTTTTTGTCATGTATGGATGTTGTACTTTGTCAAATGCTTTTTCTGCATCCATTGAAATGATTATATATTTTTTATCCTTTCTCTTTTGATGTGATGTATCACATTGATTTGGAGATTTTTTAAAAAATATTTTATTTGACAGAGAGAGAGACAGTGAGAGAGGGAACACATGCAGGGGGAGTGGGAGAGGGAGAAGCAGGCTTCCTGCTGAGCAGGGAGCCCAGTGCGGGGCTCAATCCCAAGACCCCGGGATCATGACCTGAGCCGAAGGCAGACGCTTAACGACTGAGCCACCCAGGCACCCCTTGATTTGCAAATATTGAACCACCCTTGAGTTCTTGAAATAAATCCCACTTAATTGTAGTGAATGATTTTTTTTAATGTATTGTTAATTTGGTTTGCTAATATTTTGTTGAGGATTTTTACATCTGTGTTCATCAGAGATATTGGCCTATAGTTCTCTCTCTTTTTTAAGGATTTATTTATTATTTTAGAGAGTGGGGGGGAGGGGCAGAGGGAGAGGGAGAGAGAATCTCAAGCAGACTCCCTGCTGAGCATGGAGCCCAATGCAGGTCTCATTCTCACAACCCCCGAGATCATGACCTGAGCCGAAATCAAGAGTTGGATGCTTAACCAGCTGAGCCACCCAGGTGCCGCAGTAGTTCTCTCTCTCTCTCTTTTTTTGTAGTGTCTTTATCTGGTTTTGGTATTGAGGTAATGCTGGCCTCATAGAATTAATTTGGAAGCTTTCCTTCCTTTTCTGTTTTTTGGAATAGTTTGGGAAGGAAAGATATTAACTCTTCTGTACATGTTTGGTAGAATTCGTCTGTGAAGCTGTCTGGTCCTGGATTTGTTTGTTGGAAGTTTTTTGATTATGGATTCAATTTCATTGCTGGTAATCAGTCTGTTCAAATATTCTATTTCTTCCTGCTTCAGTTTTGGGAGGTTATATGTTTCTAGGAAGAATTCTTGTAGCTTGTCCAATTATATTCAAAGGAATTATTGATAGGTATGTACTTACTGCCATTTTGTTACTTGTTTTATGGTTGTGTTTGTGCTGCTTCTCTGTTCCTTTCTACTCTTGCTCTGTTCTCTCATGGTTTGCTGGCTTTCTTTAGTGATATACTTGGATTCCTTTCTCTATTTTTTGCATATCTATTACCGGTTTTGATTTGTAGTTACTATTTGGTTTGTATATAACATCTTATGCATATAGCAGTCTATATTAAGTTGACGTGTGTTTAAGTTTGAACCCATTCTTTACTCTTCTCCCCACCTCCTGTGTTTTAGGTGTATGGTGTCCTAGTTTACATCCTTTTATTTTGTGAGTTCCTTGACTGATTTTTATACATATACTTATTTTTGCACTTCCTACTTTTCTTACTCCTAGTTACGATTTTTCCTTTCCACCTTGAAGAGTCCCCTTTGACATTTCTTATAGGGCTGGTTTAGTGGTCATGAATTCTTTTAACTTTTGTTTGTCTGGGATACTCCTTTATCTCCTATTCTGAATGATAGCCTTGCTGGATAGAGTATTCTTGGCTGCAGGTTTTTTCCTTTCAGCACTTTGAATATATCATTCCACTCCCTTCTGACCTGCCCAGTTTCTGCTGAAAAATCAGCTGATTGCCTTATGAGGTTTCCCTTGTATGTAACTGTTTTCTTTTCTCTTGCTGCTTTTTAAAATTCTCTCTTTATCACTACTTTTTGCCATTTTAATTACTGTGTGTCTTGGTGTGGGCCTCCTTGGGTTGATTTTATTGGGGGATTTCTGTGCCTACTGGATCTGAATTTCTGTTTCCCTCTCCAGATTTGGGAAATTTTCAGATATTATTTTCTTGAAGTAAATTTTCTGCTCCCTTTTCTCTCTCTTCTCCTTCTGAGATCCCTATAATGCAAATGTTATTACACTTGATGGTGTTGCTGAGGCCCTAAGACTATTTTTATTTTGTATTATTATTTTCTCTCACCTGTTCAGATTGATTGCTTTCCATTACTCTGTCCTCCAGGTTGTTGATCCATTTTTCTATTTCCTCTAGTATACTATTCATTCCATCTAGTGTACTTTTAATTTATTGTGTTATTCATCTCTGATTGGTTCTTTTTTATGTTTTCCATCTCTTTGTTCAGGGTCTCACTGATGTCCTTTACTCTTTTTTCAGTGAGCAGCGTTATAACCATTATTTAGAGTTCTCTCTCAGTCATATTACTATGTCCATTTCACATGGGTTTCTTCCTGTGATTCTGCCCTGTTCTTTCATTTGGGACATATTCCTCTGTGTCTTCACAAACCTCCCTCCCCTATGCCCCATGCATTTTTCAAACTGCTTCTTCTCTGCTGTATCCTGCAGGGCTGTCTCTTGTGCTCTCCCTTTAAGGGCAGGGACTCAGTTTCCTCTCTCCCTCCAGGCTCTCCCAGAGCTGAGCCTGCTGATGTTTAAAGTTCCAGGTTTTAAGTCCTGCTGATTATAAGAATTTGCAAAATTGAACCCCTGTAGTTTTCTAAGCCAAATGTTATGGGGATTCATTTTTCCTCTGTGGGCTCCTCAGTGTGAGGGTCTATTTCTCTCCCCTCTCCATGCCCGCAGCATCCCTCCCTCCAGTGGACAGTCCTGTGGTTCCATTTAGCCCCTGACTGTGTCTCCACCCTTCCTGCCCTCTTTGATATGGCATCTTTTCTACATTTAGCTGTGGAGAGTTTGTTCTTCCAGTCTTTGATCATTTTCTGGGTTATTTACACTGATATCAGTGTTACCTAATCATATCCATGGGATGAGATGAGCTTAGGGTTCTCCTACTCTACTGTCTTCCCTGGAAGCTCTCATCACTTTAAGTACAACATAAATTTAATCCTTTCTTTGTAGAAGTAATTAAAGATTTTTAAAAAAGATTTTATTTATCCATTCATTTTTAGAGAAAGAGAGTGTGTGTGTGTGTACCTGCATGCAAGTGGGGGGAGGGGTAAAGGGGGAGGGAGGGGGACAAGCAGACTGCACTGAGTGTGGAGCCTGATATGGGGCTCAGTCCCACAACCCTGAGATCATGACCTGAGCCAGAATCAAGAGTCAGCTGCTTAACCGACTGAGCCACCCAGGCACCCCAATTAAAGACTTCATCCATAGTACTTTGCCCTAAATACTAATCCTTAGGATACGTATTAAATAGTCTTTTCCTGGAATATTAGGTTAAAGTGTTTTTCCTTGCAATGTGTCCTGATCCAAGAACTGGTTCCTGATAGAATAAAGTCTGGCTCTCCTACTAATGCTTCCATGGGATATATATACCTATTGGCTTGTTTATATAAGAGTCAGTCTTGGGGCGCCTGGGTGGCTCAGTCGTTAAGCGTCTGCCTTCGGCTCCGGTCATGATCTCAGGGTCCTGGGATGGAGCCCCACATCGGGCTCCCTGCTTGGCGGAGAGCCTGCCTCTCCCTCTCCCACTCCCCCTGCTTGTATTCCCTCTCTTGCTGTCTCTCTCTGTGTGTCAAATAAATAAAATCTTTAAAAAAAAAAAAAAGAGTCTTATGAATGTTATGAATATTTCATCAATAATGTATTAAGTATCAAGATTTAGAATAAAAATATGGTTTGTACTCTTGAATGGAGATAGAACTCTAGGAAGAGTGTGACATAAGACCAAACTGTATCAGGGTGCTAAGGGAGCTTGCGGGGAGAGTCAGTCCAAGGCAGCAGCTTCACTAGTTAATGGTGTTTGAGCTGTATTTCAAAGGACCGATAGAAAGTCATGTTGCTTATAAATAGTACAAAGGGTATTCAAGGCAGCAAGAATATAAAATGCAAAGGAGTGATGATTAGATATGGGCTGGGAGTTAGATAGGACTGGAGTTTATGCCTTGGAAGGAGAGAGAGGGTCTGGCTGAGTGTGCTGGCTGTAGATTGGGGACCAAAGGCACTCATTCCTTATCTGCAAGCAGTAAGGGGGTCAGCAAAGGGCTTTGAACTAGAAATGGGAGCCAACTGGAGGTCTTATTTCAGTAATCTAAAGATGAAGGGGCTCAGAATGGAGAGTATAGGGTAGTAATCATGAGTAAACGTGGAGGCTGTCAGGAGGAAGTGAGAATGATTTCTATTTGGATGACTAAGTTGATGGTGATTTCTTTGGCAAGATAGAGGATGTAGTTTCAGATATGTTGTAAGGTGCCAGGAGAATATTCCGTTAGTAATATTCATTGGCACATTAGTTTTAGGTCATCCCAGAAGCAAATGCCAAAATGAGATTTAGGTGAGCATGAGATTTATTTGGAGAAGCACCTGTAAGGGAGAAAGGAGCAGGAGCCTGAGGAAGTGGGGACAGCTGTCAGACTGCAGTCCCAGTGTGGATCTGATCCTGTGTTAGGGGTCCCCGGGATCACCTTAGGGTCACTGATTGACTGGGAGGACTTAGAGAACTTACAGAGTCATACTGATGACTTAATTTATTACAACAAGAGAATTCAAAGCAAAACCAGCAAGGGGAAGAGAGTGCATGCAGTGGATTCTGAGGGAAACCAGGCACAGGTTCCTAAGAATCTTCTCCCAGTGCGGGCCCAACAGGACATAATTCCTCCAGCACACGTGAGATTATGTTCACCACGGAGGCTCATTTAGGGACTCAGTGCCCAGAGTTTTTCTTGGGTGCTGGTTGAGTAGGCAGCCTCTTCCTGGCACATACCAAATCCAGATTTCCAGAAGGAAAAGCAGGTTTTCAGTATAAACCACATTGTTTGTACCAGTGACCTGCCATTTAGGATGATGGATGATGTTCTTCTCTCATGCTGGGTGATGAGTCTGCCTCAAATCCCTGTCTCACACCACCTGTTTTCTTGGATTATTTTCTGTACTACTTGTGTCAGTTCCTATCATCTGAGAAGCAGAAGCCAAGATGGGATTAAATGTGTAAGACATTTATCGGGAGAAAGGCCTGTGAGGGGAAGGGGGGGACACAGAAGTGGGGGGAAGCATCAGACCACAGTGTAGGTGTGCCCACCCCTTGAAGGAGAGAGGGAAGGGGGAAGAGGAGGTTGAGTAAGTGCAGTGTCAGAGTACGGTGTTCCAGGAAAGTTTCAGCTGGGTCATCGGTGAGACATCCATCAGCGTTGCCCATCAAAGGAGTCCTGTGTCTTGCAGGAATGGGCCAGCCATAACTAGCTCAGGCCAGCCCATGGGGAGTATGGCGTGGGCATGCATGTGACGCTAGATCCACAAGGGCAGCTGTTTAGAAGTCATCTCTGTAGTGTAAGTTTTGAAAGTGATTGAAATAGTCCAGGAATAAGAGGATTGGTGAAGAAGTCCAAAACAGAACTTCTAATAAGACATTAATATTGAAATGGTGAGCAGAGATGAAAGGAGCCAACGTAGGAGGCTGCACAGTGTTTTCAGAGTTAGAATAAGACCCATGTAAGAGAAAAGAGGAGCCAGTTGTATTAAATGTTATAGAGAAGTCCAGTAGGATGAAGAGGCTGTTGATGAGCTTTGCTTTGCTTTGCTTTCCTTTTCTTTCTTTTCCTTTCCTTTCCTTTCTTTTTTTCTTGTTGGTGAGCTTTTTTTTGTTTTTTCTTTTTAATTTCTTCTTATTTTATTATTTTATTATGTTATGTTAGTCACCATACAGTACATCATTAGTTTTTGATGTAGTGGTTGATGAGCTTTCTGAGATCATTTTCAGTGGATTTCAGGGAACAGGTTGGTGCAAGTCGATAGAGACATGAATGTATACTACTTTTTGAGAATGGGAAAAATCTTTCCAAACAGGGGCGGTTGGCCGGCTTAGTCGGTGGCACGTGTGACTCTTGATCTCAGGGTTTTGAGTTCAAGCCCCATGTTGGGTGTAGAAATTACTTTAAAAAAATCTTTAAAAAAAAATCCCTTTCCAAATAAACAGTATTTAGTTTACTTAGATCCATAAAGAATGTAAAATCAAGTGATGACCTGTCTGTTAAATTTCTCAGAATTCAGCATTCTTCTGGTAGACGAACACAAAGAACTGAGAAGGAAAGAAGAGAAATTCAGGTGTGGATGAAAAGAAAACGCAAGGAAAGAATGGCAGAGTACTTAAACCAGCTGGCGGAGAAGAGAGGGCAAGAACATGACCCTTTCTGCCCGAGGAGCAATCCAGTAAGTGTGCAATATCAGGGGCAATGGGCAGTGGGATAGCACTGAATACGTGCAGTGTTTCCCTGGCAAATATTCAAGAAAAGGATTGACGTAATTTGGATGCATTTTTTATTAGACAGAAATGTCACCATTTTACTTGTCAGAAAATGTTAATTACCTTAACAAAACATAGCAGGGTATTCTACAAACCATGTTCTGTTGAGCTATCTTAAATACTTTTTCTTCCCCAGGCTAATTATGGCTCTCGCTGATTTTAACCAAGTGAAGAGACTGAGTGATTGGTGACCAGTTGGAGCTGTTCCCTTAATTTTCAGTGAGAGTCAGTGGCAGTTGAACAACTGACTGTGTGTAGTAAAGCCATTTAAAAAAATAATTTTGTATCCACAAGTTATCTACAAAAAATAGAGTATGGTTCAGTCAGGTACCAAGGGTACAGTGGAGTGTGTGTGTGTGTGTGCACGCGTGTGCATGTGTGTCAGCTGCCCTTTAAACTGTCCACATGTATGCACTGAGCCCTGACCATGGGCATCACCGTGGCTGGTCAGAAGCAGTTTTCTTCAGAAGGTGAAATAAAGCAATGTTACTTTGATAATCACATTACTATGAAAACTGCATTTGAATTACGCTTAGTTTATCTTTTACTTTGTAATTGGAAATAAAATACAATAGTACTTAATCTTTTTCGACATCGTTAGGGGAACATGTTCTATAAAAGTGAATTTTCCAGATATGGCTATCACATTTAAACACCAAATGGTGCAAAAGTAGGTGAACTAGTACATAAATTGCATACTTGTGTCTAGAGAAAGCATGTTGGTGTTAATATAACTTTTTTTTAAGAGAGAGAGAGCATGTGTTCGCGTATATACACACGAGTGGGAGGGAGGGGCAGAGGGAGAGGGATAGAATCCTAAGACCCTGAGATCATGACCTGAGCCAAAATCAAGAGGTGGAGGCTTAACCGACTGAGCCACCCGGGTGCCCTGATGTTAATACAACATTGTGTGGAGAGTGTTGAGGACCCGGTAATGACCATCAAGGCTGCTGAGGCACCTGACTAGAAGCTTCAAGTGCATGTGTTTATGTGTGTGCTCCTCCCCCGCCAGGCGGGGGGTTCTGATATCGGCCTCTCTGTCAACCAAGCAAATACCCCAGATAGTTAGAATTGTGTCCAAATTTAGAACAAATTAACTCTGAGGGCACTGGGATTGCTTGGTTCTTTGACTTTGTGACTGTTCCTTCACAACTGCAAGCACCTGTTTATTTTTAGCTTCTATTTAGGTGAAGGTATGGGATTAGTGAGGGGTTAATGTGATTAAAAATTTCATTTGAATTTATATCAGAAATTAATAAGACCTTTAATTTGTCACTCACTGCTTCCATGTAGGACCTACAGAGAGTGCATGCACTTCTGTGTGCACATTTTTATATACAAAATTTTGTGTAAAAGGACTTGACTTCATTCGTAACTCAATAGTAACTCTTAATATTCTGGAATAAGACACTTGCTAGTTTGCCTCCTGGTGCGTAAGTTTTGAGGAGTTTTCAAGTCGCAATGAGCATACTACATTAGGTGACTGGTAGACATTTTAAAACATCAAAATGATAGCTTTAGAGGTCTGACTTCTTTCTGCTTTATCAAGCACACTGTTAGTGAGATTAATCACAAGACTGAGTATGAAGTGTATGTGTCTTCATCCTTAAAATGTTTCCCATCTTAAATGCAGCTGACACTGTATGTTAATTAATTGAATTTAAATTAAAATAAATGCAGCTGATAAGGTTCTCTCTTGAGAAAATACATGAATTTAGCATTCTACTTATTTTTTTTTTTTAAAGATTTTATTTATTTATTTGAGAGAATGAGAGAGAGAGAACAGGAGAGGGGGAGGGTCAGAGGGAGAAGCAGACTCCCCGCCGAGCAGGGAGCCCGATGCGGGACTCGATCCTGGGACTCCAGGATCATGACCTGAGCCGAAGGCAGTCGCTCAACCAACTGAGCCACCCAGGCGCCCCAGCATTCTACTTATTAAACTAGTTTTTAATTACATGATGCTTTAACATTTTCATGTTTGGTGCTTGGGATAGGAAGCTTCATCAAATATGACCGTGTTTTGCACTGTTTCCTGAATAGCAAAAATATGTTTTAACCTCCTATTAAAATTGATTAGTGGAATTTTCATGTTTCCCATGGATCACAAGGGCTTAATTATTTGAACTGAACCATAATGGACTAACTGGGTATTTCTCATGCAGTTTTACATGACTTCACGGGAAATCAGGCTGAGACAGAAGATGAAGAACGAGAAGGACAGGTGAGCCTGGGTAGCTGGACCCCCAGCACGCTTTCCAGTTTGCACACCTGAGGCACAGACAATGCCTGAGGAACTCTGGTCTTCACAGTAGCCCCTTTTTGTCCATAAACAGAAAATTATGAGAGATAACTGCAAGGAAAATAGACTCTACTAGGCTTTTTAGGAATTTGCTTTCAAATATCATTTATTCCATTGAATTTTCATGATTTTTATTTCTGCTGTTGCCCTCCCTCTCCCAATCCAGATATGTATGTGCATTTTGGAAAATACCCAAAGGGCCATAACTACAGGTACCTTTACTAATTTCCGCCTAATTGATTTCAGAAATCTGAAATATGAATTTGCATTTGAAAAGCATTGAAAAAAACAAATGCTAGGCAATCTTCAAACATTACATTCCCTCTAGAGGTATGAACTGAAAATGACTCTTTTATTAAATGTTGTTTAATTCTTTGTCTGAAGATTGCTACTCTCTGACCACTATAGTCGGCGGATCTCACAGGCATATAGTCTGATGAATGAACTGTTATCTGATTCAGTACAACTACCAACAACTGCACAGAAAGCCTTGCCTAACAAACCCAGAACTGCTCACATTTCCCGAGAGCAACACTCTCTTTCTCCAAGAAGGTAAGACAGAGTTTGGCATGTTGTTCAGCAAGATTATGTCAGGCCTGATAAGAATTTAGTGCTTTTGTCACCCAAGTTCAGTGTATTTGCATCTACCCTGCTCAGAAATAAGAAAATCAAGAAAAACATGGTCCCATAATTACGACGTCTTGATAAGTTTATAGAATCACCAAGGAAAAAGATAACAATGTCATTACATCTCTAAGATATGACAAAGCACTTTGGCATACCTAATATAATTTTGATACCCGTTCAATTCCATTTCCTCCTTTTCTGTAATCTGCCACGTAACTGTTCTCCCTGTTTCTCCACTTGGCTCTACTCTTACAGAAACAGTCCTCGCCAGCTTATCACTTCTTCTCTGTCTCTTCCCAACACAAACCCACATGTAATCAGATCACTTGTGTGTGTATAATTTGGGGTCTACTCAAAATACCAGAGACTCCCTTGAATCTTTTCTAATATAAAGCAGGGTATTAAATACATAAATAACTGCCAAATACATAGATAATTTGAAATGGACAGATAACCAAAAACAACTTCTTTATTTTTTTTTTATTTTTTATTTTTTTAAAGATTTTATTTATTTATTTGAGAGAGAGAGAATGAGAGAGAGCACATGAGAGGGGGGAGGGTCAGAGGGAGAAGCAGACTCCCTGCCGAGCAGGGAGCCCGATGCGGGACTCGATCCAGGGACTCCAGGATCATGACCTGAGCCGAAGGCAGTCGCTTAACCAACTGAGCCACCCAGGCGCCCCCAAAAACAATTTCTTTGAAAGAAACAAGTTTAAGGTGTGAGACATGAAGAATAATTTGTTGAGAATTGTTATAACACGAAATGTATCACTAAGGTACAGAATAAGCAATGTCAAGTGAATGTATTAATTTGAGCTAGAATTTGGGTCTTTTGAAATGTAGTTCATTACTGATATGAGATTCTAGGAATATAATAATTATGTAATTTCTACTTTAGAGAGAATCAATATGGTCACAATATTCCAATAAATCAACCTGGAAAATTCAAATATATATCCAGACCAAGTTACATCCGAAAGGGGAAACCTCAAGGCCCTCCTTGGTCACGTGGTAAGACTTTTTTTTTTAAATTGTAAATTTTGTATAATTTGGACCTCCTTGTCTCCAGAGTTGGTTTTCATTAGTAAAATGAAATCTTAGTGAAAAGCAGTTCTCATTCCAGCAGAATACAAGTTGCAGGATTGATAAAGACTTACCTATGCTGGGATTTTGTTTGTTCTATTGCTTTGAAATAGGAAGACTCCAGAAATCTTAAACAAATGGCCTTTTTATAATAAAATTTGAACAGTCAATATTTAGATAAGACTTATTTGGGAATCTGTTTCTTTTGTGTGTCTGGCTAAAGAGGTAGGCATTTTTACAGATCAAGTTCTTATAGATGTCAGGATGGACTTAGATAGATAGGTATTAGGATATCACAGAAGAGGAATACTATGAGGCTCATATTGAAATACCATGTTTTTATCTTTTGAACATCCTTTTCCACATTTGAAGATATAATATCTGTTATTTATTGCTAGCCTTCCTTTAGTTAATTTTGCCATATTTGGGTTTTGATTGCCAGAGTAAAACATACTTATTTTGTGAAATGATTACACATTAAAAATGTATAATCATAGGGACGCCTGGGTGGCTCAGGCGGTTGAGTGTCTGGCTTTTTTTGTTTAAGATTTTATTTATTTGAGAGAGAGAGAGCACAGAGGGAGAAGGAGAAGCGGACTCCTCACTGAGCAGGGAGCCCGACACGGGGCTCGATCCCAGGATCCTGGGATCATGACCTGAGCCGAAGGCAGACGTTTAACGACTGAGCCACCCAGGCGCCCCAAGTGCCTGGCTTTTTTATTTTGGCTCAGGTCATGATCTCAGGGTCATGATATTGAGCCTCACATCAGGCTCTGCACTCAGTGTGGAGTCTACTTGGGGTTCTCCCTCTGCTCCTCCCCCTGCTCGCACTCTCTCTCTAAAAATAAAGAAAATCTTTAAAAAACGTATAATCATAGTTAATATGTGGTATAAATGCAGACAGCTTTTAGCTGTATAAAAACTAACGTGCCAGGTTCTGGTTACACTCTTTAGTTACAAATGTTCCCATTTGAGAAAACCCAGGCAGAGAAAGTTGAAATAACTGCCTAAGATCAGATAGCTCGGAAGTAGCAGAGCTGGGATTTAAACTCAGTCTGGGTCTAGAGGCTACACACTTAGAACCTATGCTTTATTATGCTGCCTCAATTTAGAAAATTGAAATTTCCATAAATTCCAGTCCTCTTAATAAAACTTCATAGTTTAACTCTTGCTCTTGATTAACAAATTACAATAAGAAAACAGTGCTCTTTTTAAACTAAGATTTCAAAATAGTAACCATGTTTTCTTTTTTTAATTTTTATTTTACACCTGATACATTTGCCAAAGTTAAAGAAATACCAAAAATTGGAAGGATTTTAAACTTGAATCCACAGTTTCTTTTTTTTTAAAGATTTTATTTATTTATTTGAGAGAGAGAGCATGAGAGGGGGGAGGGTCAGAGGGAGAAGCAGACTTCCCGCCGAGCAGGGAGCCCAATGCGGGACTCGATCCCGGGACTCCAGGATCATGACCTGAGCCGAAGGCAGTCGCTCAACCAACTGAGCCACCCAGGCGCCCCAATCCACAGTTTCTTAATATCAGATGGAAAAGTCTTGGATTCTGTGGAAATGTGTCTTTGTCTTGGGTCTGTCCAGTGTCAGGCCTGCATGGTTACGCTGCACTCGCCTGGGCTGAGGCCTCGGCCCTTCTTTGGTCGGCTCCCTGCCCTTGCTGGACTGTCCTCGAGAGGTGCTCCTGCACGCTGGGTTCAGAAGCCCTCAGGGACCCCCACCCCACACAGCCCAGTCCAGAGCTCATCCCCGGCCTTCGGGGCAGCCTCCCCCTCTTCCTTCTTAGCCCCTTTCCCCCATCTCACAGGTGCTGCGAGCCAGCTTGCTTTCCAGCCACAGGCTGTGCTTGGCACTCCTCTCTCCCCTCAAAAGTCTCCCTCACCTTGAATGCCTCACCTCTGTGTTTTGGAAGCCATCCCTCATCTTAATTCTTCAGTTCTTCTAAACTGATGTCATGAATTCTAAATTGGGGCCAATACTTAACTGGCCTGGTGGTTGTATCAGCGACAACTGTCTCAGCTGCCCTTGCTGCCATTTATTTGTGTCCTCTGGCCGCCTGGTCACGTTGGTGAGTCTTAGGCGTTGCTGCCACAGGTCTCACGTAGTCACTGGTAAACTTGTCCCACTTTTGTCCCATGCTAGACTGAATCTTTTGAAGGTAGCAACACTGTCTTCTCTATCTGGTATACCACTCACACTGAACAAATGAGATTATTGAATACTTGGATACATGAAAAAAATGGCTGTTTAGCTTTTCTGACTAAAAATAGCTATTTATAAACTACTATTTTTAGTCAGAAAAGCTAAACTACTGTTGTATTCATACTATGTCCGAGAAGACCACCGTGTAACTCGCCATCATCCCAGCTCACCTGTCCCTTAGCTTCCCCAGAAGCGGAGAGACAAAGGCAACTGGAGGGGTTGGTGACCATGCTGGCTTCTATCCAGGTTGCGCCTTAGTGTGACCTCTACCACCCCCAGAACCCAGCGTTTCCCCTGGCTACATTCCGAGGCTTCAGATCCCCCAGGATTGTGGGGCAGTGGGAGAAATGCATGCATGGTGGATCCCAGGCCCTCCCCTAGTTGGTGACGCAGATCCCCGGGGCCCACGTGAGGCAGTTCAGTCAGTGCAGATGGGGAAGTGAGGACTCACCAAGACTTTTAAGTTCACTGCAGCTCGTTTGTAAAAGAGTTTTTCTGAAGATGCTTATGTGTCTGACTATATGTTGTTGTCTGTCTTGTAAAGCAGTGTGTCGTTTCTGGCAAATATCTCCAGCTATTATGCTTAGAGATCTCCCTGCCTTTTTTTTTTTTTTTTTTGGCTTGTTTTATGTTTAGTTCTATCAAAAACAATATAAAGGCTATATGATAAGTAACTGAGAGGCATCAAAAACATAAAAAAAGTTCCAGCCTTTCGAATCATCCAGGCCTACATTCATATCCCAGCTCTGCTGCTTACTTGGTGCCCTCAATTATGTTATTTAAAACCTAACTCATAGGGGTGTTGAAGGTAAAAAGTAAAACTTTTGCATAACGTAAATAATACATGGTGGTTATTAATCCTGGAATTTAAGAAATCTTAGTGAATCATTCTTTTGATAACATCTAACCTGGCATTCTGTCAAGGTGTTTCCTGCTAATAGGCGTATGTGGCTGGCTTTTCCAGTTGCCCAAGAGGTTGTGAAGGCACATTTGCCAGTTTGAGAAAGGACCGTGGTCCTGCTATGAGGATACCAAGTTTCAAAGGAGAGCTTTCCCTTCCTTCATCTGCACTTTTGTTTTGCTTTCTTGGTTCAAATCAACCACCATATATTGGGCACCCTCCTAATCAGTAGTTTCTGTCTTCAAAGAATGTACAGTACAGTATGTGAAACATCATGGCCGCATACAGAAGGTTAAAGAAGTTTGCCTGTTTCTGCAGGAACTGCTACTTCTGCCGTACAGAGGAAAGGTGCTGGAGCCAAAGCGGAAGTAAGAGTGGCTGTGCCATCTCCAGTTACCTTCCAAAAAGGTAAGGGAGAAATAGGAATAACTTTATTTCTTCAACTTAAATTTTTAAAAATTGTAAGACCCTCTTAGAAATTTCAAATACAGATTTCAGAATGAAGGGTATGGCGGTGTTGTAGAGTGGTTTAGGGAACAGGCTGCGGAGTTAGCTCTTTAGAATCGTAGTTCACCACTTACTCTCTAGCTCTGGGCAAATTCCTGACCCATTTGTGTAAGCCTCAACTTTCTCACCTGTAAACTCCAGATTATTAGAGTGAGAACATATATTATGGGCTTAGCAGAGTACTGAACATAAACACAAGTATTCAGAGGGGGCCGTTGTCACAGAGTCATGCAGCACACAGACCCTTAAGTTTGGGGATTCTGAAGTAGCTAGAGAGTGAAATGGTCATGATCTTAATGCCTAAGAATTCAGATCTAGCCCTGGCCCACCCCTCGCCCCGTGTTACTCTTCACCATTTAAAAAGTACATTCACATGATTCTCCCGTGAGCTCTCCGTAACGGCCCTGGTAGATAGATAGGGCACCTGTGATCCCCGTCTTCCTGCTGAAGCCAGGGAGGCTTAGGGAATTGATGCTTGATGCCGAGCATTGTATTAACACTGCCTGTTCATGATCTCACTTAATCCTCACATTAACTGAGTGAGCTCTATGGCATTATCCTGATTTACAGAAAGAACTACATTTTGGTAGGGACAACGACGCAAACACTGATTATATGTAATATAAAAATGATGAGAAACATGAAAGAGTCTATTCCTGCCCTCAGGCCTCTCTCCAGTGCCACCATCTTCCAGTTCACCGCCTCTCTCTTCAGCTGCGTCTGCTCTTTAACCTGTCAGGTGTTTTACTGTTGATGGCTGTATTTCCTAGAAATTCTCTTTGGTTCTTTTTCCATGGTTTTCCCCCACTCAATGCCTTAAAACCCAAGGCTGTAATTACTAGGATCAGTTTGAGTGCTAGAAGCATCATTTCCTGTGCTTTTAATTGTATAATCCCAGACTTTTTTTTTTCTTTCAAAGTCTCCATTTTAATCTTTTATAAAGTGTTTTCTAGTTTAGAGTACCCCAAAGCTATTTTATTATTTTCTTTCTTTTTTTTTTTTTTTAAAGATTTTATTTATTTATTTGAGAGAGAGAGAATGAGAGAGAGCGAGTACATGAGAGGAGGGAGGGTCAGAGGGAGAAGCAGACCCCCCGCCGAGCAGGGAGCCCGATGTGGGACTCGATCCTGGGACTCCAGGATCATGACCTGAGCCGAAGGCAGTCGCTTAACCAACTGAGCCACCCAGGCGC